>NC_056627.2:65913490-66230536 GCF_002870075.4 Lactuca sativa | reverse complement strand
AAGGAAGAGTTGACTTATTTCATGACACCTCATTTTTGTCCTTAGGTTTACATGCAACACACATATCTCCATGCAACAATCTTGTCAAGCTTCTCACTCCTTCCCTCCCTTCTTGTTTCGGCCGAGAGCACACACACACACACACACACACCTCACAAAAACACTCTCTAAATTACTCAAGAATCACCCACTCTCTCCATCCAAGATCTTGAAAATTTGGCTAAAAGCTTAAGGATCTTCATAAAGTGATTCATCATCTAAGGTAAGTTAATGGCTAACTTATGATCTAACTCCCTTCACTTCATAAAAATCTCTTCTAAATTCATTCAATCTTGTGATCTTGCACCTTAGAAGCTCCTAAACTCGAGATCTTCAAGGAAAGGTTGCTAGGGCCGAAAATTACCTCATTTCTTTCCATCTCTTCTCCAAAACCGAAACCACACCCAAAGGTGAGCTTCATACCCCCTATTTTTCGGTTTTTATAAGTTTTTTGGGGGAGAATACAAGCAAATGTGTAGATCTATGAGTGTATGTATGCTTTGTGTGATTTCTATGTTTATTTACATGTTCTTATGTGATTATGGTGTTGGATCTAGTCAAAAAGGAACTCAAAACCGAGATCTACATTATGTTGAATGAAATAAGTATAAATCATATTATTTCATACAAATCAACTCTAGAAAAATAACCAAGTTGGTTAATATGAACTCCTTTGGGCTAAAATCCTATTTTTGGACTTTAAATGTTAAAAATATAAAGTTAAAGGGCCCAAAATGTCAAAATACAAATTCTGATGGTTGAGATGAGTTAAAACAGTTTCAAAAATGTATTTTCTGGAAAATTACTATTTTGAAGGACTAAAATGGAAAATTTTAAACCTAATGGGCCAAAAATGCACTTTTCGGCCCAACAAGGCCCAAATTGCGAGATTTTCAAACTAGAGGGGCTGAATCTGTATTTTTCTGTAAAACAGAGGACTACTAGTGCTCCAAGTCCATTTCAAGGGTTAAAAATACTTTTCATATTCAAAAGGGACTAAAGATGCAAAATTTTTCTATTTTGGGCCAAAAATGTAAAAATTGCGAAAATTGAGGTTTCAGCCGAGGAAACTTCATCTTGAAGGACTAAAACTGTTTTTCAAATAAACTTGAGCTGAAAAATACCCTTTCAATAAGTTTTGATACTAAAGTGTCAAGAAAAATGGTTTAAGGATTAAAACGGAAGTTCTTTTATACAAAGGGCCAAAATTGAAAATTTATCCAAAAGAAAGGGGCTGCAAAAGAAAAATTCTAGTGATTTTAAACAATAAATCTGTTAGGATGGAATACTAGTACCACGACTATCGACGAAATATAATACACCTTCAACACCCAAAATCGTTATCAAACGAACTGATTCGGTCTCGAATCAATAATGAATCCGAACTTAATAACACGACGCTACTTCAATACACACGCGGAAATTTTGGGAAGTCAATACACACGTGGGAATACACCAGACGTCGATACACCATCTTTGGGCCCGAAAGTTTCAAATCGTGCTTGTTGGGCCTAGCTAGCCCAATGACATGATCTTTAGGCCCGAAGGAAACTCGTTTACTTATAGTTGGGTCTTATATGACCTAATTCCGTGTAAAAGGACTTTCAACGGCTTTTGTGCTGTTGGGCCCCAAGGGTTCTTTGGTACTGCTAGCGAAGTCGAGAATTCACCAATGCGAGTCGGGCTAAGGGCCCTTCGCATTCACGATAGTCTTGAACGACGTATGGAAATATCAGGGGCTTCGTACCCTCTTTTCCTCCTCGGTTGTGGGGCTATGAGAAGTCGGGTGGTTGGATTAAGTGAATAGTACGAACGACGCCTAAGGGATCGATTGTATAGTTGTAAACTAGTCATTTTCATTAATGTGTGTTTATAACAATTCACAATACATAATTAATCAAATGTCACCGGGACTCATCGAATACACACGTCGCAACAAAATAACAAAATATAAACGCTTATTTCAAAGTATTAGGAAAACATCGGGTTTTCCTAGGGTTTTTCAATTCATACACCTACGAGATGCATACCAAGTTTAACAAATTCTTTTTTTTACATTTATAGAAACAAACAAGCATACTTACGGATCTTCACACTTTTTATACTATGCTCTTTTCAGAAAATATCGGATTTTCTGGTGGTTTTCAAAACAATACAAAACATTATATTTCAAACATTACTTATGAACTCACCAACATTTCATATGTTGACGTTTTTCAAAATACTTGTATTCTCAGGTAACAGGTAAATCGAAAGGAAAAAATGTACTCAGTAATGTCTTGCTGTTTGTTTAATTAGTATCGAACAATTTACTTTTGGGCATGTAATGTTATGGATCAATGTACTGAATGTAAACGCTACCAGTTGTAATACTTCAATGCTTGGTGATGTATGATGTTATGTTTCATGTATATTCATTGTGATGGTATTCAATTGAGTCACAATAGCCCTCAGACGTTTCCGCCGTCTGGTTCGGGGGTGTGACAGGTTGGTATTAGAGCTCTGTTTATAGTGAACTAGCATGTCTAACCACACATTGATATGCAACTATAAACCAAAAGAGGGACTAACCCAACTCTGAACAAAACAAGTAAAACATAACAATAAAACACCCCTGCTTGTATTAGGAATAAGAACATAACGCCGAACCAAACAAGATAACGCTAGTATCCCGGTTAATTCAGGACTGTTTTAGTGATATCAAGAAGTGGATGTAGCCTGATCAACTACATTCCCTCCAAGATATAACTAACACATGTTCTGATGAGATCGCGAGCTTGGGAACCAAAAAAAAAACACAAACCCCTATATCACCAAAAGAGAAGAACGCCTACATAGTCTATACAATAGCTGTAGCATCCTAGGAATAATGTTAGCATACTCACACACTCTCGCAGACAGCATGGCTGGTTTTCATCGCCCCAGAGATCCTTATTTCCCTAATCAGGGGAATAACGGATGGTTAGACGAGGAGCCTGAGGAAGACCCCGAAGAGGAATCTGACGGGGAACCTGAGGCAGGAGTCGAGGGCGAGCCTGCCGAACCAGAAGAAGATGAAGGAAGCTTCGAGGAGGAACCCGATGACAGTGAAGGGGGTGATTCGGACGCGGAGTCCGAAGTCATCAACCCCCCTTACCCGATCAGGGTGCCTGCTTACCGTGTGGGCCCCACTGGTCCTACACCTCCCTGGGGTATTGATCTTTGGAGATGGAGCAGACAACAGGGACAGCGACCCCCGTACGGCATGTCACGCGAGTTCTTTGACCTGAAGGACGGAGGACCGGCTGATCGAGCCCTTCCAGTCATGGTGAGACGATTACGGAACACTGGCGACCTTGCTCAGGGCACTACTGATTAGGTACGCCAGTTATGGACTAGGTTCGAGCGTGCGGAACAGGAGACACGTGACGTCCTTCGAGAGTTCCACATGAGGCAAGTGAGGTGGGAGTCTCGACTCCAGGACGCAGAACGACAGGTGGCTCGTCTTCAGGGAGCGTCCACATCCTCGGCACCACCCCCGGGCACAGCCCATCGCGACTAGGGATAAACTTATCTTACTAGGTCATTAGGAACTATGCTATGTACCCCGACTCTATGTTTAAGTGACTACACTACTCATAGAGCCGTTATGCTGTCGAACTAGTGTCACTCATGTATGCTCCTACAAGCAAAATTTTCATGTATTAAATGCGGATAATATTAGTGAACTTTTGCGTGTTTTATTATGACATTACAAATTGCTATGTGTTGAGAATCTATGATTGTATGCTAAATGGTAGAAGTGTTTAAGTTCGTACCATGCACCTAGTCAGTAGGATCACAACCTCACAGAAACCCCAAACACTCAACATCTTTCCGTTTCATGACAGAAAGATGCCTCACCGACCTACTCGCGGAAACCCTGAACCAACCCCACCCGAAGCTGACACCATTGCATTCCAGGCGGCCGTATCTGCTGGGGTACCACAGCTATGGCACAAATTCACCAAGGGAACAACGGAGGTGGCAACGGGCAAGGGGACGGGAGTTCGAACAACGGAATGAATCAAGGACCCACCAAAACATGTACATACAAGGACTTCACAAACGCCAAACCACGAACTTTTAACGACACTGGAGGGGTGATCACTCTGAAGCGATGGATCGAGAAGGTGGAATCGGTATTCGAGATATGCGATTGTCCTGAGGAGATGAAGGCGAAGTTCGCAGCCTGCACTTTTGCTGATCAAGCGCTCACTTGGTGGAACGGACACGTGGAAGCCATGACACTCCCTGTAGCCAACTCCATGCCGTGGTCGGAAGTGAAAGAAATGCTGATGGCTGAATATTGCCCACGGGGCGAGATTCAGAAAATGGAGCAAGAGCTGTGGAACCTCATTGTGCAGAATGCGAATATCGATGCCTACATATCGAGATTTAGTGAACTATCTCTGTTATGCCCGGGTATGATCACCTCGGAAGGAAAGAAGATTGAGCGATTCATCTGGGGACTAACCTCTCCGATCCAAGGGAACGTGATAGATGCAAACCCCGAAACCTTTGACTGTGCTAAAAGATTGGCGAAGAAGCTGTATGACCACAACAACAAAAAGGGTGAGAAGCCAGCCGAGGCTGAAGGCAAGAAGGAAGGTGACGGCAAGAAAGGGAAGAACAACAAGAGGAAGGGGCGTCAGGGCCCCGAGACCTCTAAGAAGCAGCAGACAGTGGCAGTTAATGCTGCCACCGCACCAATTCCAGCCACACCACATGCTCCAGCCTCGGCTGCTTCAAATGCTCCCAGACCTTATTCCGGTAATCTTCCCAAGTGCAACAAGTGCGGTTTCCATCACAATGGAGAATGCAAGGAGTTGCAGTGCACCAGTTGCAATCGAAAGGGACATACATCAAGGTATTGCAGGACTTACCCTCCTCAGAACCAACAACAAGGAAGCAGCAGCAACAACAACAACATCACCACCGGCGGCAACAATGCAGGACCTAGCCACACCTGCTATGGGTGTGGGAGGACTGGGCATTTCCGCCGAGATTGCCCCAACAACAACAATCCCGGAAATGGAGGAACAGGAAGGATGCTGACCATGGGTCAGGGAGAGGCGATTCAGGACCCCGCTGTTGTTACCGGTATATTTCTCCTAAACCACACTTATGCATGCATCCTATTTGACACCGGAGCAGAGCGAAGCTTCGTGAGCAATAAATTTAAGCATTTATTAAAACAACAACCCCAGAAGCTCAATGAAACCTTTACGGTGGAAATGGCCAATGGGAAAACCGAATCCACCGGGAAAATCTACACCGGATGTACCCTAACCTTAAATCAACACGTCTTTAGAATAGACTTAATGCCGGTTTCCATTAGGAGTTTCGACGTGATTATCGGCATGGACTGGTTAAGCCCCCACCATGCTGAAATTATGTGTCACGAGAAGGCCGTTCGCCTTTACCTTCCCAATCATGGAACCCTAGTAATTTACGGAGACAAACCTAGCTTGAACCTTCGCCTCATCTCGTGCATCCAGGCACAGAAACATCTACGAAATAACAATTTGGCGTTCCTGGCTCACATAGTGGATAAAACCAAGGAAGAGGTTAACGTTCAAGACATTCCCGTAGCACGTGAGTTCCCAGACGTGTTTCCTGAAGATCTTCCTGGAGTACCCCCAGAGAGACAAGTGGAGTTCCGAATTGACCTCGTTCCAGGAGCAACTCCTCTCGCTAAATCACCCTACCGGCTGGCTCCTGCTGAAATGCATGAATTGTCCAGCTGACTCAGTGAACTCTTGAACAAGGGATTCATATGACCTAGTTACTCGCCATAGGGAGCTCCAGTCCTCTTTGTCAAAAAGAAGGACGGATCTTTTAGAATGTGCATCGATTACAGAGAGTTAAATAAACTCACTGTCAAAAATCGCTACCCACTCTCGCGAATCGACGATCTATTTGACCAGCTCCAAGGAGCTAGTTACTTTTCTAAGATAGATCTACGATCCGGATACCATCAACTCAAATTCCGGGAAGAGGATATTCCTAAAACCGCTTTCCGAACTCGTTACGGACATTATGAATTTGTCGTAATGCCCTTCGGTCTAACAAATGCCCCTGCCGCATTTATGGATCTGATGAACCGAATTTGTCGACCATTCCTCGACAACTTTGTCATTGTCTTCATCGATGACATTCTCGTCTATTCCCGAAGCGAAGAAGAGCATGGCCAACATCTCCGACAAATCCTAGAAACTCTGCGATCGGAAAAGCTATACGCAAAACTCTCCAAGTGTGAGTTCTAGCTCCGTAGTGTGAACTTCCTAGGTCATGTTGTTAGCCAAGATGGAATTCATGTGGATCCCTCTAAGGTCAAAGCAGTTAAAGGATGGGCAGTCCCGACAACACCCACGGAAATCCGTCAATTCTTGGGTCTAGCAGGCTACTATAGGAGATTCATTCAAAACTTCTCTAAGATCTCCAAGCCACTTACCTCACTTACACAAAAGGGCGTACCATTCAAATGGACGGACAAACAAGAAGTCGCATTCCGAACCCTGAAGCAAGCTCTCTGTAGTGCCCCGATACTATCTCTACCGGAGGGAACAGAAGATTTCGTGGTCTACTGTGACGCGTCAAATCAGGGCTTAGGTTGCGTTCTCATGCAGCGTGGAAGGGTGATAGCTTACGCATCCCGCCAACTAAAGACACACGAAGTGAATTATACGACCTATGACCTAGAATTGGGAGCCGTGGTCTTTTCCCTGAAGATTTGGAGGCATTACCTTTATGGTACAAAGTGCACCATCTTCACGGACCACAAAAGTCTCCAGCACATCTTGAACCAGAAAGATTTGAACATGAGGCAACGAAGATGGGTTGAATTATTAAACGATTACGAGTGTGAAATCAAGTACCACCCGGGCAGGGCCAACGTGGTAGCTGACGCATTGATCCGGAAGGAATACTCTAATCGTCGTATGAAAACTCTCTCAATAACCATTCAATCTCACCTAACCACTCAAATTGGGGTAGCCCAGTCAGAGGCCATGAAGACGGAAAATAGAGCAACCGAAGCATTACGCGGAATGGAGAAGAACCTAGAGGCAAAGGAGAATGGAGTATACTATTTCATGAACCGTAGTTGGGTCCCTAAACTCGGAGGATTTAGGGAGGTGGTCATGAAGGAAGCTCACACGACGCGATACTCCATCCATCCCGGCTCAGACAAGATGTATTCGGATATCAAACAACACTATTGGTGGCCTAACATGAAGGCGGAAATCGCCACCTATGTTAGTAAGTGCCTTACGTGTGCCAAGGTAAAGGTGGAGTACCAGAAGCCCTCAGGGTTATTGCAGCAACCAGTAATCCTTGAGTGGAAATGGGAAGGAATTTCTATGGATTTCGTGACCAAGCTACCTAAGACGTCGGATGGACTAGACACCATATGGGTAATAGTCGACCGACTGACGAAATCTGCCCATTTCCTGCCAATAAAAGAATCCTACAAGATGGAGAGATTGACACGTTTATACATTAGCGAAATCGTGAGACTCCATGGAGTGCCAGTGTCTATTATCTCGGACAGAGACAGTAGGTTCACTTCACGTTTTTGGCAATCACTCCAGAAAGCACTGGGAACTCATCTCGACATGAGCACCGCTTATCATCCACAAACGGATGGTCAAAGTGAACGAACCATTCAAACGCTCGAGGACATGCTTCGAGCATGTGTGATAGACTTTGGGAAGTCTTGGGATACCCATTTACCTTTAGTCGAATTCTCGTATAACAACAGTTACCATTCGAGCATTAAGGTCGCTCCTTTCGAAGCACTATACGGGCGTAAGTGTAGATCGCCGTTATTTTGGGCTGAAGTAGGCGACACCCAGCTAGCAAGAGCACTCACGTCGGACAAGGCGCTAATGGGACCAGAGATCATTCGTGAAACCATGGAAAAGATCATTCAAATCAGAGCTCGATTACAAGCATCGCGCGACCGACAAAAGAGCTACGCCGATAAACGGCGAAAGCCCTTAGAATTTCAGGTCGGGGATCGAGTACTGTTAAAAGTCTCACCCTGGAAAGGAGTTATTCGTTTTGGGAAGCGGGGAAAATTGAACCCACGATACATTGGACCTTTCGAAATCTTCGCCCGAATAGGTCTAGTGGCATACAAAATGCAACTACCCGCAGAGCTAAACAGTGTACACCCCGTGTTCCATGTCTCTAATCTAAAGAAGTGCCTCTCAGATGAAACACTCGTCATTCCCCTTGATGAGATCGAAATCAACGAGAATTTCCTGTTCGTGGAAGAGCCGATTGAAATCATGGACAGGGAGGTGAAGCGTACTAAGCAAAGTTGCATCCCGATCGTGAAAGTACGGTGGAACGCAAAGCGTGGACCAGAATTCACGTGGGAACGCGAAGACCAAATGAAGCAAAAGTACCCTCACCTATTCTAGCATTCTCAAATCTAGCTTTCAAACAGAATTTCGGGACGAAATTCCCTCTAATGGGGGGATGATGTCACAACTAGAAATTTTGTGTCTTGTAATCACAACACTTAAGTAAAATGTTGAATAAAAAACTTAAGAGCATGTAAGATACTTACTTCATGGCAACAAAATTTCAATCAAGTACACCATACAAGCATTTCAAATAGTCAACAAGTAATTGGAAACCCTAGAAGTTCTTGTGTAGGTCCATTTTGGACTAGGACTTCCTTATTGGGCCCAAGGGGCCAATAAGCTTCCAACTTGGCTATCCTGGGCTTAGAACCTTAAATGGGCTCTAATTGGACCCACTTTCATTTATTTCCAACATTTTGGGCCATATTGGGCCTAGAATGAAATAAATCAATTATATGAACTACTATGGACCATAATTAACCTAATCTAGCCTAATAAAGCATAAAAAATCACACTTATATTTTATAAGGCCAACAATCATTCAACCTAACTCTAATATGGGCATAGGGGAAAAAAGCCCAAAAATCCTTTCTCTCCTCTCTTTATTCTCGGCCCAAGACAAGCCCAAAAGAAAAGGAAGAGTTGACTTATTTCATGACACCTCATTTTTGTCCTTAGGTTTTCCATGCAACACACATATCTCCATGCAACAATCTTGTCAAGCTTCTCACTCCTTCCCTCCCTTCTTGTTTCGTCCGAGAGCACACACACACACACACCTCACAAAAACACTCTCTAAATTACTCAAGAATCACCCACTTTCTCCATCCAAGATCTTGAAAATTTGGCTAGAAGCTTAAGGATCTTCATAAAGTGATTCATCATCTAAGGTAAGTTAATGGCTAACTTATGATCTAACTCCCTTCACTTCATAAAAATCTCTTCTAAATTCATTCAATCTTGTGATCTTGCACCTTAGAAGCTCCTAAACTCGAGATCTTCAAGGAAAGGTTGCTAGGGCCGAAAATCACCTCATTTCTTTCCATCTCTTCTCCAAAACCGAAACCACACCCAAAGGTGAGCTTCATACCCCCTATTTTTCGGTTTTTATAAGTTTTTTGGGGGAGAATACAAGCAAATGTGTAGATCTATGAGTGTATGTATGCTTTGTGTGATTTCTATGTTTATTTACATGTTCTTATGTGATTATGGTGTTGGATCTAGTCAAAAAGGAACTCAAAACCGAGATCTACATTATGTTGAATGAAATAAGTATAAATCATATTATTTCATACAAATCAACTCTAGAAAAATAACCAAGTTGGTTAATATGAACTCCTTTGGGCTAAAATCCTATTTTTGGACTTTAAATGTTAAAAATATAAAGTTAAAGGGCCCAAAATGTCAAAATACAAATTATGATGGTTGAGATGAGTTAAAACAGTTTCAAAAATGTATTTTCTGGAAAATTACTCTTTTGAAGGACTAAAATGGAAAATTTTAAACCTAATGGGCCAAAAATGCACTTTTCGGCCCAACAAGGCCCAAATTGCGAGATTTTCAAACTAGAGGGGCTGAATCTGTATTTTTCTGTAAAACAGAGGACTACTAGTGCTCCAAGTCCATTTCAAGGGTTAAAAATACTTTTCATATTCAAAAGGGACTAAAGATGCAAATTTTTTCTATTTTGGGCCAAAAATGTAAAAATTGCAAAAATTGAGGTTTCAGCCGAGGAAACTTCATCTTGAAGGACTAAAACTGTTTTTCAAATAAACTTGAGCTGAAAAATACCCTTTCATTAAGTTTTGATACTAAAGTGTCAAGAAAAATGGTTTAAGGATTAAAACGGAAGTTCTTTTATACAAAGGGCCAAAATTGAAAATTTATCCAAAAGAAAGGGGCTGCAAAAGAAAAATTCTAGTGATTTTAAACAATAAATCTGTTAGGATGGAATACTAGTACCACGACTATCGACGAAATATAATACACCTTCAACACCCAAAATCGTTATCAAACGAACTGATTCGGTCTCGAATCAATAATGAATCCGAACTTAATAACACGACGCTACTTCAATACACACGCGGAAATTTCGGGAAGTCAATACACACGTGAGAATACACCAGATGTCGATACACCATCTTTGGGCCCGAAAGTTTCAAATCGTGCTTGTTGGGCCTAGCTAGCCCAATGACATGATCTTTAGGCCCGAAGGAAACTCGCTTACATGTAGTTGGGTCTTATATGACCTAATTCCGTGTAAAAGGACTTTCAACGGCTTTTGTGCTGTTGGGCCCCAAGGGTCCTTTGGTACTGCTAGCGAAGTCGAGAATTCACCAATGCGAGTCAGGCTAAGGGCCCTTCGCATTCACGATAGCCTTGAACGACTTATGGAAATATCGGGGGCTTCGTACCCTCTTTTCCTCCTCGGTTGTGGGGCTATGAAAAGTCGGGTGGTTGGATTAAGTGAATAGTACGAACGATGCCTAAGGGATCGATTGTATAGTTGTAAACTAGTCATTTTCATTAATGTGTGTTTATAACAATTCACAATCCATAATTAATCCAATGTCACCGGGACTCATCGAATACACACGTCGCAACAAAATAACAAAATAATAGACGCTTAATTCATAGTATTAGGAAAACATCGGGTTTTCCTAGGGTTTTTCAATTCATACACCTACGAGATGCATACCAAGTTTAACAAATTCTTTTTTTACATTTATAGAAACAAACAAACATACTTACGGATCTTCACACTTTTTATACTATGCTCTTTTCAGAAAATATCGGATTTTCTGGTGGTTTTCAAAACAATACAAAACATTATATTTCAAACATTACTTATGAACTCACCAACATTTCATATGTTGACGTTTTTCAAAATACTTGTATTCTCAGGTAACAGGTAAATCGAAAGGGAAAAATATACTCAGTAATGTCTTGCTGTTTGTTTAATTAGTATCGAACAATTTACTTTTGGGCATGTAATGTTATGGATCAATGTACTGAATGTAAACGCTACCAGTTGTAATACTTCAATGCTTGGTGATGTATGATGTTATGTTTCATGTATATTCATTGTGATGGTATTCAATTGAGTCACAATAGCCCTCAGACGTTTCCGCCGTCTGGTTCGGGGGTGTGACACGTACACCTCTCTCTCTCTCTATATATATATATATATATATATATATATATATGTGTGTGTGTGTGTGTGTGTGTTATGGATGTGTGTGTGTTTTATGTACTTACTTCGAATCTGAATGTTACTTGATGATTTGATGTTATTATAGCTTCAAAAATTATCCAAGGAAAAGAAACCCCCCTTTCTAATCAATCCATGTCTTGCTTTTACGAGTGGTTCATGTTTCAGTGTTCATGAGTGATTTTCAATTTCCTTGGGGTAGAAATGAATTAGGCAGTGGTTATGAACTTATGACAATATCACTTGAAAACCGATTGCAGTGATTCTAGAGTCAAAGTTAAGCAAGGGATATGTGACGATGACTTTTGGAGGTTGCGAGCAACCAACAACGTATGGTGAGCTGGTGTCTATCGTGGATTTGAATCCTGATGTAAACAAGAAACTAAGTGTTGCACTACGTATATGTTTTGATTTTGATAGTCTTTCTTTGTTTTGATTTTGATTTGACATGGCTCAATTGCGGGACGAATGTCTTCAAACTCAATCTAAGGAGATGAATTGCAGTAACATCATGGGTAGTTTGGACCATTTCAGTTGACCAAATGCCACGTGGCATATCAAAATTGATGATTAGAAAGGGGTTCACCGGGTGACCCTTTCATATTTTTGATAATAACATTTTAAAACGGTAAAACACAAGTACATACCCCTAAAATGCAAAAAAAAAAAGTCATGAAAGACCTTTTAAACCAATATACTAAACATAGTTGAACTATAGTGACAATAACCCAAAAGTAAATAAAGGGGTTTAAAAACCAACAACTTAAATTGAAAAAACTTTTTCAAAAAGAAAAAAAAAACTTAAATTGAAAAAATAAATCATAATTCGTTGAGGATTGAATTAAGACGTTTGATCATTGATTGTTATGTGCAATGATTGTCTTACGAGTCTTAGATTAGATGTTGTTAATAAGCTATGTCAACATGTTTTTGCTAGACTCCTAATCAAAATAAGTGTTTTTTTTTAGCAAAGCTGTTAACTTATTTAAATGAATCGAGCTCTTCAAATAGAACTAGTTCACTATAAAATTATCATAGGATTTTGTGAGAGCTGTTTAGAGGCGGCTTATTGGATGTTCTGACATTTGGGTGTGTTAGTCGTATATATATCTTTGTGTATTATATTTTACCATTATTATTTATTTATTGTGTGGCCCTTGTATATTTAGCCCATAATCATATCTCTTTCCATATTTTGTATTATATATTGATGAAATGTATCTTGATGTTTTATGGAAAAATCATTTGTTAACAGAAATGAAAAACGACCGATGAAACTGTTGTGGATGACTTGTCTTATGGCTTGTTTATTCCACATTGTGGATGACTTGGAAGGCAATAAATGCGTTAGTGTTCAGAAATGAAAAACGAGCTGTTTTGAATGTGACGGATGATATTAACATTAATATTTTTACTTGGATAAAGAGTAAATCAAAATTTTCAAAAAATTTGATTGATTTGTCTGGTGTATGTCATTGTCTCCTACGTCAAACTTCTTTGTAATTCAATTTGAACGTCTCGCTTAAGTCTTTTTCTAATGTTAAGTTCATTTTTCTCCGTTCAAAAAAAAAAAAAAATAATAAAAAATAAAACTCTCATAAACAACTTATTTTTGCAAAAGTTTCTATATATCACAAGATTATGAAAAAATAGTAGTAAAAATACGTTGCATTTGGTTAGCAAAGCAATTTGGTAAATTTAAATAATTTTATGAAATAAATATTTTTCTATAACTCTAAAAACATGATCATTTCGATAAATTACAACAATTTAATAATTTAAACTAATGAATGATTAAATATAAAGTTTTTGGGAAGGTTGTCCTTTTCGTATTCTTTCATTAATCATTATATTTTCTCTTGGGATTTAATTGTTTTTACCATGAGTAATCTGTAATTTGTCTTCGTAGATCCACTACAATTAATGGGGCAAATAAATCAACTGTTTCTGGTGTTGATGTCGACGCATCGTGCTAAAAAGGATAGATTAGTCCTCCATGTTGTGCATGTAACGTACATTTAAAAAAATATTGACGAAGGTTATAACGTTGAAAGAGAAGATGAAGATGATATTGACGATGAGAGTGAAGAAGAAAATAATGTCAAACGTAATTAAGATTACTCCCCATAAGTCTTTTTTTTTTTTTTTTTGATGCTGTTGGGGCTTTCTTTGATAGAAGTTTAGAAAGATAAGATAAGATTCTTATTAACATTTATATCTTGACATGTACACTTCGAATGCGAACCCTTCCCAGGTGATAAAATCCCAATGACACCACACATTATTTTAGGGGTATCATGTCGAAAAATTTACATTACATTGAAAAATTACTTAAAAACTTTAAGTTTGCTACAAAACAAAACTGTAGGGATGATCCGAGTTAAAAAAAAAGTCATGGACAATCCACACAGATTACACCAAACCATAGGGATTATTCATGTAAGTTACCCTAATATTAATGAATTTTGTTTATAAAAAAAATTAGTGTAATGCCAAAGTTTTCATACCAGGTACATCCAAAAATTACTCTTTTATCATTTGATGTTTATAAAAATAATCTTGGTGTACACTAGCATTCTGGCATACAAGAGGTTATCACAAAGATCGTACTCACCTCAAGTATATGACCGAGTCAGACGTCATAATAATCTACTTGCAAAACAGATCATTACAAAAACATAAGCCTTTCGGCTTAGTGAATAACAACCATTGTAACATAATCACTTAGATCACATAAATCATATACATCACATAAATAATGTATATCTCATACATATCACAGATCTAATACAATCAATTCTCAAAAGTGATCTATCTCTCATTGTACCTCTCTCAATGATGATCTATCTCATCAACAATTTATCTCTCATCAAAGATTAATCTCTCATCAATTGTGATCAATCTCTCATAAATGATCTATTACTATCTATTACTCAAATATTAATCTCTCATCAAATATCAAATTCTCGTTAATAAATAATCAATCATATAGATTAAATATCACAAATATCACAACATCAGATGTTAGAGTAGTGTTACTCAATGTTAGTGTAACATCCGGATTTCCAGGTATGATAAAACAAGTATTTATTTTCGAAGTTATGAGGAGTAACTCGACGAGTTGGCGCCTTAACTCGTCGAGTAGGATCGCGACTTGGTGACGTGGAAAATGAATGGACTCGACGAGTCGGCAAGCTGACTCGCCGAGTCAGCGCTGTTAACAGAAAACCTAATTCTCTTGGGCCTGGGCCTATTTAAAGGCACTTATAGCTTCCTTGGCCCCTTCCCATCAGTGTCTTCGTCTCTTGAGAGAAACCCTAGAGCTATTTGTGAGCTAAAGAGGAGAGAGAGGCTAATTGGAGGTCATTTCTTTGAGAAGAAGGTTAAGGGTGTTGTAAGGATCTCAGAGGAGAGTTGGTGGATCAGTCTCATCTTCATTTCAAGCTTCAGATCTGGTACAAGCTCTTGTCTTCCTTGTGTTTGAGTAGATTTCCTTTGGTGGTTAAGTTAGGGCTTGTATCACCTTATTGATGGGGTTTTAGGTGCATCCAAACCCTTTTTTGAGTTATTTTGTAGATCTGGACCTTGTGAGGTCCAGAGAACCAGAAAGTAGGCAGCCATGAATAAGTAACCTTGGAGCTTTGAAGCTATGAAGCTTCAATGGAGTCATAATGATGTATAGAGCAAAATACACCATGCATGAGCCTCAAGTTCAGACCTTTACATGACTTTTGGGTGCTAGAAGGCCAGATCTATGAGTTAGAGAAACAGATCTGACCTCGGAAGGTCAAATGAGTAATGCCATGGAGGAAACTCGTCGAGTCCATGAGAGGACTTGACGAGTCAGATCGGGTTGCCCCGCGATTCGTGACCAATGGTAACCCGTCGAGTTGGTAGGTTAACTCGACGACTCGAGTGGGGCCTTAGAAGGATTCAGAGGATACGCACGAACTCGTCGAGTCACACGAGTGCACTCGGCGAGTCTGGTCAAAGTTAGACCGTTGACTGAGTTGACTTTCGTTGACTTTTAGGGTTTGGTCAACAATTGGGCTTTTGGGTCTTGGAGGGGTAAAATGGTCTTTTTAATGGGTTTTATACAAACAATCCTATGTGTGCATGCAACCCTAATTTGGATCTATGTTTTCACTATTAGATACACAACATTATGAACACATGGATAAAACCCTAATGTAGCATGCTATTTTCAAAATTCATATATAAGGTTAGATCACATACCTCTTGTTGTTATATTGCAATAACAACTTAAATCTTCAAACCCTTAGTCTTGAAAGCAAGCACCACAAGTGTAGTGCCTCTAATGGCTCACAAACACCACAAGCAATTGGAGAGGCTATAGAGAGAGAAGGGAGGAGGTAGAAATCGTCCTTAGATGCTTTAGGGATCAAGTGGACGAAATCCTAAGGCCTTAGGGGTCTTTATATAGGATTAGGATTAGGGTTTCAGTCCTTATCCTTATCCAGTTACTTGCCCACCAAGCAACCACAAGATAAGCCTTGAAAACCCTTATCTCTTGGACCTTGGACGATTTTAAGGATATCCTTATCCTTAAATTCGTCCATCCTTTAACAAGGATAATCATTGCCCTACTTTGCAACTATCACATAATTACAATTCAGCCCCTCTAGTTTAATTAATTACACTTGATCACAAAATTAATTCCTAATTAATTATTGACCAATATTAATTAAACAAATATGATTTCTCTTTTAATATATTATTCTTATAACATATTGATAAATCATAATAACCTCTTTCTCTATTTATTTCTCCAGTCAAGTTGCTTTGGTGAAGGCAACCTAAAAGGACCATGCACAACCGGGTCAAGTACTTACCAAATATGGTTACGGGCTTAGACACTAATCCAACAGTCTCCCACTTGGATAAGTCTAGTAACCATGAATGTAATGTACAACTCGATTAGCAATCGTAGCTCTCACAGACGCTGTCGAACTCTGATCTCATCAGTAACCTGTCCTTTAGATAAGGGATCATATAGTCCTCTGTTTAGATATTGTGCGGACAATTTCATGGAACTAATTGTCCAGCAGTTGGTTTCTTGATCTCAGATTCATTTGACATAGAGCTTAATTGAACACATCAATTCAGTCCTGACCGGGCCCGACACATAAGTCAAATCAAATCATCGAGCGACCGTGATATCGCTTTTACCCTCTTAGGATAAAAATAACAGATAAACTTCGACTTATATGCATTTACTTATCCACTAATTAACTATACACAACAATGCGTTTTATAACATCAATTTACTGATGTGGTTTCGCATTATCAATGCACAACCAATTAATAAATAATAAACCATATATCTAGGTTTTAAGACCATATGATATTATCGTCTTGCAATCACTTTTTGTCACATTCCATAAAATGATTCCAGCAAGCGCGGGTTTATTCCAATGCTTAAAACTTGTTCATAAGCACTCATGAACGTTATAGCAAACTTTTGCTATGTCTAATACCATTTAGACAATCTACACACCAATTCATGACAATCTTCATTCATACCTACTTCCAACATATGAACAATTGTGGACCGTTTGAATAATTCAATTATTCTTAATAAACTTAATTATTCTGGAAGTCAAAACATGCAAATTGAAACAATAGTTAAACAATCAACATAAGACAATAACTTTACTTATAAATAATATTCCTTTATTTAATCATCAAAATGTCAATTACATTTATCTATGTTACTAAAACTATCTAATCTAAACTAATATCATCCTTCAGCCCAATGCTCCTAGCGTGCTGCAAGTGCTTAACCCTACTCAGTCCCTTCATAAGTGGATCTGCTGGGTTATCTTCTGATGATATCGTCTTAACCACGAGGTGTCCTTCTTCTACTCGATGTCTAATAAAGTGATACTTTCTGTCGATATGCCGAGATCTACCATGATCCCTCAGTTCCTTGGTCAAGGCAACCGCTCCTTCATTATCACAGAAAATTTCCATAGGATCCTTTATGGCAGGCACAACTCCAAGGTCACCAATGAAGTTCTTTAACCATATCGCCTCTTTTTACGCTTCGCTCGCTGCAATGTACTCTGATTCGCACGTTGAATCAGCTACAGTTTCCTGCTTGGAACTTTTCCAAGTCACTGCTCATCCATTTAGGGTAAAGACCCAGCCCGACTGCGAACGGTAGTTGTCCCTATTGGTCTGGAAGCTGGCGTCACTATACCCTCGCACCTTCAAGTCATCACTCCCTCCAAGGACTAAGAACCATTCCTTGGTCCTCTGAAGGTACTTAAGTATATTCTTGACCGCAATCCAATGAGCTTTGCCTGGGTTCCCGTGATATCTACAGACCATGCTCAAGGAAAAGACCCACTACAAGAAAAAGACCCTTTTACGACGCACAAACCACGACACTCATCGATTTATGTTACGCAAAAGAGAGTGACATTAAAAAAGTGTCATCTCTTCAAAAAATTTAAGGATTTACATCACGCATTATGATGTGCCCTTAAATTAATGTCTCAAGAAAAAAAATTTAAAACACGGAGGGCGCTTTATTTTAAACTCACGTCCTCTATACCCGTTGCTTTATAATTTTAATGAAATGCGCGTTCGTATAGGGGGAAACAAAATCCCTAAAATTTTGAACACCCATCTTCTACCTTCTTTCTATCTTTCAACTTCTACCCTCTCCCTCCTTCTCTCTACTCTCCGATCTGCTTCTCCGCCACTCCTAACCTCCTTATCGGTCTCATCAAATATCGTGTCCCCTCCTTAATACCTTGTGGGAATCTAAAAATTAGAAAACCCCGTCCTCACAATGTCTAAGAAACTAGGGTTTTTTTTTCATTCCTCAAAGAACGACCCACATCCTCCATAGATCGATCTCTATTGCTTCATTTCTCACAAGAAATCGAACACTTTACATTCATAGGGCCACAAAATCGACTATTGCTGGAACTAGGGTTTTGGATCTTATTGAAATCGAAGGGTTTCTGGTCACCAGGCCATAGATTTGAAATCAAAGTGTTAGGGTCTCGTTTGTCACTGAAATCGAAGGATTGATGCTCACAGGGCCATGAAAGCTAGGGTTTTTAGGCAAAGCTAGAATCAATCATGTCTAATTCCATCAAGAAATTAGTTATAAACGATAACTATTCTTCGTTCGTGCTCCTCTCCAAGCTAATCGATTTGCCATTTCATAGCACAGGTAAATAAGATTTCTTTTAGCTATTTTTCGTTACTAGAGATTAGAATCATAATTGTATTTCCATTCTTGATTCTCATATACTCTAGCAATTATACTCTGACATTGTATAGATCAAAAATTCTAAAACATTTCTTTACGAAATCTCCCTACATCTTTGTTTTTTGAAATTTATTCTCGAATGCCTTTGGGATTTTACCATTTTTAGGCTTTGGCTTAGAAAATCCTAATGAAAAATTGACATAATCATCCCTGATAATGCATTATCATCCTCATGTTTTCAGTGTATGAATCAAGATGACTTTTTGATATTTGTTCTCTTTATCTCTGTAATTTTGCTTTCAGATTATCATGTAAAGATGAAGTGTATGAGGAGATCATTTAGCAAGAACATTTCCGATAAGGTAATATTTCATTTGAGTTAACTATTAATAACACTTGGTGGCAATGAGATTTGAATGCCACATTTATGGAATACAACATGATCTGTGCTCTATCCAAACCTAGTAATTAAATAGAAAAACTTATTAATGTTGTCTTGCATAGCAAAAAATTTGTACTCTGGTTTTATGTGTAATGAGTTCTATCAACAGATTCTGTTTCAAAAATTATGTGTGATATGGCTGTTATTTTGCAGATTATGTTTCCATTCATTGATTGATATATTTCTTTGCAAGACATTTGATGACAAAGTCTTTCAGTTAAAAATGTGGCATAAGCTTTTGATATCCTAAGTTGTTTACATCAACATGTTGTGAACACTGGTGAAGTTCTTTCAGCAATATACTACAGGATGAGGTAATTAATACTAATATGTACACACACGCTGTCTGTATAATGAATTGGTATGTTCCTTTTGATGATTTGGTTATTTGATTAAGCAGGGTGATGAATGTGGTAACCTGGTAGAATTTGGTGCTTCAACTCTCAATGTGAATTACTCATTCAGTAATTTCTCATTTAAGGTATGATGACACAACCTACACTTTTTCTATATATACAGATCATGATTTAAAGTTAAAACACATATTAATTGAACTTTTGTATTTTTGATGATCAGAACCTGTCTCAGCTGGCTTCTATCAATTACGACATGCTTATAAAGAGTTCTCAAGACTGAATAGTCAGTTCTACTAAACCAGCATTACCATGACAACCTACCTAATCAATCATATCCTATCATATCACTGCTTCCATTTTGCTGCTGCTACTTGCTTACTTCCTGAATTTGAATGCTTTACTTGTTCTCCATTCACATTCCAGCTCCACCACCTCTCAAGGGTCAAAACGATCACAATATTTTAATTATGAGATCATAGGAATTAATAATTTTCTACATCATTCATTCATTGGAATTAACACTTTGATTCAACTCGTAGAAAAATCCTAAATTCTATCTTCCATAATTTTCTTTTAAATTAAACCATATTCTCTTGTACATATTCTTTTTTAATTAGTTTCAGTACCAAATAAATAAATCTCAACTTTTGGTTTTCTCTGGGATCCTTTCCTTTTTTTAATAGAGCAAAAAAAAGTAAAAAGAAAGGCTGCTTCAGATGCTGATAAGTTACTAAATAAATAAATCTCAACTTTTGGTTTTCTCTGGGATCCTTTCCTAGACTACGGGAGCTACAGCTGTATAAGTTACCGCAAGAAACAGATCATGTAGAGGATCCTCCTAAGAGAAATAGACATGAAAAAAGAAAGGCCGCTTCAGATGCTGATGATGATGAAAGCATACAGATTATTGGGTCAAAGTCTACTGCCAGGGAAAAAAAGGAACATTACAAGGATTTAAATCAGCTCGTGATGTCACTGAAGTCAGCAAGACTTCAAGAGGAAGGGGTAGGGGTCTAATAGTTTGAAGCAAACTACCCTTGATGCATCCAACATGTTTCGTCGTTCAGAAAGGTCTCCTTATTTTTAATATTATATATATATATATATATATATTTGTTTAAGAAAATAAAGCTAGTATATTTTGGTCTTCTAGATCAGCATCAATTGCTACATCGGCTTCTATTGAGAGTATAGCTGTTGATGAAGAAAATTTAGATTCTGATTCGGGTGATGAACCTGTGAAACTTGGATTATATTAGCTTCATCATACTTTGGTATGAATGTTTTTGTTATTTATTTATTTATGTAGCTTTTGTTTCTTTTTTACTTAATTAGCTTAATGGTTAAGCACATAAGGACTTAACTGATTAAGCCAAAAAGTGACTTAACTACCCTTCTGTTTTTTTAATAGTCATTTACGTTCTAAGTTATGAAAAATGACAAAACTGCCCTTCTGTTTTTAATTGAATTGTTTTAAGGATGATGACACAAGTATACAAGGTAAGGGCCGAAAAAGAGGTGCTGCTCCTAGGGGAAGAGGGAGGGGGTCCACTACTGCTAAAAGGGGAAGAAAATCAGACAACACTTCATCATCAATCCAAGACATGATGATGAGTAAAGATGATGATGATGAGGATGTTCCAAAGAAAGCAAACAAATCTCAACCAAGGGTAAGCAACATATTTTAAGAAAATATGGATTTTAAGAAAACACTCTTTTTGAGGGCATTTTTGGAAACTACGACCAAAAGTTCATGTTACCTTTGAATTCTCCTTTGCTTCTCTCTGCAGCTTCTGGGACTCTTCAACCACCTTTTCTAATTGAATTTCTTGGGACATTTTGGTGGGGGTTGATGGAAGCACAAAGTTTCTGTGTGATGTCATGGCAGGCAGGAATAGGAAATAGCATAGTTTTTTTTTTTTTTATTTTTTATTTATAAATCTTATAATATTAGTTACATATTTTATTGGTTTCCCTTATATATATATTATGGGCTATCAATATATATATATATATATATATATATATATATATATATATATATGTGTGTGTGTGTGTGGATGGTTAATGTAAGAGCATGTTCCTTTTTCTGATCCATTATTGCTACTTCTCATTTTGGATCCTCTGGTGCTTCTGAAATTTTCTTGGATATTTTTGATGTAATTGTTTAATGACTTTGAGAGAGACATAAATGGATGGTTAATGCAAGAGCAAGTTCCTTTTTCTGATTGCAATGGGAATATCAAGATAAAAGTTTCAGTAATTCAAGAGGAATAGGGAAAGGAACATTATAAGGATGCCTGAAGTGGTGTTACCAAGTTCATTAGATTGCCTTGGTGCCAAGGGAATAATTAGCTCTCTACTCTTTTGGCTGCCCCTCATTAGTCAAGTGGTACAACCAAACCAAAGACCTTTTGAGGAAAATGTGAAAAAAATAGTATGAGAATTGGGAACTACAATTTTAAGACTGTCAGGTGGAGTAATATAGTCAAGAATCTGAATTATTAACAAGATGCTGGAAATTTTAAGCAGCCAAGTAACCAATTTTTCTAGAAAAAATATTTTGGATCTTTGATCACTATATGAGTTAGATTTAACAGTCTTGAAGGTTGATATGGTCCTTAGTCTTGACCAATAAAAAGATTTGAGATTTTGCTTCCCGTTCTATGTTATGATTCATGGAGGGAACAACCTTATTAGATAATCAAAAGTAGGATGCCCTAGTCTATCATTTATTTGTTTCTAAATTCTTAATACTTAATATGAATAGAACCAATTGCATGCCCCAAATGAATTAGCTTATTCAAAAAAGGCTTGTTCTGTCGAAGGTTTATCTTGTGTCAGGTATTTGTTTTCTTCATCATAAATGTCCTTGTAGTCTTTATAATTAGAATCAATTTTTGGTACATGAAGAAATGAATAGATAAAGGGATAAAAGTATTTGATAAATTTTTAAAACTTGTACCTACTGCAATTGTCTCATTGATAAGGGATGAAGTTGGATATTCTGCTCAAGGTCAAAGGAATCAGACCTGATGTAAGAAATGTGAGCAAAAAGAAGTTGATGAATATTTTACATATAAACAAGAGAATTAAACTAGGCATTAGGAAAGTTAGTTGAAAATCAAATATTCTTCTTTCCATCAACAACAACCAATCTTATTGTTATAAGTTAAGGCCTCGTTTAGTGACATGACCATGCTTGGTGTTCTTATCATTTTCTGTAATGTGAAAGGTTGCTTCGTAATTAAGTATTCAAATCAAAATATTTGGCAGGGATATTAAAGATGAAATCACAACGTGTTCTATAAACCATGAAAATTAGAGTAGCTACAACTACTCTATTGACCTACCTAAGATACAATCTTGATAGATAAACTGAATACATACATTAATACTTGTTCTGATGAATGCTCTGTTATCTTCTTTAGAGATCGATAATCATGGGGGGTTGGTTAGGGAGCACATGCCTGGTAGATACGTAGAGATGGATCAGTATTGGGGGGAGTCGCAAGTCATGGGGCCCGGGCCCCGTGCAGATGGCTGGGCTGATGAATTTTCCCAACAACACGGTGGGGACCCGAATGCTTGGGCTTTATCCTTTGAGTAACAACATGGTACTGGGGGTTGGGCTTTTAAATTCTAGCATGTTAGTGAGCTCTTTCACAACAATAATTAAAATAATAGTTAAATGTTGACTTACTATTAATTCTTATGTTATTGATTTCAGGAGCAAACGCAGATGATGTTTGTGGACCGAATGGCAGGTGCAAACATTCCATCTTTGGCTGTTATGGAGCAGACCTGAATGCTAGCACATACTTTAGCTCAGGACACCAATCCAAAGTTTCAGGTTACTTTACTTACTTTGAATTAAAATGTTTTTTTTTAATTTTATTTTATAATCAGTATATTATTTATTTGGTTTGGCAAATAATATAAAGAACCGCAAGTTAGTTTGAACACCAATCCAAAGTTTCAGGTTACTTTACTTACTTTGAACACCAATCCATATATTCCAATTCCTGTCAAATCCCATGGAGGGTCATTATGAAGTTGGAGGTAGTCCTGCTCGACCTCAACATGTATATGAGCTCTACTTTTCACATGGACAGGATACCCTCTTTGATGCTTGTGATTTTACCAAAACTAAAGCAATAGAAGGGATTTCAAGAAAGGTATGTCATCTCAGCTCCATATAATATATTCCCAGCATTCTATGGGCTAATATAGTAATATTTCACCCTTGCAAAAGGCCATCAGGACACTTCTATCCAGAGGTGCTAACTTATTAGGGCTTTTGATAGCTAACTGATTGATCCTTTTCTTCCATTCTATGGGCTAATATAGTAATATTTCACCTTGTTCAACTTCATTTGATTTTGTTTCTGTTCTTCATCTTTTTCTTGCATTCTGAAATTAGGGCTTTTGATAGCTAACTGATTGATCTTTTTGTATTATTGACTTTGTGTAACAATATTTCTTTTCTGATTCTTACATGAATCAGGGTTTGACAACTAAACTCTACAACTGTATAAAGGTTGATTAATAACTATTTTTTCACTATCACATTCACGGGTCTTTTGTAACTATTAATTTGAACTTTTCAAGGTATTACAAAGAATGATCCAAGGATGAGAATATATTGTCCCCCCACTACTCCTATACCATCTCCACCTGCTGGTAATAGTCTAAATAATTGAAATGGATAATAATAATAATAAGCATAAAAGACCATTTTGCCCCTGGAGTCAAAAACTGGTCTAGGACCACTAATTGCTTAGGATGGTAACTGGGTTGTCTTTTCGCGCCCTCCTTTGATACACCATAAAGGAATGAAGATTCTCTCCCTCTCTCTCTCTCTCTCTCTCTCCAAATTCTAAAACAAACAGCAACAGGTAAATAGATGCCAACATTTTGCATAAAATTTTGTAAACATTGAAAAAAAACGAGGTCGATAGTGCCTTTTTCATGAGGTTGTCAAAAGTTGAATAAAATAAAAAAATAAACAAGGGTAATATTGTAATAGGGAAGGTCTTAATACATAAAGTGACCAACCTCTCACTTAGCCCGACAAGTCATTTTGATTTTATTAAGTAAAAAACAAACAACCTTATCCATCTACATGCATTTAGTCATGTACTGCTGTCCCACAATTTTTCATCATAGAAGAAGACCCTGCTGTCCCACAAGGGTAATATTGTAATAGGGCTGCTTTATATGTCATCATAGAAGAAGACCTGGCTGTCCCACAATTTGTATTATTATTATTTGATTTTAATAATAATTTGTTTTGTTTTTATTGTTGAGGTTATAGATTGATAGTCTTATGTTTTATTAAATCCGGAGGATCAGGTTTGAAGAGGAAATTACCAGAGGGAGAGGGAGAAGGATCCCATTTGAAAAAGCATATGAAACATGTTCATTACAACTTTCCCACTAATAATATTTAGAAACATGTTCATTATTATATATATATATATATATATATATATATATATATATATATATATATATCAATCATATGTCATTGTCCCAGGAAGTAGATCCATTTGAGAGATTAACTGATCAAGACAGCCGTACTGCAATCCACAATGCAACTGGTCTTAGATCCGCTTTATTCGTGCCAGAGGTTTAAATTTTTATTTATTTATATTAATAATTTAACCCTTTAATACATATATATAGGTTCCACTTCAAGTTTTGGTTCGAAGACAAATAGCTCGGTTGTTGGATCATGTCTTTAATGTGCTAGACTTGTATGCAATGAATTAGTAAAGGTATTATCTTTTTTTCTTTTTCTTTTTCTTTTTTATAATTCAAAATAAATAAATATTTCGGAAATATTTCAGATCACCCATAGTTTTCTAGTGCATGAACTACAACAGTTTCCTGTTCTTAAGATGCACATTAATGACATTGTTGGGAGTTTTTTGTTTGAAGGTCTTCAACCTTCCCAAACAATGATTGGACACTTAGTAGAAATAGAGGTATTAGACCAAAGTACTTTAATTGCCAATTTTATAGATACATGTTCCTGTTCATTAAACCAAAGTATTTATGGTGTCAGGTTACTTCAGTGAAAAATTTTAGTTGGTATTGATCATTGACTATTGATTGACTTACTTTTTCTATTTGATGCAGAGTCAACTAGTAGGGAAATTTTTAATTCTTCAAAGTAAAACAAAGGGTTGATTGAATGAGAGAAAAGAAAACACCAACACTCCATGGCTAATAAGAATAAAAAAATAAAGATATGAGGCAAAAAAGGTAAAAGAAACTCGTATGTATGAATATGATTTGTATGGTAATTAAATTTATAGTGTATGTATGTTTTGGTTTGCATGCAGTCTTTTTTTGGCAGCTTGGACAATCTTTGTAGCACCTGATCGTCCATGCTACTCTTGGTAAAACAAATTTATAGTGTACTTCTTCCATTCTTGTTAGTAATTTCTCATTATGATGTGTTGTTTCTTGTGCAATTTTATTTTTAGGAGGTATTTTACTTTATTAAATGTTTAAAGTTACAGGACATCAGTATAGGCAGATCATGGAACATTTTAGGGAAGTTGTTGGTTTTCCTTTTGGTGATCCATCAATGAAGTGGTCAACTTCATGTAATAACATTTTAGGGGAAGATGTAGGTATATGTTTTTTTAATGAATAATATAATCATATGTATGAATATGAAATAAAGTTTGTTATTTGTATGACAATAAATTTGATGCAATGGATTGTATTTTTTGTATATGGTATTTTATTTTATGTTATGAGACATTAAATGAAAATTTAATTTGAAAATTAGTAAATCTGTAAATAATATTGTTTTTTTAACATTTAAAATTATGATACGCAAAAATGTGTGTCATCTTCATTTATGACATGGCCTTTCTTGACAGGGGCTTCTTTGATACGCATTGCGTGTCATAAACACATGCATCGTAAGGTTACGACACGCAAATGCGTGTCGTCTTCCTTTATGACAGGGCCTTCCTTGATTCGCATCGCGTGTCATAACCGCGCGTCGTAAACGTGCGTCATAAATGCGCGTCGTAAATGCGCGTCGTCTCTCTTTATGATAGGGCCTTCCTTGACGCGTATTTGCGCATCGTCTGAGCGTTTTACGACGCGCAATGAGCGTCGTAAAAGGCTGTTTTTCTAGTAGTGGCCACATCAGGGCGAGTACAAGTCATAACATACATGATCGAGCCAACTGCGGAAGCGTAAGGTACTCAGCTCATCTCTGCTATCTCGGCTTCGGTACTCGGACTTTGAGTCTTACTCAACTTGGCATTACTCTGTATCGGTAGTTCTCCCTTCTTCGAGTTTTCCATACTAAAACGTTTTAGTACCTTATCCAAGTAAGTATTATGACTAAGTCCTATTAGTCTCTTACTTCGTTCTCTCACTATCCTTATTCCCAAAATATAGGAAGCCTCTCTGATGAGTTAAGAAACTCTTTGATCGTTTAGATCTTCTAACAGGTTAATCACAAAAACAAAAAACAGCAATATAAAACACAAGAATGAATCAAAATGTGTCGAATGATTCAATAGATTCAAGCCTCAGCAGAGCTCGATAAAGAACTTCCGCTGTAGAGGCTGTTAGGGTTACAAAACAAATAAGAATCAAATCTTTCAGAATAATTGACTTCCAAATCCCTACGTACTAAGATGCATGCAAGCACCTATAAATACAAAACCCTAGAAAATAACTCACGGATGGACAGGCCCAATCCGGAGACTAAATGGACTAAATATCGAGCCCAAGACACAACACCTTTCAGACCCTACAATCTCCCCCTTTGCGTCAATTGGAGCGAGACTATCACTTCGGCTTGCGGGGTCTAGCTGTAGGAACTTTCTTAGTGGTTTCAAACAGATGTGGGATGAGAGCAAGGATGGTCTGTCTGAAGCGAATGTACCACTGAATCATGTCATCAAAATACTTCTTGTCATCTGCTGAATTCTGCTTGCATCGATGAATGATTCCCAGAACATGTTCCAAGCATGCAGTGGTGTAAAGGTGTTTATCTGCCAAGGCGAACATGCATTTTTGGCCTTCGTTCCTTGTAAACATGAAAGAATTCCGCTTTGGGTCGATTCTTCCCATCTGCATCATGTTCAAATCAATAGCAGAGCCAACATGAGAAATAGTAGGCTTTTTCTTGAATATGCTAGCAATCTTCCGATCCATCTTAGCAACCTCCATAATGTAGGATACTAGCATCCTTTTGAAGTGATCAATAATTGGACCATACTCAGCTTCGTTGGTGAGGAGGATATCATGCAAAATAATCCAATCATGTGGATTCAAGTTGGGAAGATCAGCAAGTGATATAGCATGTTCGGTTTTAGCAGAACCCCTCAGCACTTTGAACCGAACGTTCGTGAAGTTCCCCTCACGAAACGGCTTGAGGACCCGAACGTTCATGATTTTCTGAGCGCTCCATGTCTGATACTGAGGTTGAGCAGACTTCAGATAGAATTCGACAAGCTCCCTATCAACTTTTGGATGAGGATGAGGGACATCAGCAACATTTTCAAAAGCATGGAAGATGAAGGCTTTTCGGGTCAGTGGCATGTCGAACTGAGAATCGACAGAATTGATTCGATCCAATGAAATCACTGGTTCGAGCCACAGAATGCTGGGAGTTTCAATTGCTTCTTTTATAAGCTTCTCAAGAGTCCACGAAGGAAAAAGAGTTTTCCTACTCTCAAGAAGGTCATGAGCCTCCTTCATTTTTCGTTCGTTCGCCTCAAACTCTCTGGCAACGCGAGCGCTCATATCAGCATCTTTATCCCGGCCTTGTTTCTTTAAGAGATCAGCGATGGTCTCTTTATCATCATCATCACTGTCTTCAACAATCTTCTTTCCTTTGTCTTTGACACCCGAACCTAAGGGTTGACCTGCTGGAGGAGGTTCGGTTGCTTTAGTTGCTGTGGAAGTGGGAGGCGGTTGAGACACATCTTCTCCCCCTTGTTTCGGATGGGCCACGAACTCAAGAAGCCCTTCAAGTTTGCTTAGTGGGGCAAGGGCAGGAGCAAGCTTCTCTGCGAGAGTGCGCCTCACTGAGTAATTCAGGATCGGATCATGTGCTTCAATGATGTTGGAAAGGGTGGCGTGGACATCCGAAACACATGATGAAATAACCGCACGCTCAGATCGAAGAGATGCAACTTCCTTTTCAGATTGGAAAATATGAATACTATTGACCTTGAGAGAAGTGGTCTTGCGAGCAAGAGCATCCATCACTGAGTTCTCTGAAGCGAGATCTTCTTGCAGCTTTGTCAGGGGCTCCTCAACAGTCGCCTGAAACAATTTGTTGTCATCGCTAAGAGATTGACAAAGACTGGAAAATGACTGCAG
The DNA here is from genome assembly GCF_002870075.4 of Lactuca sativa. Classification (NCBI taxonomy): domain Eukaryota; kingdom Viridiplantae; phylum Streptophyta; class Magnoliopsida; order Asterales; family Asteraceae; genus Lactuca; species Lactuca sativa. The sequence goes on along the minus strand of NC_056627.2, from coordinate 66,201,474 downwards.
TGTGGAGGCAACTGAGGTGGCCAGCGTGTTGACAAGAGAGTCAAGCTTCTCTGCATTGGAATCAGCGGTTCCCTGTAAAGACTGCAAAAGAGAAGTAGCATCAACAAATAATTTTTCGACTTTTTCGGTCGCTGCAGCACACGCCTTGGTAGAGGCATCGATAGCGGCAGTGGCAGAGTTGATAGAGGCTTCATGAGCCTTAGTAAACGTATCAACGAGCCCCTGAATAGCAGCCTCTGAGATAGTAGATCGTGAGGAAGAAGAGGAGGAAGCAATGAGAGAATCGATTTTCTCATGAAGCTCCTTGAGATGCTTCTTGGTGACTGGAGCATCATCATCATCATCATCACTTTGCATTTGATACGGACTGTAATAGACCGAGTCAAACGTCATGTCCTCTCCTCCAAGAAAAGGTTCTTCATTATCTGCTGAGTGAGCAGGAGATGAGGGTGAGGGTGGAGGCTCGGTTGTGGAAGTAGGTTCGGGTACGGATGTATGTTTGGTAGCGGGAGTGGTTTCAGGTGCTGTAGTAGGAGCCCCCGTATCAGATACGTTGGTTCTAACGCCAGTGGTGGTGGTGGTGGTAGCTTTAGTGAAAATAGGAGGTGGTACAGGGATAGAGGTGGGTGGTATTTGAGTAGTGGAGGTTATGGGGGGAATGGAAATAGAGATGGAGATTGGGGGAGGAGAGACAGGTCTAGTGGAAACAGGTACCTCAGGAGTAGGCGAACGTGGAGGAGTATTACCTCCAAGGGACTCTTCGGAGTCTGAACTCTCTTCCTCAGATTCGCTGGAGGAAGAGGCAAGAATAAGCTTGCGCCTAGGTTGAGTCTTCCTTTTCATTGGTGGAGGGGATTGAGCTGCCTTGGAAGGTTTGCGTTTCTTCGGAGAAGGACCTTTCACTCCTTTGACAACCTTCTTGTCTTTTCCCTTGTTATGTTTCTTTCCCCTGGGAGCAGGCCTATCAGCCTCATGGATTGATTAAGTCATTTAAGGAGTGAGCTCTCTGGGACCTGAGCGACGAAACTCCTTGTATGTTCTGATAATGCGGCTGTTGCTTGGAACACACCCATACATTGACTCAGGGATTGAGCCAACGAACTGAAATTTAGAGGAATCAGAGACGATTATCTTCGTAGTGTGGAAAGTTCCTATCGAGGAGAGTGGAGAATCAGCAACAATAGGAACATGATACTTATCCATCACCCACTTTGTGACCAACGTCCAGAATCTGGCATAGGAGATCTTTGAATGTCGAGAAGTAAACGCTAGACTCTGAGTCAGCTGCTGCCATAAAACCGATCCAAAATCGAGATTGATGCCGTGGTACAACCCATAGAGAATGGTCATAAACAGACGACTCGCCCCGTCTGAACCTGCACTTCGTTCTGATAACCCCTTGAACAAAACTGTGAAGAAGCCATTCCACTGAGGAGGTAAGCAGGATTTCTTGAACTTTGTAACAGTCGTCAGAATTTCAGTGTAACCCATGTTATAAAACATGGAGAACAACTGTCCCACTGGAATGGATTCAGGGTTAACCCTAGACTCATCAGGTTCAAACCCTAAAAGCGAACAAAATCGTTGTTTGGAGATGGAGGCCTTGTTATCAAGAATGTCGAAGAAGATTCGATCGACAGACTTGTCATAGTGGGCTGTGGAGAAGATTTGCGACAGACACTCCATTGGAATAGGTTCGACTTTGGTAAGTGCTGGAACCAGTGGCGAATGCTTGAGACATTCCACGATTGCAAACATGAACGCATCGTAAACTTGTGGAGTGAGATCGATGATCAGCCTTTGTTGAGGACGGATGGGCAGAATGTGAGAAGTAGCATGAACTGAAGAGGAGTCCGCCATTGAAGAGAAGAATTTGGGGAAGATGATGAAGAGTAGGAGAAACAAATATTTTCTTGCTCTCTGAATATTTGGTGCAGTAAAGAGGTAAATAACGGTAGAAGTTACCTTTTATACCGTGGTGAGAAGAGAGAGAAAAATCTGTTCCCAAATCTTCAAGGAAAATGCGAAGCGTTTCCTTAGGTGATTGACGCGTGACAGTTTAGAGCCCCGATGATTACGCAGGAGAGAGAAAGACTGTCCTGTTTCACATGCCTTCCCATCAGGCGCCGTTTGAAATGTCAAAAACGGTTCCACTTCACACGCCTTCCCATCAAGCGCTGTTTGAAATGTCAAAGCGATTAGACTTTCGGCTGAGTCAGCAACTTATCCCTTTAGAGTGAGCTGTCGTCATAGCGCAAAATAACCACGTGTAACATTGTGAGCCACATCTCTTTTATAACCTTAAATCCCATAGCCAAAAATAGCTTGTAATTAACGAAACCGGATTTATGGAAAATCAAAAAGATTTTTGTGCATAGAGTGTAAAAGAAAAAGAAATAAAGCAACACATATGTGGGAAATTGTGATGTCAATAAAGACACGAAACAATGGATCCCGGGCACGAATCTCTTCCTTCAAAGTCAAGAGAGACCTTAAAGTGTTTGTGTGGTTTCCCGTTGAATTACGATCAGACACTTATTAAGAAGTGTTGAAAGACATCTTTTAATAAGGCTAATTTGGGAGGCTTTCGCTTCAGTTCAAAATTCCCGATCTTGACATAAGATAGAAATCGACTGAAGTACTTGTGAGACCAATGTGGTCTGTTGAACAAGTAGGTGTGAAGATAATTTAAGTGGCATGTTGAAAATACTTTTAGGTGAAATCTCAGAGAAAAAAAATTGAAACTGGATTCTAAGGGAAGAAATGTTATGGGATTTAACAATTTCATAAGAATCACACAAAAAGAAAATTTAGAGATTTCAAGGTACAGCCCCATGGGTGAATTCGTTAATTCATTAGTGAAAACTAGAGCAAATTTAATTGTTCACCGTCAATGCATAGTAGGTATTGAATTGTGGGTTTCACTTAGCATGTAGTGGCACGAAGCTAAGATCATAAAAACAGAAATTATGTAACCATAAACCTCAGTGGTAATTCCTGAGAGTCTCAAGGGTTACGTGTATGAAGCGAATAGGATGGAGAAAAATATTGGAGATGGTGTAAAGAAACCAAAGTACCTCTGCTGTTAAAATAAGGACCAAGCAGAAAACTCTTATCTCATGTGAGAAGAGAGTAAGGTAGCTCATGATTAGAATAAATATAATAGCCTAATTGGGAAGACAAGGTTTGTATATACCAAGTCAGTAAAGCTATTATTCAGAATCAGGTGAGGCTTTGGACAACATACAACAACATGCTTCTAGGGACACTTAACTATTAAAAGATGTGAGAACAATACCTGCCCCATTGATTATCCACAAATGATAAAAAAAATAAATAAAAAAATAAAAAAAATTAACGAACAAAACAAAAAATATTTTTGGAGTTTTTAGTTCAAAGAGAAAAAAAAAATAAAACAAACAAAAAAAAATGGAACCGAACCTGAAATAGACCGAACGCTCGGTTTATTTCGGTTTAAAAAAATGTTTGAAAAAGAAAAAGAATCGGAAAATAAGAGAGAAATAAGGGTACAAAAAGTTTACAACCAAAGAAACTACCTTTAAGTGATTAGCGAAGACAAGTGAATAGGACCGAACCCGAGCGTTCGGTTCATTTCGGCACTTACGTGAACCGAACCCGAACGTTCGGTTCATTTTGCTTCCAACTTTTAGTTTTGAGAAGTAGTTTTTGGTACTGACTCCAATTCCATCATACCTAGCCCTTGTAGAATTTTATTAAAACTTGCTTCAGGAAGAGCTTTGGTGAAGATGTCAGCCAGTTGATCAGTAGTTCAAACAAAATGAATCTCTACGTTTCTGTCTTCTACGTGATCTTTAATGAAGTGATACCTCAATGCAATGTGTTTGGTTTTGGAATGTTGCACTGGATTATGACAGATCCTAATTGCACTTTATGAGTCACAGTATAGTGGGATCTTTTTCATATTGAGTCCATAATCCCGAAGTTGGCTTTGGATCCAAATCACTTGAGATGTGCAAGAAGCGGCTGCAATATATTCTACTTCGGCTGTAGACAGTGAAACACATGTTTGTTTCTTAGATTGCCAGCTCACCAACTTCCCGTCGAGGAATTGACAGCCTCCTGTGGTGCTTTTCCTGTCTAAACCACATCCTCCAAGGTCTGCATCTGAGTAGGCTTGAACAAAGAAACCTGAGTTTGAGGGATACCAGAGACCGAGAGAGGTGGTTCGCTTCAGATATCGGAGTATGTTTTTCACTGCTAGCATGTGTGGTTCACGAGGATTCGCCTGAAACCTAGCACAATAACACACAGAAAACATTATATCGGGCATGCTAGTTGTGAGGTACATCAGGGAACCAATCATTTAGCGGTATAGCGTTATATCGACTGCCGGTTTTTCCAAGGATGGTGTGAGTTTGGTGCCGAACGCCATTGGAACTTTGACCTTTGAATCTCCCATCATGCCGAATTTAGCAAGAAGAGTCTTGATATATGCTTCCTGGTTGATAAAGATGCCTTCGGGTCCCTGTCTAATGTTTAAACCAAGGAAAAAGTTAATCGGACCCATTGAGCTTATTTCAAATTTAGCCTCCATCAGCTTTCTGAATTCAGCTGTTAAGCTAGGATTCGTTGAGCCAAAGATGATATCATCGACATAGATTTGAACTATCATAAGGTGGTTACCTTCCTTTTTACGAAAGAAGGTTGGGTCAACCGAACCTTGTTTGAATTTAGACATCTTTAAGAACTTAGTTAGTGCTTCATACCATGCCCTAGGCGCTTGTTTCAGACCATAAACTGCCTTGTCTAGAATATAGTAGTGATTTGGATGCTTTTCATTCACAAAACCAGGAGGTTGCTCCACGTAAACGGTTTCTTCAAGTTCTCCATTCAGAAAGGCGCATTTCACATCCATTTGGTAGACCTCGAAGTTCTTGTGTGCAGCATAGGCAAGAAATATTCGAACAGATTCCAGCCTTGCTACCGGAGCAAATGTTTCTTCATAATCAATTCCTTCTTCTTGGCAGTATCCTTTCACCACAAGACGATCTTTATTACGAATCACATTTCCCTCCTTATCCATTTTATTTCTGAATACCCATTTGAGACCAACGACTGAGGCATCTTTTGGTGTTGGAATGAGACGCCAGACCTTATTTCTTTCAAACTCATTGAGTTCATCTTGCATTGCTTGGACCCAATCAGAACGATCAAGAGAAATATTGATGGTCTTTGGCTCAAGTTTGGATACGAAGGAATTATACATGCAGAACTCTACTTTGGAGAATAGGGAGGTCTGCTTTGCCTTCACTTGAAATCGGTTTAGGACGTTTTCCGATACATTATCCACTATCTGAGATACAGGATGATCTCTGGTCCATTTAGTGAGAGGAGGAAAGTTTGGATCATAGGATGGATCCAATTCAGCATTGACCATTTCTTCCAACTCGGATTGAATATCATCATCATAGAACATGTCGGAATTCTCCCCCTCGACAGATGATGAATCATTTGGATCTTCAGGTTGATTTGGACCTTCGGGTGCTACTGAACTTTCAGGTGTAGCCGGGCATTCGGGTGTTACAGGACTTTCGGGTGCTATATGGATTGAATTCTCCCCCTGAAAATGTGAGTCCGGTTGATTTGAAGAGAATTGATTCTCCCCCTCAACTGAAGTACCGTGCTGAGGAGGTTCATTTCGAACTGGTTCTCCTTCTCCCATTTGATTGGCTGCATCTTCGACAATCTGCTTCAGACGATCGATTTAGTTGTCTGCCGCGTTGGCTTTCGAGAGAGTGGCTTTCTTAGGTTCATCGAATAAGTCTGCGAATTGATCAAATAAATTAGCAATCGTGGCTGTGACTTGACCTGTTTGAGAGAAAATCTCTCCAATTGCTTCTTCAGTAGTCTTTAGTTTCTTGACGAAATTATCATCGAACGTTACATAATAGGTTTCTTCAATCTTTCTAGAACGTTTATTTAAAACCCGGTATGCCTTTGAAGTAAGAGAATATCCCAGAAAATTCCTTCGTCAGCTTTAACATCAAACTTGTTACGATGTTCTTTGGAGTTGAAGATGAAGCACCTTGAACCGAACACATGGAACAATTTTACATTCGGCTTCTTGTTATTGATGATCTCATAAGGAGTGAGAGAGAAACGCTTGTTGAGATAAGACCTATTCTGCGTAAAACATGCTGCAGCAATAGCATCAGCCCAGAAATATAAGGGAAGAGAAACAAAACTTAGCATAGTTCGGGCCGCCTCACACAAGGATCGGTTTCGCCTTTCGACGACACCATTCTGTTGAGGTGTATAAGGGGTTGAGAAGTTATGACTGGTTCCTTTTTCTGCCAAGAAGTCTTCGAATTCTTTGTTCTTGAATTCCAGTCCATTGTTGCTCCTAATGTTTCGAACGACTTTTATCAGTTGTACTTCGACTTGCTTGATAAACATCTTTAGCTTAGGAGTGGTCTCAGATTTGTGCTTCAGAAAGAATACCCATGTAAAACGTGAGAAATCATCAACAATAACAAGAATATACTTGCTACCGCCAATGCTCTCTATTGATAATGGACCACACAAGTCGATGTGTAACAACCGAAAAATACAACCAATTTTAAATTTTTCAAAAACAACTCGATTCCATTAAATCTTTACAAAAAGGTTTTCAATACAAAGCATTTAACGTATTCCTAGAATCACATTACTACAAAATCATGAGGAGCGGTACAATCACGCCTTCGCCTTGCCACGGTCTCCTGAAGAACCCGAAAAACATAAAACCACAACTGTAAGCCCGAAAGCTTAGTGAGATATCCCCAAAATACCAACCACATATACCATACACGCATAACATGCCACAACATATCCGATCACAGAACAACCATGCACTTCGGGTCTACTGTGTGATTGGTCCGCCGCACCGGCCTACAGTCCACCTGGTCCACCCTCTGAGTCTCGCCATAAACCTCGAGTCTACAATGTGATTGGTCCGCCCGCACTGGGCCTTCAATCCACCTGGTCCACTCTCTGAATCTAACCACATACATTGAGTTTGTAGTGTGATTGGTCCGCCCGCACCGGGCCTTCAATCCACCTGGTCCACTCTCTGAGTCTACAGTATAACTGGTCCGCCCACACCGGGCCTTCAGTCGGCCTGGTCCACTCTCCGAGCCTCGGCACGTCTGGTCTGCCCTCTTGGGGCCTACAGCCTATCCGGACCGCTCGCTGGGCCTTCGGAACAACCGGTCCGCCCTGGGTATCTTGGCCTACAGCACAAAACAGGACCCGCCTCAACCCAACTCCATTCCAAAAAACCATGTGCACATATACATACAATCATATAGCAATTCACAGTCAACAAGCAGATCAAACAGATCACATAACATATCATCATCCTAACCAGGATACCGACCTAACAGGTCACTAGCATAGCATCACCCTATCTCTCAGGATACCGATCTCAACCAGGTCTCTAACATATACCATCCTAGCTCTCAGGATGCAAACATATCAAAGCAATAACATAACAACAACTACCCGGATCTCAATCCGATAAGGGCCGCCTTGGTGCCTTAGACCCTGTTGATATAGTGAGGATAACTCGCCTCGATACTGCCGACTGAACAGATAACCCAAGCTGCTCCGACCACTGATACGATCTCCACCACTGGACAACCACCAAGGCACTGAACTCAAAACAATAATCAACAATTACCAAAATGCCCCTGGAAACCACTGGTCAACCCTTGGTCAAAGACAAGGTCAAAGTCAACCCCTGACCGACTCTACTCGCTGAGTCAACCCGATGACTCGCCGAGTCCCCATACTCAGAACTTCCCTCAATCCATGACCTCACTCGCCGAGTCACCTCGAGACTTGTCGAGTCCAACGACTCTGAGTCCACTCGCCCATAACTCACCGAGTCATCGCTTGACTTGCCGATTCTCGACTCAACCAGAAAATATTAGGACTCTTCGACAAGACTCGCCGAGTCCAAGAACAGACTCGCCGAGTCTAAGGCTATCTTCAACCTACTCGCCGAGTTGTTCATACAACTCGCCGAGCTCCAGGCCATCTTCATCCAACTCGCCGAGTTGTTCTTCCAACTCGTCGAGTTCCATCCTATCTTCAAGCGACTCTTCGAGTTCACCCATGTGACTCGCCGAGTACCACCGGTCTGAATCCATACAGAAGCATTCCAGGCCATGCAATTGATCCAAAACATAGATCTAGCCTCCTACAACCCATCCATCACGTAAAGTGGCAAACTTTACGTGAATCCAAAGAGATCTAGGCCTTATACACTTTAGGGCTAGGGTTAGGGACATGATAGCTTCACTACACACTCAAACACAGGGACTTTTAGGCATTCCAACCCTCCTCCATTCCAGATTTGAGGTAGCAACCTCAGATCTAACCTCTAAACTCCAAAACACCAAAAGATAAGCTCCCCACAAACCCCATAATGATGAATCCAAAGAGTAACAGCCCAAGGACGAGATATTACCTCAAAAGAACGCCCAAACTACAATGGAACTCGAATCCAAGCAAAGCCCCTTGCTCCAAGCCTCCTACCCTTCAAGATTTCCTCAACAATTGCTTCTCCAAGCTCCCAAATGCAACTTGATCCACTCACATACGAAGGTTAGGGTTTCTGGACTTGAGGATGAGTAAAGAGGCTGGGGGAATGGATGTTATGTTCTTTATATAGGGCTCAACCTCGAGAATTAGGGTTTTCTCCACTCAGCGCCTACTCGCCGAGTCCATCTTACCGACTCGCCGAGTTGGCTACTTGACACGCGACCAAGTCGCGACTCTACTCGCCGAGTTGCTCTTTCCCAATTTACTCTTTTAGCCCTTCAACTCTACTCTTGATATTCCGGGATGTTACACGATGTGAAGTAACTCAAGTGGTTCAATAACTTTCGTGTTTATAATTGATGGGTGACTTTGATGTCTTTGTTTCCCCACTTCACATGCAGCGCACAAGTGTTCTCGATCAAATTTGAGCAATGGAAGACCCCGAACATGACCTCCGGTGACAAGTTTGTTGATGTCTTTGAAGTTGAGATGTGAGAGCCTTCGGTGCCACAACCAACTTTCGTCTGAATGAGCTTTGGATAAAAGACATATGGATGGATTCCCTTTGATTGGTCTTAGATTCAGAGGAAACATTTCGCCTTTTCGATCTGATTTGAGAATGACCTTGTAAGATTTCTTCTCTATAATTTCTGAGCCTTCGTCGTCGAACGAAACTTTGAGACGGGTACCTCCCACGGATGGACAGGCCCAATCCGGAGACTAAATGGACTAAATATCGAGCCCAAGACGCAACACCTTTCAGACCCTACACTCTCCGAGGTCCTTCATAGCAAAGCACTTCCCGAGCCAGGACTTAACCTTTTGCAGAGTCGGGATGTCGTTTCCTATGAGCAGTATGTCATCGACAGACAAAACGAGGAAGCTAACTATACTTCCATTGGACTTTACATATACACATGATTCATCTTCGCTTCGTACAAATCCAAAATCTTTGACTTTCTCATCAAAGCAAAGATTCCATCTGCGAGATGCTTGCTTAAGTCCATAAATGGACTTCTCAAGCTTGCACACTCTATTGGGATGCTTCGGATCGACAAAACCCTCTGACTAAGCCATGTAAACATCCTCAGCCAACTTCCCATTAAGGAAAGCGGTCTTGACATCCATTTGCCATATCTCATAATCATGAAATGCAGCAATGGCTAGCATCACCCTAATAGATTTTATCTTAGCAACTGGTGAGAATGTCTCATCATAGTCAACTCCGGGAGTTTGAGTAAAGCCCTTCGCCACCAGTCGTGCCTTATACGTGTGCACATTCCCATCCACGTCGGTCTTCTTCTTGAAGATCCATTTGCACCCAACCGTCTTACGTCCGGGCACATTGTCAACCAAATTCCAAACTTGGTTGTCATACATGGACTGAATCTCGCTGTCCATCGCCTCCTTCCATCTTACAGACTCTGGGCCTGCCATGGCTTCCTTATAGTTGTTAGGTTCATCTAGATTTACTAGTGTACTATCACCAATATACGTGTCCCCTTCAGTAGTAATATGAAAACCATATAACTGGGGTTGAACTCTAACTCTTTTGGGACGTCTAAGAGGTAAGGACTGGTCAATTGGTTCAACCGGATTTTCCTCCTCGGGTTGAGTGCCAGCGGTAGAGGTTCCTTCATCGATCGATTCTTGAATCTCTTCAAGATCGATGTGCCTCCCACTGTCTCCTTGGCTTATGAGTTCTCGCTCTCAGAAAACCCCTCTCCTCGCAACGAAGACAACATTGTCACTCGGTCTATAGAAGAGATATCCAAAGGATCTCTGCGGGTAGCCGATGAAAATACATCGCTCACTACGAGGTTCGATCTTGTCGTGAGTCTCTCATCTTACAAAAACCTCACAGCCCCAAACCTTGATATGTGCCAACGAGGGAGCCTTCCTTGTCCACATTTCGTGAGGTGTTTTGGCAACTTCTTTGTAGGGACTCGGTTAAGGATATGGGTGGCAGTCTCTAAGGCATACCCCCAGAATGAGATAGGTAGTGAAGCATGACTCATCATAGAACGAACCATGTCTAACAAGGTTCTATTATGCCTTTCTGCCACACCATTCAATTGTAGTGTCCTAGGTGGCGTCAATTGTGAAACTATTCCGCATTCCTTGAGATAGTCGTGGAATTCAAGACTTAGGTACTCTCCTCCTCGATCGGATCGAAGCATCTTGATGTTCCTGCCCAATTGATTCTCCACTTCATGCTTGAACTCTTTGAATTTTTCAAACGTTTCTGACTTGTGCTTGATTAAGTAAATATACCCATATCTACTATAATCATCGGAGAAAGTCACGTAGAAGCGGTTCCCATCCTTTGTGGTGGATCTAAAGGGTCCACATACATCGGTATATATGAGATCCAATAAACCCTCACCCCTTTCACATGTCTCAGTGAAGGGTGACTTGGTCATCTTTCCAAGTAAACAAGATTCGCACGTGTCATCTTCCCTAAGGTCGAATGACTCCAACACTCCATCCTTTTGGAGTTGGGCTATGTGTTTCTTGTTGACATGTCGAAGACGACAATGCCACAAAGATGCTTTATCCATACCATTGGAAGAATCCATACACAAAACATCATTTCCTAGGTTATCTACAACCATAACAGTTTCATAAATTCCATTACAAGGCATTGCTTCAAAGTATAAAACACCATTTAGATAAGCATAAATAGAACCATTCTCATTATTAAACGAATATCTAAATCCTTGTCTAAATAAACCATGAAAAGAAATGATGTTTGTTGCCATATCTGGCGAGTAGCAACAATTATTTAAATCTAAATTCAATCCATTACTAAGCACTAAAGAATACACTCCAATCTTGGTAACAACCGACGTTCTTCTGTTCCCCATGATTAGATTTATTCTTCCAAGATCCACATCCCTATTTCTTCCTAGTCCCTGCAAATCAGAACAAATATGGTAACCACATCCTGTATCAAGAACCCAAGAAATAGCATGAGATGAATCATTAGATTTAATTGTGTATATACCTGCATAAGATGGCTTGATCTTTCCATCCTTGATGGCTTGCAGATATTCTGGGCAGCTTCTCTTTCCAATGCCCTATTTTGTTGCAATGATGACACTCTGCCTCCTTTGGGTTAGGGTTGGGCTTAGCAGGATCAACTTTGGTCCCACTAGAAGAGGAACCATCTTGGGACTTTCTCTTGCGGTGGCTCTTTGATGGAGCCTTCCTCTTCTTGCCCCTTCCCTGCCCTATAGCCAAAACAGGAGCAGCGGATGGATTAGGAGTTGGTGCAACAGACTTGTCCTTAAGGTTGCTCTCAGCAATACTTAGGAGCCCTTGGAGTTTGCTTAGGGTGACCTCTTCCTTGTTCATGTGGTAGGTCATCCTAAATTGGTTGTAACATGAGGGCAAGGAGTGAAGAACAATGTCGATCGCCAAATCTTCCCTAAAGTTGACATTCAACTTGCGAAGACGATCAACATACATTTGCATCTTTTGCAAGTGCACGGTTAGAGACTCTCCACTTCCCATTTTAGCAGTGATCATATTCGTAATGATCTCATAGCGCTCTTGCCTCGCGCTTTGGTGATATCTCTCCATCAAGTCTTTATGCATTTCATAGGGATACATGTCCTCATAGGACTTTTAGAATTCGGAGTTCATTGTGGCTATCATGATGCAATGAACTTTCGTTGCATCACGCTCATGGGTCTCAAAGACAACCATCTCTTCGGGAGTAGCAGTTTCCGGATTGCTCTTCTCGAGCTTCTCATCGAGAACATACTCTTTGTCCTCCTAACGCGTGATAGTGCGAATGTATCTTATCCATTCGCTAAAGTTCGATCCATCGAAAGTCACTTTTTGACAAAGGCTCATTAGCGTGAATGAGCTAGCAGCAGCGTTGTTGGCATTAGACATCTACAAATAGAAAGGACAATGTTTGATTAGAATTGAATCCCTAATTAAACACCCAAAATGAAAAATTAGGGCTAGGACCCAACTACATTATTTACATATTCGATTCACTAATCCTTCACCATGAAAAACATAAGATTAAGTTTTAAATGTATTTAGAATTCCTAAATTTTTCTTGAGATTCATTGAACCTTTCAATGGCATGTTTAAATCTCGATATGCCCCTCTCATTTGTGACTGGGATGCCGAGGATCATAAAGTGGGTGTGAATAACCATGCAAATCTACATGGTGCCTTCATTGTTACAATCACCTATTCGATGTGCCGGTAAACCACACACGCTCCATCAAACTATGACAAACAATGAATCACCCTTTACCACCTTTTCTTAGAACCAATTAGTGTGCCGGTAAACCACACACGCTCCACTAACTTCTTCGCGAGGGTGCAAAGTGTAATTGTTGGATAAGGTGTCTAAGTCCATAACTATTTCAGGTCAGTACTTGACCCGACCCGGCATGGTCCATTTGGGTTGCATGGCACCATGTAATTGGATAGACTAAATGAGAAATAACACTTGGAGATTATTAATATACTATAAGTTCTAATATATTAATAATATTATTTGATTAGTTTGATCAAAGAATTAATTTGGAATTAATTAAGTGATCAAAAGATAACTAATTAAATATATGGGTTGATTATGTAAATCATTCATATCTTGTATAGTGGGCTAAGAGGCTCCGTGGATTATCGATTTGGGTTCTACCCGTAGGATGCTCCATGGGAGTTACAAACCCATGGGCCATGGAAATGAAGAGTCATGACACATTAGAGTTTACATGGTGTAACCCTAGATGTGTCAACACTATATAAGAGTCCCATTCTCCACCAAAATCGGCTACACATAAGAAACTAGAGGGCTAGGCCGATTTCAAGTAGTGTGTATTCTTTCAAAAGTCTTTCCAAGTGCATTTGGTGTTGTGTGAAGCATTTGAGGCATCACACTTGGGGTGCTAGGCTCACAAGGTTTCAAGGAACATAAGCAACAACAAGGTAAGTTATTCTATCTTTCATTCAAGTTAGAAATTGTTCCCCATGTATGCTAGATAGGAATATAACCTTGGAATTCAACTTTGCATGATAATTAGACAAACATAGATCCAAGGTTATTAAGGTTGCATGTACACTTAGGAAGTGTTAGAATGCTCAAAACCCATCAGTGGTATCAAAGCCCAGGCTTGTTTGTTTGTTATTTGTGCTTAAAAGTTGAAAAAAGTCGAAAAACTTGCTGTCTGCCTGATGAACTCGCCGAGTCCATGGGGAGACTCGCTGAGTTCACTTGTATCTTCAACCTACTCGACGAGTAGGTTCATGCACTCGGCGAGTAGGAGCCACAGAGTGCAGATTTTCGACTTTAGTTGCTGGAAATGGACTAGAAACATTACCCTAAACTGTTTTGGTACTTGAAAACTTGTTTTAGATGGTGTAATGTCTTTGCTAATCCATTTACAACAACTAGTTATCAAAATTACAAAGTTTAAGTGTAGTTTTGATTCATGAAAGTGTTCATATTCATGTTCTTGATCTTATGATGTTTAGATGATCATAGGAATTATTTGTAACCTATGTGGTAGTTTAATTCTTGATCATAATGTGTTTTAATGGAGTCCATAACTTGTCCTCAAGTTATGGAAAACCAAAAGTCACTTGAGTTAAAACCATTAAAAGAACACAAGAGTTAGAAAAAATGAAGAGTCTTCATTTTATTACTCTAATAAACTCATAAGTTACAAGAAATGAAAAGTTTTGAAAGTTTACAAAACTTGCCCTCAAGTTTTGGAACAAGTAAAGTCATGCTAAAACTTTAGTTCCAACCCTTCGAATTTTAAAAGTTAAAATCAACCCTTATACTTATATTATTATGATTTAATAATTATATATATATATATATATATATATATATATATATATATATATATATATATATATATATAAGAACAAAGTCGTCTTACCGCTAGTACGCCTCATTCACGAAACCGGTCTATAATGTGGGTATAAGGTTGTTGCCTATAAAATGGCAACTTAATGGGTGTCCACTCTCACCCACCGCTTGCTTGACCGGTGGAGGGTCGTTTGCCGAACGGGTAAGACAAGGACTTATAAATTCTCATTAAAAGTATGATGAATATTATAAAGTAACTAAATGTTTTGTTAAATTCCCAATCTTAGTTACTTTAGGAAAAATGTGAATAAGGTGCTAATCCATGAAATTACACTTTACACTTTGTTTAAGTCGTTGGTGGAGCGTGTGTGGTTAACCGGCACACTAACTTGGACTTAACAAGGTAGGTAAAGGGTGACTTAAAGTTTATTATAGTATCGGTGGAGCGTGTGTGGTTTACCGGCACATTGATTGAGTGATAAACTTTAAGGGTACCAAGTGATTTGCATGGTTACTTCACACCTCGTTTTGTGATCCTCGGTATCCCAGTCACAAAACTTGGAGGGCATACTCGAGATTGAAACATGCCTTTGAAAAGTTCATCGAATCTCAAAGAATCTAGGAATTTCTAAGAACCAATCAAAAACCTAATATTTAATATTTCGGTTTTCGTGGTGGAAATTGGTGAATCGTCATTCACCTACCTTTCAAATATGTTATAGCTTGGATTACGGCATACCTCTTCTAAGTTATAATATATTGTGATTGGATCCTAGACTTAAGATTACATTTGGGTGTTTTATTAAGGACTCTCTAAATATCTAAACTAATCTTGTCCTTTTTCCTTCAGATGTCTTCAAACAATGCTGCTTCTGGCTCTAACCCTATTGGCTCCTTTACCCTTATGAACTTGTGTGGGAAAGTCACTTTTGATGGATCCAACTTCAACGAGTGGATCAGAAACATCAGGATGATTACCTGCTACGAGGACAAAGAATATGTCCTTGACAAGGAGCTTAAGGAGATTGATGAGACCACTGCAACTCCTCAGGAGATCGCTGACTTTCAGGCACATGAAAGGGATGCTACGAAAGTGGCATGCATCATGATGGCCACGATGACAGCGGAACTCCAAAAGTCTTATGAGGATTTCTACCCTTATGAAATGCACCAAGATCTGATGGAAAGATACCATCAAAGTGCACGACAAGAGAGGTATGAAATCATCTGCTCCATGATAACAACCATGATAAAGGACGGGGAATCCGTCACGAGCCACATGCAGAAAATGCAAAGGTATGTGGATCGATTGCTGAAGCTTAATGTGAACTTCCCTAAGGAGCTTGCAATAGATATCATTTTGCACTCCTTACCATCGTGCTATGATCAATTTCGCATGACATATCACATGAATAAGGAAGAGGTCACACTCAGCAAACTTCAGGGACTTCTCAAGACTGCAGAAACAGGTCTTAAGGGGAAGTCGGTTGTTAACACTCCTACTCCAAATTCTACTCCGGTTTTGGCAATCGGGAAAAGTCGAGGGAAGAAGAGAAAGAGCTCTTCTAAGGGTACCAAGGCTCGGACCCTTGATGGCTCTTCTTCAAGTGGAACCAAGAAAGGTTTCGTCACTCCTTCTTCTGACCCAAAAGAGGCTGAATGCTTCTATTGCCATGAAAAATCACATTGGAAGCGGAACTGCCCAAAATACCAGCAAGATGTGAAGGATGGGAAAGTTAAACCCAACCATGCAGGTATTTACACTATCATTTCTAATAACTCACCCCATTCTAAATCTTGGGTCCTTGATACCGGTTGTGGTATTCATATTTGTTGTGACTTGCAGGGTCCATTTGGGTTGCATGACACCATGCAATTGGATAGACTAAGTGAGAGAAATAACACTTGGAGATTATTAATATATTATAAGTTCTAATATATTAATAATATTATTTGATTAGTTTGATCAAAGAATTAATTTGGAATTAATTAAGTGATCAAAAGATAACTAATTAAATATATGGGTTGATTATGTAAATCATTCATATCTTGTATAGTGGGCTAAGAGGCTCCATGGATTATCAAGTTGGGTTCTAGCAATAGGATGCTCCATGGGAGTTACAAACCCATGGGTCATGGAAATGAAGAGTCATGACACATTAGAGTTTACATGGTGTAACCCTAGATGTGTCAACACTATATAAGAGTCCCATTCTCCACCAAAATCGGCTACACATAAGAAACTAGAGGGCTAGGCCGATTTCAAGTAGTGTGTATTCTCTAAAAAGTCTTTCCAAGAGCATTTGGTGTTGTGTGAAGCATTTGAGGCATCAAACTTGGGGTGCTAGGCTCACAAGGTTTCAAGGAACATAAGCAACAACAAGGTAAGTTATTCTATCTTTCATTCAAGTTAGAAATTGTTCCCCATGTATGCTAGATAGGAATATAACCTTGGAATTCAACTTTGCATGATAATTAGACAAACATAGATCCAAGGTTATTAGGGTTGCATGTACACTTAGGAAGTGTTAGAATGCTCAAAACCCATCAGTAATTTCATGGGATTGCATCATTTTCACTTTTCCCTAAAGTAACTAGGATTGGGAATTTGTAAAAATGTTTAGTTACTTTATATAGATTCATTATACTTATTAATGAGGAGAGGTTTGCCCTATCCTACCCGTTCGGCTAACGACCCTCCACCAGTCAAGCAAGCGGTAGGTGTGAGTGTACACCTATTAAGCGCCATTTTATAGGCAGCAACCTTATACCCACCTTATAGACCGGCTTCGTGAATGAGGCCTACTAACGGTAAGACTAGCATTTTAATTATACATATATATTTATTAAGCTTGTAATAATATAATAGTATAGGGTGTATTTTAAACATTTCAAAAATACTAGGGTTTTAATCTTCAATTTAAAATTCTCGAAATTTAATACCATTTAAATTAAAATTTTAAATATTAAAACTCTTGATTTAATAATTATCACAAATTAAACTATTAATTTAAATTATTAAATCATAAGGGATTATCTAAATCATGAGGATAATTACCATTTAAACAATTAACTTATCCTAATCCCTTTTATCCCTATAAATTTCGAAAATAATGGGAGGGGATAATTCAAAATCTTTAATTACCATATTTAACTATTAAAAGATAATTACAAGATATGGGATTATCCGAATCCCTAAAATTTAGGATCTTATCTTGGGAAAGGAGGCAAATCTCGAAATCTAAGAGTTTGCAAACCCTAGATTTCGAAATCTTGGACTAAAAGGAAAGGATTCAAAAAACCTTTCAAGATTTTCGCAAATTAGGGTTAGGAAACCCTAATCTCGAAACCTATGGCCTCCTAGGGTTTATTGGCCATAAATCCTAATTTGTCAAGTTCATACAATTGAATAATACTAATTGAAAACAAGTTAACCAAAGGCTCTGATACCACTGATGGGTTTTATACAAACAATCCTATGTGTGCATGCAACCCTAATTTGGATCTATGTTTTCACTATTAGATACACAACATTATGAACACATGGATAAAACCCTAATGTAGCATGCTATTTTCGTAATTCATATATAAGGTTAGATCCCATACCTCTTGTTGTTATATTGCAATAACAACTTAAATCTTCAAACCCTTAGTCTTGAAAGCAAGCACCACAAGTGTAGTGCCTCTAATGGCTCACAAACACCACAAGCAATTGGATAGGCTATAGAGAGAGAAGGGAGGAGGTAGAAATCGTCCTTAGATTCTCTAGGGATCAAGTGGACGAAATCCTAAGGCCTTAGGGGTCTTTATATAGGGTTATGATTAGGGTTTCAGTTCTTATCCTTATCCAGTTACTTGCCCACCAAGCAACCACAAGATAAGCCTTGAAAACCCT
Source organism: Lactuca sativa (assembly GCF_002870075.4). Lineage (NCBI taxonomy): Eukaryota > Viridiplantae > Streptophyta > Magnoliopsida > Asterales > Asteraceae > Lactuca > Lactuca sativa. Next base: position 66,183,166 of record NC_056627.2, on the reverse strand, counting down.
TATCTCTTGGACCTTGGACGATTTTAAGGATATCCTTATCCTTAAATTCGTCCATCCTTTAACAAGGATAATCATTGCCCTACTTTGCAACTATCACATAATTACAATTCAGCCCCTCTAGTTAAATTAATTACACTTGATCACAAAATTAATTCCTAATTAATTATTGACCAATATTAATTAAACAAATATGATTTCTCTTTTAATATATTATTCTTATAACATATTAATAAATCATAATAACCTCTTTCTCTATTTATTTCTCCAGTCAAGTTGCTTTGGTGAAGGCAACCCAAAAGGACCATGCACAACCGGGTCAAGTACTTACCAAATATGGTTACGGGCTTAGACACTAATCCAACACTTTTACCCTTCTGAGGAATTATAAGGGGGATTAATCTAGCCTATGAGAGCCATTATTAATTAGATGAAAATTGTTTATGTGATTAGGCGGAGGCTAGATCAGTATTCGAGATCCGAGATTATCCGAGTTACCCGAGGTGAGTCTTCTCACTATACATTACCTAGAGTGGTATCTATGTGCAGACCGGAGGGTCTTATGTACTATGTGTATGTCTGAGATTTATGTGCATTGTGTTATATGTATGCTATGTGTTGTATAGACTGGACCAGAGGGTCCAACGACTCATGAGGCTAGAGGGTTCTCAATCAAACCGGACCAGAGGGTCCAACGATTTAGAACGGACCGGAGGGTCCAACGAGCTACGGGACTAGAGGGTCCCGCTGAGACACATTGAATGGAAGGTCATACCGAGTTATAGCCTCGAGTGACATATGTGATGTATGTGGTATTTTGGGGAACTCACTAAGCTTCATGCTTATCGTGTTATGTGTTATGTCTTTCAGGTTCTTCTCAGGATCACGAAACGGCATCAGCTTGATTATACACACCAGAGGAAGAATTATGGTTCGAGGATCCTGGACTATTAATTAATTAACATGGAGTTGTGTTTGTAATTTAAATAAATGAGATTTTACGAAATGTTTTATGAAGGCCATATGATTTAAAATGAAAAAGTTGTTTTGAAAAATTACGTCATTACAAGTTGGTATCAGAGCCTTGGTTTGAGGGATTCGGATACACCTTCAGGCATATCTTGACTCGAACTGAGGATTTGAGAAAAGTTTTCAAAAGAAACGATTTTTCCAAAAACAGTAAAAGATTTCAAGAGAAAGAGGAAAAGAGCAGTGTGTACAATCAGCCAGCGCCTGAACGGTGATTTCCCAAAATACGCTTACGTTATGTGTTATGAGATATTATGCATGCTAGAGTAGGCTAGGTATTCATATTTACGACTAGAGTGGCCTGATAGTGATGCCTTAGCCTAGGAGTTGCTGCTATATGTGATGCGCTTTCGAGTATGTGCTGAGTGAGAGTATCCAGCAGGAATCCTTTAGAGAGGGATTCGAGTAGAGGAGTAATCTAGGGGAGATACCTAGATGATCATTTGTGGATCCTATCGAGAGATTAGTTAGATACCCGCGAGGGGTAGAGTTGCAGAGTTCACTGATATCTTCTGAGTATGAGTAGAGTGAGTGGAAGTTATCACCTAGAGTGGGTTTTATGTGTTTATTCGATGCCCGAGTGCTGCTTGCTTCGTGCTTTGTGGAATTCCCGATGATGGGAGTCAGCTACCAAGTGAATGTGATGATATTCAGGAGGTAGATGACTGGCATCATAAGGAGCTTCTCAGTAGCTGATGGCGGAGAAGTGTAAGAACCTAAGAAGAGCCTAGGAAGTGACCTTAGTTAGATGAGTATGCTGATAGGGCTGAGCATTTCGCTGGGGAGCGAGCACGCGTGTTGGGATTGTTGATTGAGGAGGCTGAGCAGCTACTTAGGGAATCTGGAATGGTCCGTGTAGAGAGTATGGGTAGATATGGCAGGTATTATGGGCCCGTACTACTTAAAGCAGAGGACCTATACTCGATGCAGGGAGTATTCCGAGGATCTAAGTAGAAGATCGAGAGGTCATATCATGGTTCGACCACCATGATTTGTAGCAGATCGAGACGTGATGTCATGGTTCAAGTACCATGATTTGTAGCAGATCGAGAGGTGATGTCATGGTTCGAGTACCATGATTTGTAGCAGATCGAGAGGTGATGTCATGGTTCGAGTACCATGATTTGTAGCAGATCGAGAGGTGATGTCATGGTTCGAGTACCATGATTTGTAGCAGATCTAGAGGTGATGCCATGGTTTGAGTACCATGATTTGTAGTAGATCGAGAGGTGATGTCATGGTTCGAGTACCATGATAAGTAGCAGATCGAGAGGTGACGACATGGTTCGACTACCATGATTTGTAGCAGATCGAGAGGTGATGTCATGGTTCGAGTACCATGATTTGTAGCAGATCGAGAGGTGATGTCATGGTTCGAGTACCATGATTTGTAGCAGATCGAGAGGTGATGTCATGGTTCGAGTACCATGATTTGTAGCAGATCGAGAGGTAATGTCATGGTTCGAGTACCATGATAAGTAGCAGATCGAGAGGTGACGACATGGTTCGACTACCATGATTTGTAGCAGATTGAGAGGTGATGTCATGGTTTGAGTACCACGACATGTGGCGGTTAATGCTTCTGGTTTCACCGGTTATTCCGTGGTGATTGTCTGGACTGAGAACAGATGTGAAAGAGTATGGGGCCAAAGGTCCATGATGAACGAGTTTTAGGGAAATATCCCTTGAGAGGGAAATCGAGTTAGTTCCGAGGGATTGTTGGTGAGATACTAGTTGGAGTCGCAAGACTCAGGGATGAGTAAGGATGGTGTTTATGGAGGATTATGGTCTGAGTTGAGCGATCGACCGATAGTGGAGAGGTCACCTTCTGTGACCTGAGCGGTGCTATTTCTATTCCTGTGTGAAACAGTAGAGGTATTGAGATTTTCGGTTTCCGAGGTTGGGGGTGAGCCCTGTGGGGTAACTTTGGTTACGATCTTTCATCGAAGTATCTGGGCAGTATGTCTACCGCAAAGTATGGATATAGCATGAGCAGGTTGTCAGTGGGGACTGAGATGGCCAAGGACTAGGGTACACCCTATTTGAGCATAGTAGGGCATGTGTTAGCTGCAGTAACGAACAATCAAGAGAAGTATATCGGAGCGGTGGCTCTTTTTGTCTATGATGAGTATCAAGTGTGGAAATGAGGTCTCTGCTCTTATGATAATTCACATGATGGGACGTTGGTTGAGGAGTCGAGGAGGAGGAGTATGTTAGTTCATTATTTTTAGACTGAGAGTCAGGGTTACTACTGGACAGTTGAGATGTCCGGTAATGGGATGGTACGAGATTCTGAATGACTAGAGGCAGTCATGATGAGAAGTTTCTGAGGATTTCATTGGAGATTCGGGGGTATTTGGAGTTTCTTGATCTCCATCCGGGAGATCATCGAGCATTGCGTATCACCTTCCAAGAGTAGGTGCGATGTTACTAGTGGAAACAGTCTATGGGATAGATTGTTGGTGCGCCAATTGGTGACAGATCGAACCCTAGGTGGGGGAGAATTGGGTATTTTATTGAGGGGATCGGAGATTTGTTCGAGAATAGTTAAAGATCTGGATATAGAGACCTGCGGTGCGGATTCATGAGTCCATGGTTATTGGTGATCGAGGCTAGGTGTAGAGCGAGATAACACATGTGGTATGTGTTTGAGAAAGGATGAGTGAATTGGGAGATTCTTTGTGGCCTGTGCTTTTCGGGGTTAGCATATGCCGAGTTCGAGTGCGACGGGGTCGCTGGATTGCGGATGTAATAGCTGAGATTTGCAAGTGAAGGTATAAATTGTAATCTATACCCCCGGAAGGGCAGCCGTTGATTCGTCAACCAAATTCAGGGTCGATATGAGTAACTCCATGTAAGTAATGATCAGTAGAGGGGGAGTTTCGGGTTTTCGACATCATGTTCTGAGCCATTGACGATGCCTCTATGTTTTCGATTGGGAGATGGAATACTCTGAGATTCGAGTGGTGCCGTAGGTATGAGATCTGTGGTTTGGGTAAAACCTCATGAGATTCTGTGATAGTGCACCGAGGTATCCAGGTATGATGTCCTTAATTCCAGATTATTTTGATTTCTGAGTTAAGAGATGGCAAGCGGTGTAGCAAGTATCTATGGTTCCAGCCGGAGCTCTTCGATTGATTGATGTCAAAAGAGATTATTTAAGAATGAGAATCGCAGTGAAAAAAAAGAGTTCTGTCATGAAGATTGTCGTCAGGAGTAGTGATACTTACTTTTGGATGGTGTGTGCATCTATCTATGTTGGGCCGCGAAACATGGGTTAATGGATGCAGAGTATGACGTCAACTAAAGGATGAGACCGTGGGATGGTAAGAGAAAGTACTGTAAGGCTACAGGGAGTTGCAGCATCCATGAGTTAGTACGAGAGGGTGTTGTGATGCTACGGGGAGCTGTAGTACTCACCAGTTAGTGAGAGAGGGTGTGGTGATACTACGGGGAGCCGTAGTACTCATTAGTCAATGAGAAGGTGTTGTGATGCTATGGGGAGCCGTAGTACTCACTAGTTAGTGAGAGAGGGTGTGGTGATACTACGGGGAGGCGGGGAGCCATAGTACTCACTAGTCAGTGAGAAGGTGTTGTGATACTGCGGGGAGCCGTAGTACTCACTAGTCAGAGAGGGTGTTGTGATACTGCGAGGAGCTGTAGTACTCACTAGTCAGTGAGAGAGGGTATGGTGATATTGTAGGGAGACGTAGTACTCACCAGTTAGTGAGAGAGGGTTTAGGGATACTACGGGGAGCCGTAGTACTCACTAGTAAGTGAGAAGGTGTTGTGATACTGTGGGGAGCCGTAATACTCACTAGTCAGAGAGGGTGTTGTGATACTGCGGGGAGCCGTTGTACTCACTAGTCAGTGAAAGGGGTGTCGTGGTGTTGCGAGGAACCGCGTTATTCGTTAGCCAGAGCATGACTCGGGAGAGTTCTTAGGCTTGAGTAGCCTTATTTCATTGAGTATCCAAGAGCCTGGTGTCCAGATCAGGAAAGAGACAGAGGTCTCCATAATGGTCGGGAATCATCATATCCTGAGTTAGGCTGTGGACACCATAATGGGAAAGGATCGAAGAATGTACGAGTGGGTTGCGAGAAATCAGTCATGAGTTGGGTGCTTTATTGGGATAGGTGGTTCCAATTTCACGTCGGGCCAGACTCTCGAGTTGAGTTTGATTCTAGTGGTGTATCGAGTAAATGGATTGAGATTCCGGATTTAGAGATGGATTTCTTTTTGAAGGGGTATTGTTTGTCATATGTTGTCTTAGACCTGTGTGGGTCAGCATTCGGGTACGGGAGGTACCGCAAGTTGCATGGAACTATGAGCAATAGATGAAAAAGGTCGGGGTTGAGTCCATCTTTAGTTGGGAAGGTAGCATTCGCTTAGGGTTAAGCGAACTTCATTACTTGTGTGTCTCATTGGGCCGATGTGGTTATAGTGAGAAGGAAACCATGGAGACGGTTGGGATAATGCCACGGATGACCCTGGAGGTTCAACTGTTGGGTCGACATCAGACCTGATACTCAGTGTTAAAAAGGGATATGAGGAATGGAGCTGAGTCTTATGATTTTTTTTGATGTATGAGGACACTTTAGAGCGAGCACAATTATTCTTTTGGGTTTGAGGGCGGGGAGTCAAGAATTCTTTGTTCGGTTGGATTCCGATAGCAGTTCAGTGGACGAGCCCTGGTGGGATGTGAACCCTTCCGTTCTTGGGGCATGATTCAGATGGTTGCTATGTTTGGTATGAGGGGTCGTTAGCCAATTATTGGATTATGTCTGGAGAGAATTTGAAGGGTTGGTTTTCCTCTGGGATTGGGAATCCCTGTTGGGATCCAGGTGTACAGAGAGGATGATAGTTGTGTGGCATGAGATCCTATCGATGGTGCCGTTTGGTTATTGGATTCGATCTGTATATGGAGGAGCGATTTTGAGGGCGGAATCTAATTTAAGTGGGGGAGAATTGTAACATCCAAATTTTCAGGTATGATAAAATGAGTATTTATTTTTGAAGTTATGAGGAGTAACTCGACGAGTTGGCGTCTTAACTCGTCGAGTAGGATCACGACTTGGTGACGTGGAAAATGAATGGACTCGACGAGTCGGCAAGCTGACTCGCCGAGTCAGCGCTGTTAACAGAAACCCTAATTATCTCAGGCATGGGCCTATTTAAAGGCACTTATAGCCTCCTTGGCCCCTTCCCATCAGTGTCTTCGTCCTTTGAGAGAAACCCTAGAGCTATTTGTGAGCTAAAAAGGAGAGAGAGAGAGAGAGAGAGAGAGGCAAATTGGAGGTCATTTCTTTGAGAAGAAGGTCAAGGGTGTTGCAAGGATCTCAGAGGAGAAAGTAGGCAGCCATGAATGAGTAACCTTGGAGCTTTGAAGCTATGAAGCTTCAATGGAGTCATAATGATGTATAGAGCAAAATACACCATGCATGAGCCTCAAGTTCAGACCTTTACGTGACTTTTGGGTGCTAGAAGGCCAGATCTATAAGTTAGAGAAACAGATCTGACCTCAGAAGGTCAAATGATTAACGTCATGGAGGAAACTCGCCGAGTCCATGAGAGGACTCGACGAGTCGGATCGGGTTACCCGGTGATTCGTGACCAGTGGTAACCCGTCGAGTTGGGAGGTTAACTCGACGAGTCGAGTGGGGCCTTAGAAGGATTCAGAGGATACACACGAACTCGCCGAGTCACACGAGTGCACTCGGCGAGTCTGGTCAAAGTTGGATCGTTGACTGACTTGACTTACGTTGACTTTTAGGGTTTGGTCAACAATTGGACTTTTGGGTCTTGGAGGGGTAAAATGGTCTTTTACCCTTCTGAGCAATTATAAGGGGGATTAATCTAGCCTTTGAGAGTTTTCATTAATTAGCTAAAAATTGTTTACGTGATTAGGCGGAGGCTAGATCAGTATTTGAGATCCGAGATTATCCAAGTTACCCGAGGAGAGTCTTCTCACTATACATTACCTAGAGTGGTATCTATGTGCAGACCGAAGGTGTGACAATAGTCAATTTCGGGTCAAGTCAAAGTCAAACAAAGTCAACGAGTCAAACCGGACGACTCAACTAACCCTTGTATATTAGGGTTTAAGTTATATAATTACTGTACAACTTGCTATTTTAATGAGAAAACATCATTTGGAAAATTCGTGTGTTTAATTTTCCTTAGCCTTGATAGTGCTAAACAATGAACCAAAGCGATAAAACACTATTGCACACTCATAGGGAGTGTGTAGGACACTAAAACATGGCTTAACGGGGTTTACGGACCTAGCGTTGCGAAGCCGGAAGCTCAAAAAGGTCATAAATGGAACCTCTCTAAATCTCTTTCATTCTATCTCTCTCTATTTGAAATCTCTCCCAAATCTCTCTCAAAAGTTCCCGTAACTTTTCGTAATCATTTGGTCCATCCTGACCCTCAACCGGGTCAAAAACAGCTCGAAACGAGGTAAAAACGAGTAAAATAGGCTTAAGGACCCGAAACCTACTCTATAAGGCCGAACCCTCTTAGTGCCGAAAGTCCCCTTAAGGACCGAACTGCTGAGAAGCGAAACCCCAGGTCCGAACCCGAAGCCTCAGGACCGAACCTGAAGCCTTCGGGACCGAACCTCGCATGAAGAATTGAAGCAACTTTCGGGCCGAACTCTCATACCTTCGCTCCATTTCGCCTTCGGTTCATGACCATAAGGGACCGAACCTCGGCCAGGACCGAGAGGTCTCGCAGGAAGCCCAATTTTTCCCGGTTTTTGACTACGACTTCATTTTAAGCCCATTTTGTTTCATCATTTTAACGCGGGATTTTCACCCAAAACTTTATTTTAACATATAAGGCCACATATTTGTAAATAAACCACATTTTTGGGGATAAATCTTATCCAAGAAGAGTGGGTGAAGTACAAGAGGTAGAGTGTTGACTTTTCTTTAGTTTATGATACACGCAACCACCCATACCCACTCCATGACCAACCCACACCCCTCCCCACCATCCCTAGTCATGTCAATGTCCATTCTCATCATTTAGAACAATTTCCCACGTTCTTAGAGCTGGAACTTCCATCCTCTCTTCTCATAGTTCATTCATTCTCTCATTTTACACCAAGAATCACCTCCAAACTCTCTCAATTTCGAGAACTTCAAGGCATTCTCCAAGGCTTTTCTCCTTCATTTGGTAAGTATCCTCATCTTTCTTATGATTATTTCACATCCTTCTACTCAAAATCATAGAAACCTTACACAAACATCGTCACCTTCATGTTAGGTTCTCGATTCTTCAAGGCATCTTCTAAGCGTTCTTGAGTTGAACACTTCTTTTTTCAACATCCATCCATTAATAACACATAAGGTGAGTTCATACCCTATCTTTTCACGTTTTCTTAAGTTTTAAGGGGGGAATACAAGTTAAAACAACAAGAACACAGCTAAACTCTTCCAACAGCTTTCATCAGAAAAGTTGGACCTCATTCACGCACTGTTTTTGACAACTTCAACATTTTATTTTTCAAAAATATACTAGGTGCAAATATTTCAATTTCTTAGCCTTAAAATGACTACTTGCACATCTCCATACGATGTTTCTACAATTTATGGTGATTTTTACAAAACTGCCTATCATTTCAAGAACGAATCTGGACCAGTCTGTGATTATTGACTTTTTCACACAAGTTAAAGGTCACTAAAAATTATAATAAAATTTATGAACAAACTAGACTCATTTTCCAAACTCTCAGAATTTACGGATTTTGATTTGGACCTTTGATAATTGTTCTATAAATTTTTCTAAGAATAGTAATAGAGAATGTTAACAACAGAAAAATGCTATCAATTTCATTCCACCTTGTAACTTGTTGAGCAAGGTGTATATTATTATGTGATCATATATTATTACATTATATGACATTTTGTCTTGGTAATTAGACATACATCAGTAGACAAATAGATTTTACCTTCTCAGGAATGGTAAATTAGCTTTAATGATATAAACAAAGTTTACAACCACGGCAAGCAAACATTTGATAAACTATGGAAGTATAGTTTATGTTTTACATTATAAACGATTATGATAAACTATAATAGGTATAGTTTATGATTCATTACATATCAAACTCTTTACCAAAGGTTCTCAGCTCATGTAAATCTGTTAATGAATAAATTTGTGAGACACTCGCTTTGTGTTACATCCATGTAACAAAATCAAAAGTCCTGTAAATTGTAACCAGAGTCTCTTGTAGGGAGAACATGATAGTTGTGTATAGATCTATATTGCGTCTGAGAAACCCACACCTGAGCTGCATGCAACAGCTAGACCGGAAGGTCTGAGGTGACAAGTGTGATTTAACTTGTGACGCCTGAAGAACATCGTATTACGAGGCCGTCTGAGTCATAGTATGGTTACAATAACTCACATGTGGTATTAACAAACATAAGATTTATGGGTTTTACTTTTAAATTTAATGAGTTCATGTCGATTTAATCTTGCACAAATTTCCTTAAGTATGGTAAAATACTTGTACATTTCGGGCTTTACTTTTAAGATTACAATGCATTACGTAAGAAAATGTGGGATTTTTCTTGCACAAACATTACTTTTACAAGGAAGGGATTTTAGTATCACCTTCAAAAGCTTATGAACTCACCAACCTTGTGTTGACACTTTTTCAAAAGTACTTGTATTCTCAGGAAATCCATAAACAGGTAATCAAGTGCTTTTGAGGATGGGACGTTAAGGTGTCAAACATTTCATTTTTTTTTGTGTCAACATAATGTAATTGATTTGGAAACATGTAAACTCATACAATGATGTAACTCTTTCAATTATATTTATGTTGGTTGCGTTTACTTTAATCACTATTACAATTGTGGTTATGATACTACACATGAAGTCCTCCACCCCCGGACGTTTCCGCCATCCTTGGTTTGGGGGTGTGCCAGATTAGTATCAGAGCATGGTTTATAGTGAATTAAGTATATCAAACCACATAAGATATACAAACTATAAATACAAATGGGGCTAAAAGTCTCTAATTTGTACATTTTTCAATTGGTTATACTTTTAGAAATTAAATAGTTTTCTTGTTTAAAGTATACATACATGCTTGCATAGTGTCATAACCAGGAAGAACATAAAGTAAAAGAACAGGAGTTGAGCACTACGAGTATGCCTTGGTATGTGTAATCAGTTTTGGGAAGGATATAGCCTGATCAACTATATCTGTTCGAGAAGTGACTTGCACATATTAGGGGATAGTCGTAATGGGCAACAAATCTGACGACCTAACTTCACTCTACCAAGAATGCTCTAAAAAAAACCCTAAACACTTAAAATACTATAGGAGTATTTTATGTTGGTATAGCGCATTATTATTATTATTATTATTATTATTATTATTATTATTATTATTATTATTATTATCCGTTACATGCTTCTTACACCCCCATTTCTCGCGCAGACGTCATGGCCAGATTTCACCTACCTGGAGACCCTTACTTCCCTAATGAGGGAAACGCCGGATGGCTCAAGGCAGAACCCAAGGAGATGATTGAGGAGGATCCTGAGGAGGACTCGGAGGAGATTGAAGAAGAAGAAGAACCTGAGGAGGAAGAGGAGATGGAGGATGAAGAAGAAGAATCGGAAGACAAAGAAGAAGAAGAGGAACCAGAGGAGGAAGTCTTCAACCCTCCTTACATCGCCGGGGTGCCTGCGAACCGCTTCGACCACAACGGGCCTGAGCCCTGTTGGGCAACAATGATCGAGAGGTGGAGCCGACAACAACGCCAACGGTCACCATATGGCGACCAACGTGGTTACTACGATCTCAGCCACGGGGGACCGACTGACAGAGCCCTCCCCGTCATGGTCCAACATATCACGAATTTGGGGTACCAGAGTAGGGAAATGGAAAATCAAGTTCGGAATCTCAACGCTGTCACGGCAGCCACCGATGCATGCACCAGGGATTTGGAAAGGGACTTCTATCCACTGGACCAAATTATCGAGGACCTTACCACTGCTCGAGCGGAGGTAAGGGAGTACTAGGAGAGGCACGCATCTCTCAAGGAGAGAGTGATCGCGGCCGAACACCGGATTGCGGAGCTTCAGGGAGCCTCGACCTCATCTCAGGGCCTCCATGGACCAGATACCACCCGCCGCGAGTAGTGTTTGCACCGCTCATGTTTTGTTATAAAAATAGGATTTCGAGTATGCGTTGGTGCTACTCTTTCTTGCGAATAGGTTGACCCCACGATTAAGTGATTACACTAGTCAAAGGGCTTTTGTGCTGCCAAAAATTATCCTTTACATTGATGTAATGTGGACCCCTGTGAGGTCAAATTTTCCCCAAAAGAATATGTACTAAAAGTTTATCAATGAATTTGGCATGCATTTTATTTTTATTGGACGTTTGGCACTAGACCTCACTACTTACTATTACAAACAACTTACAACTAATAACTCGAAGATTCTTAAGGTGTACCCTGAAGTCATGTGTAATTAAGAAATGATCGGCCTAGAAATGGTGAGTCCGCCTTAGGATCTGTTCCTTGTTTGGTTTTGGACTTAGGGAAGACTCATTAGGTTCAACAATTTATTAAAATTTTAATTACACACAATTGGGGCACGACAAGGGAATCTTAGGAGCGGGTCTGATATGAAACAAAAATTACAAGACTCTATTTGAAGTCATTACTACTGAATTCATAAGTTTATTATATAGATATTTACTATGAATTTGTTTGTAAACATGTGGAAGTCGGGAAATACTATACTAAAAAACTAATGAATTAATTTCACGACACTCGACTTACATCAATTACTAAAAGACTTATACCCATTTCATCTTTGAAATTCTATGACAGAAAAATGCCACCTCGTAGATCTACTAGACGCACTAAGAGAACGCAAACAAATTCACCCCCGCCGCCTCCCTAATATGATCCCGTTATGTTTCAGGCTGCGGTTACAGCTGCAGTGGCGACTGCCATGTCCTAAATCAGCACTGACGGTGCCAGGAGGACAGGGAGCGATATTAACATCTCTACTCAAGGGGACAACCAAGGGCGTTCGAGCGAATGTTCCTATAAAGACTTCACAAATGGCAAACCCGATTCTTTCAATGGAAGCGGGGACGTCATCGCTTTGATGCAGTGGTTCGAGAAGACTGAATCCGTCTTCGAGATATGTGCATGCCGCGAAACAGACAAAGTCAAATTCACAACTTGCACTTTCTCCGGCAGGACCCTCACTTGGTGGAACGACCACGTAAAATCACTGACACTCTCCGTAGCTAATTCGCTAAGTTGGGAAGACTTGAAAACTATGATGCTGAAGGGATATTGCCCAAGGGGTGAGGTGTAAAAATTAGAACAGGAACTGTGGAATCTCAAGATGAAGGGCTCTGACCTTGTAGCTTACACCGCCCGATTCAATGATCTAGCACTCCTCTGTTTGGCGATGGTTACACTGGAAAACAAGAAGGTGGAATGATATCTCTGGGGCCTATCACCCCAGATTCATGATAGTGTGCTGGCCTCAAGACCAACCACTTTTGACAGTGCCAAGGAGCTGGCACAACAACTCATTGATCATCAGGCCAGCCGTGTCGCGGTGCCAACCACCTCCGATCAAGCAAAAGGAGGAAACGACAAGAGGAAGTTTTGGAACAATAAAAAGAAGCAACCTGCGCAGGAACCCGCAAAGAAACAACAAACTGTTTCCATCCATGCTGCCACTACTCCCTCCACTCCGACCCCACGGAAGCAATACGCTGGAACTCTTCCCAAGTGTAACAAGTGCAACTTCCACCACACCGATGCTTGTCGGGAAATGCACTGCAGTAATTGCAACAGGAAGGGGCACACTGCTCGATTCTCTAAGGTGCCAGCCTAATCCGCCTCTCAAGCCGCCCTGACCGCCAACACCGGAGCAAGCCAAACCTGTTACGGCTGCGGAGAGGCAGGGCACTTCAAAAGAAACTGCCCAAAAGCACGGAACACCAATGCTGGAGGTGCAGGAAGAGTCCTAGCTTTAAGGCATGGAGAAGCATTCAAGGACCCCACGGTGGTTACCGGTACGTTCCTTCTCAATAACTCTTATGCATGCGTACTTTTCGATTGTGGGGCAGAAAGAAGTTTCGTGAGCCACCAATTCAAACATTTACTTAAGAAAAATCCCCAGTCATTAAAAGATTCATACGTCGTAGAAATAGCGAACGGAAAGGTTGAGCGCGCTAATGATATTTACATAGGGTGTATCCTCACTCTAGACAACCATGCGTTCAAAATCGATCTAATGTCGGTCACAATAAAAAGTTTCGACATCATCATTGGTATGGATTGGTTAAGTTCAAATCGTGCCGACATTTTATGTTACGAAAGGGCCGTCTGCCTTAATCTGCAAAATGGTGAAACCCTTCTCGTCTACGGCGATAAACCCACTACAAATCTACAAATCATTTCTTGCGTCAAGGCTCAAAAGTACCTCCAAAAGGAATACCACGCCTTCTTAGCCCACGCCATAGATAAGAAACAAGGGGTGATGGATATCAAAGACTTTCCAAAACTGTGCAACTTCCCTGACGTTTTCCCAGAAGATCTGCCAGGTGTACCACTCACACGACAAGTTGTATTCAGAATCGACTTGGTTCCAGGAGCTACCCCCATAGCCAAAGCTCCATATTGTCACGCACCGGCATAAATGCAAGAATTGTCTAGTCAATTGAGCGAACTTTTAAACAAGGGGTTCATTAGACCGAGCTTTTCACCCTGGGGAGCACTAGTCCAATTTGTGAAAAAGAAGGATGGATCCTTTCGCATGTGCATCGACTATCGGGAGTTAAACAAACTTACTATCAAGAATCGATATCCCCTACCCCGAATCGAGGACCTCTTCGACCAACTTCAGGGAGCAAGCTACTTTTCAAATATCGACTTGAGGTCAGGTTACCATCAACTACGAGTTCAAGGGGATGATATTCCTAAGACAACTTTAAGAACATGCTACGACCATTACGAATTTGTGGTGATGCCCTTTGGACTAACAAACGCACCTGCGGTATTCATGGATCTGATGAACTGAGTGTGTCGACCCTTCTTAGACAAATTCGTGATCGTATTCATCGATGATATCTTGGTCTATTCGCGAAGCAAAGAAGAGCACATCCAACATATGCGACTAGTATTGGAGACTATAAGAACTGAGAAGCTTTATGCTAAATTTTCAAAGTGCGAATTTTGGCTCCGAGAAGTGGGATTCCTTGGTCACGTGGTTAGCGAGAAAGGGATACATGTGGATCCCTCAAAAATCAAGGTGATCGAAAACTGGTCAGCACCTACAGCGCCGACAGAAATCCGACAATTTTTAGGACTCGCAGGATACTACCGAAGGTTCATCCAAAACTTATCCGAGATCGCTAAACCACTCACCACCTTGACTCCAAAAATTGTGATGTTTAAGTGGGGAGATAAACAAGAAGCCGCCTTCCAAACATTAAAACAAGCCCTATGTAGCGCACTGGTCTTGTCTCTCCCAGAAGGAAACGACGACTTTGTGGTGTATTGCGATGCTTCAAATCAAGGTCTCGGATGTGTGCTCATGCTGAGAGGGAAGATCATCGCTTACGTGTCAAGGCAACTTAAGACACACGAGGTTAATTATGCTACCCACAACCTTGAACTGGGAGCAGTAGTGTTCGCCCTAAAGATCTGGAGGTACTACCTCTACGACACAAAGTGCACTATCTTCACCGATCACAAAAGTCTTCAGCATATCCTCAATAAAAAAGAGCTCAACATGCGGAAAAGAAGATGGGTAGAGCTGATGAACGACTACGAGTGTGAAATTCGCTAACATCCGAGCAAGCCAAATGTTGTAGTTGATGCTCTAAGCAGAAAGGAGTATTCGGGTCGCCGGGTGAAGTCATTGGCAATGACGATCCATTCACACTTGTTCACACAAATCAAGGAAGCTCAACTTGAAGCTTTAAAACCAGAAAACGTGACAGGTGAGGCCCTGAGAAGGATGGATAAAAACCTAGAAATTAAGGAAGGTGGAGCTCGCTACCTCATGAACCGAATCTGGACGCTGAAGTTTGGCGGGTTTCGAGACGTTGTCATGAACGAATCACACAAGACTCGATATTCCATCCATCCAGGTTCGGATAAGATGTATCTAGACCTCAAGAAGTCGTACCGGTGGCCGAACATGCAAGCTGAGATTGCTACTTATGTGGGCAAGTGTCTGACTTGCTCCAAGGTCAAGGTGGAATACCAGAAACCCTCAAGACTACTACAACAGCCTGATATACCAGAATGGAAGTGGGAACAAATAACCATGGACTTCATAACCAAGCTGCCTAAATCATCAGGCGGACTTGATACCATATGGGTATCGTCGACAGACTGACCAAGTCAGCACAGTTTCTACCAATGAAAGAGACTGACAAGATGGAGAAACTGACAAAGTTGTACCTCAAGGAAATCGTGCGATTGCATGGGGTACCAATGTCCATTATCTCAGATCGGGATAGTTGATTTACCTCGCGATTCTGGCAATCACTTCAGAAATCCTTGGGAACTAGGCTGGACATGAGTACAACTTATCACCCACAAACCGATGGACAGAGTGAGCGAACCATACAAACGCTAGAATACATGTTGAGAGCTTGTGTGACAGATTTTGGTAAAGCATGGGATACCCATTTACCACTTATTGAATTCTCCTACAATAACAGCTATCACACTAGCATCAAAGTCGCCCCATTCGAAGCTCTTTATGGTCGCAAGTGCCGATCACCCCTATGTTGGGCAGAAGTAGGAGACACACAACTAGCTAGGGGGCAAGTCCCTAATAGCACCCTCACTGGTCCTGAAATCATAATAGAGACCACATAAAGATTGTTCAAATTCAGGAAAGACTGAAATCATCCTGAGATCGGCAAAAGAGTTACGCGGATAAGCGATGCAAACCCTTGGAATTCCAGGTCGGTGATCGGGTACTACTAAGAGTTTCCCCTTGGAAAGGAATGATAAGTTTTGGTAAACATGGGAAACTAAACCCAAGGTACATCAGACCGTTTGAAATCCTTGCCAGGATTGGTCCCGTGGCGTACAAACTCCGACTACCATAAGAACTTAATAATGTACACCCTACCTTCCATGTATCAAACTTGAAAAAGTGCCTATCCGACGAGACTCTCGTGATAGCCCTCGACGAAATTGAAGTTAATGAGAGTCTCCATTTCGTGGAAGAACCTGTTGAGATTATGGATCGGGAGGTCAAAAGAACGAAACAAAGTCGTATTCCCATAGTGAAGGTTCGTTGGAACGCTAAACGAGGACCCGAGTTCACCTGGGAACGCGAAGATCAAATGAAAGAAAAATACCCGCATCTTTTCCCAAACTCTTGGAGTCCCAGTCAAAAGGCAAATTTCGGGACGAAATTCCCTCTAACGGGGGATGATGTGACAATAGTCAATTTTGGGTCAAGTCAAAGTCAAACAAAGTCAACGAGTCAAACCGGACGACTCAATTAACCCTTGTATATTAGGGTTTAAGTTATATAATTACTGTTCAACTCGCTATTTTAATGAGAAAACACCATTTGGAAAATTTGGTATTTAATTTTCCTTAGCCTTGATAGTGCTAAACAATGAACCAAAGCGATAAAACACTATTGCACACTCATCGGGAGTGTGTAGGACACTAAAACATGGCTTAACAGGGTTTACGGACATTGCGTTGTGAAGCCGGATGCTCAAAAAGGTCATAAATGGAACCTCTCTAAATCTCTTTCATTCTATCTCTCTCTATTTGAAATCTCTCCCAAATCTCTCTCAAAAGTTCCCGTAACTTTTCGTAATCATTTGGGCCATCCCGACCCTTAACCGGGTCAAAAACGGCTTGAAACGAGGTAAAAACAAGTAAAATAGGCTTAAGGACCCGAAACCTATTCTATAGGGCCGAACCCTCTTAGAGCCGAACTCTCTTACCTTCGCTCCATTTCGCCTTCGATCCATGACCAAAAGGGACCGAACCTTGGCCAGGACCGAGAGGTCTCGCCGGAAGCCCAATTTTTCCCGGTTTTCGACTACGACTTCATTTTAAGCCCGTTTTGTTTCATCATTTTAACGCGGGATTTTCACCCAAAACTGTATTTTAACATATAAGGCCCCATATTTATAAATAAACCACATTTTTGGGGATAAATCTTATCCAAGAAGAGTGGGTGAAGTACAAGAGGTAGAGTGTTGACTTTTCTTTAGTTTATGACACACGCAACCACCCATACCCACTCCATGACCAACCCACACCCCTCCCCACCATCCCTAGTCATGTCAATGTCCCTTCTCATCATTTCCAACAATTTCCCACGTTCTTAAAGCTGGAACTTCCATCCTCTCTCCTCACACTTCATTCATTCTCTCATTTTACACCAAGAATCACCTCCAAACTCTCTCATCTTTCTCTCTCAATTTCGAGAACTTCAAGGCATTCTCCAAGTCTTTTCTCCTTCATTTGGTAAGTATCATAATCTTTCTTATGATTATTTCACATCCTTCTACTCAAAATCATAGAAACCTTACACAAACATCGTCACCTTCATGTTAGGCTCTTGATTCTTCAAGGCATCTTCTAAGTGTTCTTGAGTTGAACACTTCTTTTTTTTTTAACATCCATCCATTAATAACACATAAAGTGAGTTCATAACCTATCTTTTCACGTTTTCGTAAGTTTTAAGGGGGGAATACAAGTTAAAACAACAAGAACACAACTAAACTCTTCCAACAACTTTCATCAGAAAAGTTGGACTCCATTCACGGACTGTTTTGGGCAGCTTAAACATTTTATTTTTCAAAACTATACTAGGTGCAAATAGTTAAAATTCTTAGCTTTAAAATGACTACTTGCACATCTCCATACGATGTTTCTACAATTTATGGTGATTTTTACAAAACTGCCTATCATTTCAAGAACGAATCTAGACCAGTCTGTGATTATGGACTTTTTCACACAAGTTAAAGGTCATTAAAAATCATAATAAAATTAATGAACAAACTAGACTCATTTTCCAAACTCTCAGAATTTATGGATTTTGATTTGGAGTTTTTATGATTTTTCTATAAATTTTCTAAGAACAGTAATAGAGAATGTTAACAACAAAAAAATGATATCAATTTCATTCCACCTTGTAACTTGTTGAGCAAGGTGTATATTATTATGTGATCATATATTATTACATTATATGTTATTTTGTCTTGGTAATTAGACATACATCAGTAGAAAAATAGATTTTACCTTCTCAGGAATGGTAAATTAGTTTAATAATATAAACAAAGTTTACAACCACGACAAGCAAACATTTGATAAACTATGGAAGTATAGTTTATGTTGCTTTTACATTATAAACGATTATGATAAACTATAATAGGTATAGTTTATGACTCATTACATATCAAACTCTTTACCAAAGGTTCTCAGCTCATGTAAATCTGTTAATGAATAAATTTGTGAGACACTCGCTTTGTGTTACATCCATGTAACAAAATCAAAAGTCATGTAAATTGTAACCAGAGTCTCTTGTAGGGAGAATGTGATAGTTGTGTATAGATCTATATTGCGTCTGAGAAACCCACACCTGAGCTGCATGCAACAGCTAGACCGGAAGGTCTGAGGTGACAAGTGTGATTTAACTTGTGACGCCTGAAGAACGTCGTATTACGAGGCCGTCTGAGTCATAGTATGGTTACAATAACTCACATGTGGTATTAACAAACATAAGATTTACGGGTTTTACTTTTAAATTTAATGAGTTAATATCGATTTAAACTTGCACAAATTTCCTTAAGTATGGTAAAATACTTGTACATTTCGGGCTTTACTTTTAAGATTACAATCAATTACGTAAGAAAATGTGGGATTTTTCTTGAACAAACATTACTTTTACAAGGAAGGGATTTTAGTATCACCTTCAAAAGCTTATGAACTCACCAACCTTGTGTTGACACTTTTTCAAAACTACTTGTATTCTCAGGAAATCCATAAACAGGTAATCAATTGCTTTTGAGGATAGGACGTTAAGGCGTCAAACATTTCATTTTTTTTGTGTCAACATAATGTAATTGATTTGGAAACATGTAAACTCATACAATGATGTAACTCTTTCAATTCTATTTATGTTGGTTGCGTTTACTTTAATCACTACTACAATTGTGGTTATGATACTACACATGAAGTCCTCCACCTCCGGACGTTTCCTCCATCCTTGGTTTGGGGGTGTGACAGAAGGGTCTTATGTGGTATGTGTATGTGTGAGATTTGTGTGCATTGTGTTATATGTATGCTATGTGCTGTATAGACCAGACCAAAGGGTCCAACGACTCATGAGGCCAGAGGGTTCTCGATCAGACCAGACCGGAGGGTCCAACGATTTAGACCGGACCGGAGGTCCCGCTGAGACACATTGATCGGAGGGTCATATCGAGTTATAACCTCGAGTGGCATATGTGCTGTATATGGTATTTTGGGGAACTCACTAAGCTTCGTGCTTATCGTGTTATGTGTTATGTGTTTTAGGTTCTTCTCAGGATCGCGAAATGACACTAGCTTGATTGTACACAGCAGAGGAAGAATTATGGTTCGATGATCCTGGACTATTAATTAATTAACATGGAGTTGTGTTTGTAATTTAAATAAATGAGATTTTACGAAATGTGTTATGAAGGCCATATGATTTAAAATGAAAAAGTTGTTTTGAAAAATTACGTCGTTACAGTTAGAGTAGTGTTACTCACTTGGTTAGTTGACAAACTAATTCCAATCTCAGTTTTGATCATTCGTTTCCTATTAGCTCATCATATGGTATCCCTTAATCATTAAATAACAACTTCCTCAAAACCTATCACAACTCATTACTAGCTACATTTTGTAACCCCATGTCACAATAATAATCAAATCTCATAATATAATAATATTATGCCTAATCCGTGAGCCAATGACCTAATCTTTCATAATGGACAATTTTCAAACATTGGGGTTTATAACCCTCATCAATCAATTTCAATATCTAATCGTGATATTTTCTCACATATCTTACTAATGGGTTCGTAACAACAACATATCATGAAAACCCATAATATAGTCGGGTCTATTGAATCTAAACAATAATCTCATACTCTAATTACAAATTAATGGGGTAAAAGATACCATAACGAATTTGTTAACTTGGCCCCATATCTCCCATACAACTATATATCTCCTCCGTTATAATCTCCCAAGAACAACTCCCGAGCAACATCTTCGATTACGTGTGCCAAAATCCCTTAAAATGACAAAAGACTCTCGAATTTATACTTTGGGCATCGCCACATCGTGGTCATGTGTGTGCCACACCGTGAAGATCAAGTAAATCCCGATTTCAACACGTGTCACACTCTCCCGGCACGTATCTCGGTATCTCGACTCATTCTACGTCGTGGAGATCAGATTGCCTTGTGTTATTCTCCGGTTGACGCGTATCTTGATGACTCACTCATTGCCACGCCGTGGAAAACATACTTCCATGTTGTTGGAGATAAAATGTTTAATCGCTGACTTTGACTTCCATTGACTTTCTCAAAATAGCAACGTACTTTCATCTCAACTTTAAACGACCATAACTTTCTCATACAGACTCCATTTTTAACGATCTTTATATCCACAAAATCCTCTCAAAAAGCGCTACACCATTCCTCAATTAAATTTTAAATAAATAGTATTTCTCAGTTTAAAGCAACTCATGGCTTTATTTCATTACTCACCTCATAACATTCGCATTTCGTGAAATAATATCTGTTACGAAAAACCATACGTTACATTTTGTGACTATTTTTACTTTTGTGTATGGTCTTTAAAATACTTAGTGACTATTTCTACTATTTTTACTTTTGTGTATGGCTAACCCTTCAAAACCGTTGTTATATATATATATATATATATATATATATATATATATATATATATATATATATATATATATATACACACACACACACTTATAAAGGAAGCATTTTTTCTTTCACCACATTCATTTGAAATTCTCATGACTTTTCAATTTCTTTATAATAATAATTATAATTTGACTAATTATCTTAAATAAATATCAAACCTAAATTGTAATCACATATAAACTAAATTTTAATATTAAAATAATATTTGTACTTCTACTGATAAATTTATGTTTAGTGACTATTTCTACTATTTTTACTTTTGTGTATGGCTAACCCTTCTAAACCGTTGTTATATATATATATATATATATATATATATATATATATATATATATATATATATATATATATATATATATATATACATACTTATAAATGAAACATTTTTTCTTTCACCACATTCATTTGAAACTCTCATGACTTTTCAATTTCTTTATAATAATAATTATAATTTGGCCAATTATCTTAAATAAATATCAAACCTAAATTGTAATCACATACAAACTAAATTTCAATATTAAAATAATATTTGTACTTCTACTGATAAATTTATGTTTTTTAACTTTTAACATATTATACTTAATTTATTAGTTTTAATATATTGTTGGACGTAAACCATTTTTATTTTAAAGATACAAATTTGGAACAATTTGTATAAAATACTTACATTATTAATTTAAATATAACATTACAGGGTCAATTTAAATATAAATTTTAGTTTAACTTAAACAACCAAAATAATACTTTGTAAATACTTAAAAGTGATAAATTATAGTGAATTTCTAATAATGATTATAAGTTGGTAAATAAAGGTTAAGTAAATATCAAACCTAAAGTGTAATCATCAATAAGCTAAATTTCAACTTTGAAATAATATCTTTACTTTTACTTATAATGTTATGTCTTTAATTTTTAACATATTATAGTTAATTTATTATATTTAATATGTTGTTATATGTGTAAACCATTATCAGTTTAAAGCTACAATTTTTGAGCAGTTTGGACAAAATACTTAAATTGTTGACTTAAATATAGCATTACAATGTCAACTTAAATATAAATTTCAGTTGCACTTAAATATAAAATTACAATGTCAACTTAATAAAAACCAACGAATATTTTGGAAATAGTTAAAAGTGATAAATTGTAATGATAAATGCAAAAACTAAATTGTAATCTCAATTTAACAAAAATATTTCCTAAACATATTTTTATAATCGTTAAAAATTTTCAAATAAGTAGCTTAAATTAACTTACAATAACAATAGTTAAAATTAACTCTATATAAATGATTATATTGTTACCTTTAAAATCAAAACATAATGGTTGATGTTTTAAATAATTACAATTATAGAAATTAAAAACATTAAGCAAATAAATTTTAGAAATTAGTTAACAATAACAACAACTATAAATAACATTAAATCATATATTATATTTAGTTTTATCCATGTGTAACTCGCGGGTAGAAGTCATTCAAACGAATGAGATTATGAAGTTATAATAGATGTATATATTACCATATAATTCAAAATAATTAATATATTATATCAATTTATTCTACGAATTATTATATCAAATTTAACAACAACGTTGTTGTTATATATAAAAAAAGCATATATTGGTAAAGACTTCAACTATATAGGTGTTTCTACGCATTACAGTGTCAACTTAAATATAAATTTCAATTCCACTTAAAAAACCAAAGAATATTTTGTAAATAGTTAAAAGATATAAATTGTAGTGATAAATGCAAAAACTAAATCGTAATCTTAATTTAACTAAAATATTTCCTAAAAATATTTTTATAATCGTTAAAAGTTTCCAAATAAGCAACTTAAAATAACTTACAATAACAATAGTTAAAACTAACTCTATATAAATGATTATTTTATGATCTTTAAAACCAAAAAATAATGTTTGATGTTTTAAATAATTATAATGATAGAAATTAAAATATTAAGCAAATAAATTTTAAAAAAATAGTTAACAATTACAACAACTATAAATAACATTAAACCATATATTATATTTAATTTTATTCATGTGTAACTCGTGGATAGACGTCATTCAAACGATTGAGATTATGAAGTTATAGTAGATGTATATAGTATATATGATCATATAATTCAAAATAATCAATATATTATATTAATTTAGTATAAAAATTGTTATATTTAAAAAAAACATATATTTGTAAATACTTCAACTATATAGATGTTTCTGCGCAACGCGCGGGCATTCGCCTAGTATATATATATATATATATATATATATATATATATATACACACACACACACACACACACACACACACACACACAATACTTTAAAGGAAACATTTTTCCTTTCACCACATCAATTTGAAACTCCTAACTCTTCATATTTCTATATAATTTACTTAATTTATTAACTTAAATATGTTGCTATTTATAAACATTATCATAAATGAAAAACTTTTTTGAATTATCAATATGATATACTAAATTTGTTGATTTCAATATAGTGTTAAATACATAACCTAAATTAATATATTATATAAACTTAAAAATATAGTGTAAAAATTAAAAAATAAATTAAAATATCAAATAAAGTTTTAAAAATTCAACATGTATTTTTTTAATATAGTTAAAAGGAAAATATTAAATACGATAAATATAAAAATCTTAAATCTAAAAGTCAAATTAACTAAAAGATTTCCAAAAACTATTTTTTATAATAACTAAAACTAAATTAAGTTGTTTTTAAATATGTTGTTAGTTAAAACTATAAAGGAAGTATTTTTTTTCCTTTCACCACAATAATTTGAAACTCCTAACTCTTCATATTTCCATATAATTTACTTAATTTATTAACTTAAATATGTTGCTAGTTATAAACATTATCATAAATGAAAAACTTCTTGAATTATCAATATGATATACTAAATTTGTTGACTTCAATATAGTGTTAAATACATAATCTAAATTAATATATTAAATAAACTGAAAAATATAGTGTAATAATTAAAACTAAACTAAAATATCAAATAAAGTTTTAAAAATTCAACGTATATTTTTTAAAATAGTTAAAAGGAAAATATTAAATACGATAAATATAAAACCTTAGATATAAATGTCGAATTAACTAAAAGAATTCCAAAAACTATTTTCTATAATAACTAAAACTCAATTAAGTTGTTTTTAAATTAATTTATAATAAAAATTAAAAATAACATAAAGTTGTAAATTAAACTATGTTACATTACAAATAGTGGTTGATAATTTAAATAATTCAGGAAATATTTTTAATTTTACCACATCATTTTGAATCTCCTAACTCTTCATATTTTCATATAATATATTTAATTTATTGACTTAAATATGTTGTTAATTATAAACATTATCATAAATTGAAGACTTCTTGAATTATCAATATGATATACTAAATTTGTTGACTTTAATATAATGTTAAATGCATAACCTATATTAATATACCAAACGCACTTAAAAATATAGTGTAAAGTTTAAAAACTAAAGTAATAAAAATCTAACATATGTTTTTTAAAATAGTTGAAATGAAATTACTAAATACAATAAATACTATAACTAAAATTCAATTAAGTTGCTTTTAAATTAGTTTATAATAATTATAGTTACAAAAAACATAAAATTATAAAATAAATTATGTTACATTACAAACAGTGGTTGATAATTTAAATAATATTCATGATAAAATTAAACATCATCAAAAAAATTTAAAATTTAATAAATTATAACAATAGTTAGTTAAAACAATAAGTACTATAATTTTTTTTTTTGGAAAGAGAACTTCCGTAACGAGGGTTCCATGCCCATATAATCTCTCGATGCGAATATGAGGCTATTTATCATGCTCTAGAGTAGTGCGATAATTTAAATATGGGTCAATAATTTATTCATCATATTTTCCACATGTCTTACTAAGTCACCACAACTAATTTTATACACACGTAAAACATGAGCAGAGACCATTAAATGATTTGATTTTAATAAGTGTTATGTTATTTATTGTTCAAATTTATTATAATTTTGCATCAACTAAATGTAATTGTTATTATTTTATAGTTAATAAAAATGACATAAGTATTTTACATAATGTATGATTATAAAAAAATTTAACCATATACTTTTATTCCACGCAACGCGTGGAGATTCGTCTAGTCTATTTATCTATATCTATATATATCTTAGAAACCTAGCATTTTTCCTTTCACCACATTCATTTGAAACTCCCATGTATTTTTCCTTTCACCACATTCATTTGAAACTCCCATGACTTTTCAATTTTTTTCCTAATAATGGTTATAAGTTGGTTAATAAGATTAAATAAATATCATACATAAAGTGTAATTATATACTGTGACAACTCGAAATTTTCATTCGGTCAAACCCTAAAAGTCAGTCACTTCATATTATAAGTCAATTTCAGTTCTAATTGTTTTTTTTACAAATTTAAAGTTCGTTTGACTATTATAATAATTATTCTTTAAATGAACGGGTGAAAGAATGTGCCGTCTCGGGTCCTGAAATTTCTAAACCGCGAATACCACGTAGCTTAGAAGTTCACAGCCAAACTTTAATGTTTGGGCCGTAAACTACCCCCGAAAACCGTAAACTCATGCTTAAGCATGAGTTTACTCCCCAAAGTAGATCATATCTCATTTTCACCCAAAAGAGTAAACTCCAAAACACTCTCAAGTATCATCCCGGTTTTCGCCCGATTTCCCGAAAACGTAAGTACTTCTTGGCTTGATTTGTTGATGTATCATAACTACTAGTGATTATACATCTTTTCATCCATCCATTTTTGTGTTTTGATTAGATTTCCAAAACACCAACAACACCAAGAACACACACTAGTGTTCTTGGACTTTAAGTTCATTTCAAGCTTCCACAAAGTAAGTACTTCTATCCTAGAGTTATTTAAAGCTTGCTATAATATTAATATCAAGGAAATGTCCCAAGAACACCAAGAACAAGGTGTTCACGGTTTTGGGAGGCTCCCAAAACCGTAAAAACCACGTAAGGTGCAAAGTGGTGCCTTAGGGTGCCTAGATGCTTCACAATGCCTTAGGGAATTGTCTAGATCCATCCTTGATGAGTTTATCACAAAAAAAGCACAAAAACCTCGAATTTTTATATGTGTTTACGGTTTGGGGATCTCCTAAAACCGTAAACACCCCAAAAGTTGTATAAATGTCCCATATTTATTCCTTATGCCTAGAATCTGACCTAGACTATTACCATGATGAGCTAAGGACTTGAAAACCCCCAAATACCATAAACCTTAGGAGTTTACGATAGTAAACTCAAAGGACCGTAAACTCCATTTAGGAGTGAAATGGTGCCCTAGTTCCTTCCATGGTCACATACATCAAGTAGAAAAGCTTCTAGGGACTCTTAAAGCTTCAAACAACAAATGGTCACAAAGGGGGTGAGCTTACGACCGTAAACCCAAGGGTTTACGACCATAAACCCTTTTGCTATTGACCATAAAACCGTAAACTCCCTAAAGGAGTGTTCCTTGAACCCCAAACACACTAGCCTTTCTCTACAACACTTAGATGCAATCCTTGAGACTTGTAACACTTGTATAAGGTGTTTAGCATGTCCTAGGGTGTCTTGACTTTGTTTATTAGTTGTTTAAACACTAATTGGATACATATATGTGATATTATATGTTAACTAGGATCATAGAGTGTGTTCAAGACTTCACTTGACACCTAGCAATCCTACATCTTCAGTTCATCCGTACCACTCACTACATGTGAGTTCATACCCCTTAATCAACGTTTTAAATGTTTTTAAATGCTTTCTGGGGGGATACAAGTTAAATACTAATAGTTATTACATCAATCACATGTGATTAATAACTACAAAACCAATGAATTTCTTATTGTTCAAACTGTTTATCAAACTAATTTGCTTCAAACTGTTTTACTTATCAAATACTTATACTTAAGCTCTTTTATACTTATTATCAAATTGCATGCCTAGATATGTATAGTTATATAAGTAATGTTTGAAGGACTTAGGAAGGCTAACCCGCCTTATTTCCTTTTCCCCCGTTGGGATGTGGTCTTGTGGAGTATCAGGTATCCGTCCGAAGGTCGTTTAAATATTAGTTATATATCATTTGTACATATATAGTCATAAAGGTTCTTCCAGTAATTTCAATACCCTTGGGTAGCAAGGGTATACTTCCATGTTCATACGTACAAGTTATATTACTAGTAAACATCAATAGGCGTAGTTTAGGGTTTTACTTATACTAATACTAGAACAATGAATCATACAAAGAGTCAGTTCATACATGAGTCATAATACATAGTGATGAGAAACAAACATAATACATAGTGATGAGAAACAAACATAATGCATAGTGAAGAGAAACAAACATAATACATAGTGATGAGAAACAAACATAATACATAGTGATGAGAAACAAACATAATACATAGTTATGAGAAACAAACATACAGGCTAGACAGAGAAAGAACACACAATACAGCTAGCACATACATTACATATACATTACATTCGGTTATGTGAGCCATTAAACGGGTCATGGCACTACCTCCCATGACCGTTTTTGTATCCAGAATCTCCGTAATTGGGGAGAGTATGAGTTTGCGTATAGATCTATATTGGATTGACTATCCTACACCTTGCTGCTCGCTACAGTGGAACTTGCAAGTCTGCGGGTGCCAAATGTCATTTCTTACGGCGTCTTACATCGTTGTTTTACTATTGAGTCGGTAGCAGGGTACAGGCCGATCACATGGTACTTTAAATAACAATTGGTTTAAGGTAGTTAGTACATCAGTAGTTACATAATACAACACTACAATACTATAATATTTATCCCATTACATTCACTTCGTGAACATTTACACGATGCACGGTAATGTAAAAACTATATTTTTGGTTAATGATAGTCGGATTGGGAAAATACACACTCTTACAAGAGACAACACACAGTTACAAACGTCTTACAAATGCTTTCATACAAACTCAGACACTAATATACTTATGATCTCACCAGCTTTAAAGCTGATTCTCGCTTTCAAAATAACTTGTATTCTCAGGTCACCAGTAGACAAGTACCGGAGCCAGGTTTTTGAGAAGATGGAGCTTGTTTAAGACTCCACTTTTATTTTGATGTACTTTTTTGTGTCTATTTAACTTAACAGAACACACTTGCATGAAATTATATTTTTAATGCAATAGATGATGTTGTTGCTTATTTACTACTTTGCATTGTTGTGATATTATACATGACGTCCTCCACCCCCGAACGATTCCGCCGTTCAGATTTGGGGTGTGACAGATTGGTATCGGAGCATTGTTTATAGTGAATTGTGTGTATCAACCCATAAAAGATATACGAACTATAAAAAGAAGCGGGATTAAAATAATCTGATTAAGAGTTTATACTTTTAAATAATAAAATATTTAACTAAGTATACACACCTGCATTCATACTAAAATAAGTGTCACTAGGACAGAACAAAAGTATTACGATTGTTGGGCAACACAATTAGACTTAGAGACATATGGTCAAAACTGGGAAGATATAGCCTGATCAACTATATTATCCGAGGGTTGACTAGCATGTGCCTAAGTGTGGTTGTGAGGTTGCAACAAGTCTAAAAACTTACCCACAATACAACAATGAGAACAATAGAACCTAAACTTAAAATACTATAGGAGTATTTTGCATTACTATAAGTTACTTATGTGATAGATTCTTATACCTCCCTTCTCGCGTAGATTTAATGGCTAGATTCCACATTCCCGGAGACCCGTACTATCCCAACCACGGCAATGCAGGATGGCTAGAAGATGAATTTGAAGATGATCACCCAATTCCTTTGGATGATCATGAAGCTGAAGGCTTTTCTGATGGTTTTGACTCAGAGCCAGAAGTCAACAACCTACCTCAAGTAGGTCAAGCCCTGAATAAGAACCCCCGACCCGCATTTCAAGGACCCACACCTCTATGGGCAACAAACTTGAATACATGGAGCCATGAATAGGGTCAACCCATTCCCTACAATGGAGACAGGAGTTTCTACAACCTCACTAATGGAGGTTCTGCTGACACATTCCTACCCATCATGGTTATTTCTCGGAACACGATACTGGGTCAATCATCTATCAATCGAGTCTTGGAGATTGACACCAACACTGGTGTTAAAATTGTCCGCAGTCGCCAACTAGAGTCTGCTCATGAAAGGGCTCTGGTCCACAATGCAGCTCTTCAGAGGGAACTCACTGAAACCCGAGCCGAAGCCAGAGAACTTCAAGCTCAGCAAGCAAGAGCTGACAGGCGCATGAAGGACATAGAACGTCTTCTGTCAGGATCAAGAACTCACTCTGGTAGTTCTCGTCGCCGATAGATTCTCACCAACTCCTCTCTTTTTGGATATAACCTAGTTATGTAAAACTCGAACGTCTTCTGTCAGGATCAAGAACTCACTCTGGTAGTTCTCGTCGCCGATAGATTCTCACCAACTCCTCTCTTTTTGGATATAACCTAGTTATGTAAAACTCTGGTCTAATTCTCTATTTTTGTAAATCATAGGTCTGTTAGGTCTTGTAATTCTGTCAAAAATTTCCCATTTTGGTTGATGTAAGGCCTATTTCTGTTGGCCGTTTTTCCCAAACTTGTTACATCTATAATTCCAGTAATATTGACAGGTACCTAATCTTATGGGAATTATTATCCAAATGTGATCATCTTTTAGTTCTAGATTTCCATTCAATCGTATCGTTGGGCTATGGAGAGTTAGTCCATGAGTCATTCTAATCAAATCATCCATTGAAATCTTATCAATGTTTTCATCTTCATAAACTATAGATCAAAGATGCCGCCTCACAGAAATCAAAGGAGAAACCTCAATAACGAAACACCACCTCCTCCAGCTCCTCAACCACCTACTCCCCAGTTTGACACGACAACCTTAAATGCTGTTGTAGCTGCAGCTGTGGCTACAGCCATGGCTCAGTATCATTCATCTGGTTCCACCGGAGGAGGAACCCATGTTTAGTCTATCCAGGTTGAAGCTCCTGTGCGCTCAAGAGGGTGCTCCTATAAGGACTTCACCAACTGCAAGCCATTGTCCTTCAAAGGGACTGGTGGAGTCATTGCCCTCTCTCAATGGTTCGAGAAAACCGAATCGGTTTTCGAAATCTGCTCCTGTTTAGAGGGGAGCAAGGCCAAGTTCGCTGCTTGCACCTTTGAAACCAAAGCCCTAACATGGTGGAATAGCCATGTTAAGTTGCTATCTCTTATAGTGGCTAATGCTATGGGCTGGGATACTTTGAAAGACCTCATGATTGAGGAGTACTGCTCGAGGGGCAGGATCCAAAAGCTGGAGGAAGAGCTATGGAGCCTAACCATGAAGGACTCCAATGTAACCGCTTATACCGCCAGATTCTGCTAGCTGGTGGCCCTCTGTCCCAACATGGTTCATACAGAGGGAAAGAAGATTGAGAGATACATATGGGGGCTGGTGCCACCGTACCAGGGAAATGTCTTGGCATCACACCCCACTACATTTGATAGTGCCTAGCGATTGGCACAACGGCTCATAGACCATGGGGTTCGTCCCCCGGCCACAACAACAACAACCCTGGCCATCTCAGAACCCGCAAGAACCGCTGACTCCAAGCGGAAGTTTTGGGATGACAAGAAGAAAGCTAAGACTGCCAAAAAGCAGCAGGTCGTGACAGTACATGCTACGATAGTACTTGCCGCTGCTGCTCCGGTAAAGCAGTACGCTGGAAGTTTGCCTAAGTGCAACAAATGCATCTTCCATCACGTCGGTGCTTGCCGGGAAATGCAGTGTATGAACTGCAACAGGAAGGGGCACACTGCCCATATCTGTAAAGCTCCAGCAAAGCCAATCAACCAAGTCCTCGGTGCAGGAGTGGGCCAAGCTTGCTACGGATATGGCGAAGTAGGCCACTACAAAAGGAACTGCCCAAAGGCAGGGATTGCTGGTGGAGTGGCAAGAGTCCTGGCCATAGGCCATGAGGAAGCGGTAGCCGACCCCACAGTAGTCACTGGTACGTTCCTCCTAGATAACGCTTATGCATGCATTCTATTTGATAGTGTAGCGGAGAGAAGTTTCGTGAACCAAAAATTTGCTCATTTACTTAAGCAAAAATCACGAGCACTTAAAGAACCGTTAATTGTAGAAATGGCTAACGGAAAGACAGAGAGCACTAACAGTATATTCATAGGGTGTACCCTAACTTTAGATAGCGATTCATTTTCTATCGATCTCATGCCGGTCTCAATTAAAAGTTTTGACGTCATTATCGGCATGGATTGGTTGAGTTCTCATCGTGCCGATATCATGTGTTACGAAAAGGCTGCTCGCCTAAATCTACCATCTGGCGAAACCCTAATAGTGTATGGCGACAAACCCGTCACGAACCTTCGTATCATCTCGAGCATCCAAGCTCGGAAATTCTTGCGAAAGGAATGTACATCATTCCTTGTTCATGTTGTCAATGTGAGCCAAGAAATGAATGACATTCAGAACATTTCAGTAGTACGCGACTTTCCTGACATCTTTCCAGAAGAACTCCCAGGATTACCTCCACAACATCAAGTCGAGAAGCGAATCGACTTAGTTCCAGGGGCTACGCCCATAGCCAAATCGCCCTATTGTCTAGCACCTGCAGAGATGCAAGAACTGTCCAATCAACTTAACGAACTGCTCAGAAAGGGCTTTATAAGACCAAGCTTCTCACCCTAGGGACCTCCAGTCTTGTTCGTCAAGAAGAAAGACGGATCGTTTCGTATGTGCATCGACTACAGGGAGTTCAACAAGCTGACCATCAAAGATCGTTATCCATTGCCTCGTATCGACGATTTATTCGACCAACTTCAAGGGGCGAGCTTCTTATCAAAAATCGACTTGAGATTCGGATATCACCAACTACGAGTGCTAGTGGAGGATGTTCCCAAGACAGCCTTCCGAACTCATTATGGGCACTACGAATTCGTAGTGATGCCCTTCGTATTGACAAATGCGCCCGCAGTATTCATGGACTTAATGAATAGGGTGTGTCGTCCTTACTTGGATCAGTTCGTTATCGTCTTCATCGATGACATACTTATCTACTCTCGTAGTAAGGATGAGCATAGTCAACATCTGCGACAAGTCCTCGAAACATTATGTTCGGAGAAGCTCTACGCGAAGTTCTCGAAATGCGAATTTTGGATTCGACGAGTCGAATTCTTAGGGCACGTGGTTAGCGAAGAGGGAATACACGTGGACCCTTCCAAAATCAAAGCCATTGAGAACTAGTCAGCACCGAAGACGCCTATAGAAATTCGTCAATTTCTAGGCCTCGCAGGCTATTATCGCAGGTTCATTCAGAACTTCTCCCGCATAGCGAAACCTCTTACAACACTGACCTAGAAGGGAGTGACCTTTGACTGGGAAGAGAAGCAGGAGAGAGCATTGCAAACGCTCAAACGAGCCTTGTGCACCGCACCGATACTATCCCTCCCTGAAGGGATAGAAGACTTCGTAGTCTATTGCGATGCATCGAATCAAGGGCTCGGATGTGTTCTGATGCAGCGAGGTAAGGTCATCGCCTATGCCTCGAGACAGTTAAAGACACATGAGGTCAACTACACAACCCACGATCTTGAACTAGAAGCATTTGTGTTTGCTCTGAAAATCTGGAGTCATTACTTGTATGGAACGAAAAGCACTATCTTTACAGAACACAAGACTTACAAAACATCTCCGACCAGAAGGAGCTCAACATGAGACAACGACGGTGGGTCAAGCTACTCAGTGATTACGAATGTGAAATTCATTAGCATCCGGGTAAAGCCAACGTAGTAGCTAACGCCCTGAGTCGGAAGGAATATTCTGGTCGTAGAGTCAAATCATTGACTATGACTGTCCATTCACACTTGTCCACACAAATTAAGGCAGCTCATCTCGATGCTTTAAAGCCTGAAAATGTGGCGGGTGAATCCCTAAGAGGGATGGATAAGAACTTGGAGGTTAAGGGTGGCAGAGCTTATTATTTCATGGACCGGATCTGGACCCCAAAACTCGGTGGTTTTAGAGACTTGGTCATGAACGAGGCGCACAACACTCGTTATTCCGTGCACCCGGGATCAGATAGGATGTATATGGATCTCAAAAAGTTATACTAGTGGCCGAACATGAAAGCAGAGATTGCTACCTTCGTGAGTAAATTCCTTACTTGCGCAAAGGTCAAGGTCGAATACCAGAAACCCTCCGGTCTACTACAACAACCTGAGATACCGGAATGGAAGTGGGAGAGGATAACTATGGATTTCATAACCAAGTTGCCCAAGACGACGGGTGGACTTGATTCCATATGGGTCATCATCGATAGACTGACCAAGTCTGCACACTTCTTGCTGATCAAAGAAACAGACAAGATGGAGAAACTTACAAGAACTTACATTAGGGAGATTGTAAGACTGCACGGTGTTCCCTTATCCATTATCTCGGACAGAGATAGTAGATTCACTTCGAGGTTCTGGCAGTCATTACAAAGTTCCCTAGGAACTAGGCTGGACATGAGTACAACCTACCATCCATAGGCCGAAGGGCAAAGTGAGAGAACTATCCAAACCTTGGAAGATATGTTGCGAGCCTATGTGATAGACTTCGGGAAAGCATGGGATACTCATTTATGTAACATCCCGGAATGGCAAGAGTAAAGTTGAAGGGCTAAAAGAGTAAAATGGGAAGGAGCGACTCGGCGAGTCCACGAGGGGACTCGGCGAGTAGGGTCGCGACTCTAGTCGCGTGTTAAGTGACCAGCTCGACGAGTCACATGGGTGGACTCGGCGAGTTGGTGCTGAGTGGAGAAAACCCTAAATCCGGAGGTTGAGCCCTATATAAAGAACATTATGTTTCCTCCCCAGCCTCCTTATCATCTCTTGAGTTCTAGAAACCCTAATTTCGTGAAGAAGCCCCATTGTTGAGTGAATTGGAGCTTGGAGAGGTGGTTGTTGAAGAAATCTTGAAGGAAAAGAGACTTGGATCAAATGGCTTTGCAAGGATCCGGATAAATCTTCTCTTGGAGCTTCCTTTTGAGGTACTATTTCATTGTTTGAGCTGTTATTCTCTAGATTC
Organism: Lactuca sativa; assembly: GCF_002870075.4. Lineage (NCBI taxonomy): Eukaryota > Viridiplantae > Streptophyta > Magnoliopsida > Asterales > Asteraceae > Lactuca > Lactuca sativa. The sequence goes on along the minus strand of NC_056627.2, from coordinate 66,148,979 downwards.
ATCATTTTGGGGGTGTTAGAGATCATATCTTTTGATGTTTTGGAGTTTAGAGGTTAGATCTGAGGTTGCTACCTCAGATCTGGAACGGAGAAGGGTTGGAATGCATGAAAGTCCCTGTTTGTGAGTGATTGATGGAGCTATCTTGTCCCAAACCCAAACCCTAGAGTGAAAATACATAGATCTCCTCGGATTCACGTAAAGTTTGCCACTTTACGTGATGGATGGCCTTAGGAAAGGTAGATCTATGGTTTGGACCATCTGCATGGCTTGGAAAGCCTCTGTATGGATTCAGACCTGGTGGTACTCGGTGAGTCACATGGGTGGACTCGGCAAGTTGCTTGAAGATAGGCTGGAACTCGACGAGTTGGAAGAATAACTCGACGAGTTGGATGAAGATGGACTGGAACTCGACGAGTTGGAAGAACAACTCGGCGAGTAGGTTGAAGATAGCCTTAGACTCGACGAGTCTGTTCTTGGACTCGGCGAGTCTTGTCGAAGAGTCCCAATCTTTTCTGGTTGAGCCGTGAATCGGTGAGTCAAGGGGATGACTCGGTGAGTTGTGTGTGAGTGGACTCAGAGTTGTTGAACTCGGCAAGTCTCGGGGTGACTCGGCGAGTTGAGTCACGGATTGGGGAATTTCTGAGCATGGGGACTCGGCAAGTCATCGGGTTGACTCGGCAAGTAGAGTCAGTCAGGGGTTGACTTTGACCAAGGGTTGACCAGTGGTTTCTAGGGGCATTTTGGTAATTGTTGGATATTGTTTTGAGTTCAGTGCCTTGGTGGTTGGTCGGTGGAGGAGTTCGTGTCAGAATTTGGAGCAGTGGGATCTTATCTGTTCAGTTGGCAGTTTCGAGGTGAGTTATCCTCACTATATCAACAGGTTCTAAGGCAACAAGGACGGCCCTTATCGGATTGAGATCCGAGTATTTGTTGTTATGTTATTGCTTTGATATGTTGCATCCTGGTAGCTAGGATGGTATGTGTTAGAGACCTGGTTGAGATCGGTATTCTGAGATGTAGGGTGATGCTATGCTAGTGACCGGTTAGGTCGGTATCCTGGTTAGAATGATGATATGTTATGTGATCTGTTTGATCGGTTTGTTCACTGTGAATTGTCATATGATTGTATGTTTATGTGCACATGGTTGTTCAGACTGGATTTGGGTTGAGGCGGGTCCTGCTTTGTGCTGTAGGCCAAGACACCCAGGGCGGACCGGTTGACCCGAAGGCCCAGCGAGCGGTCCGGATAGGCTGTAGGCCCCAAGAGGGCAGACCAGACGTGCCAAGGTTTAGAGAGTGGACCTGGCCGACTGAAGGCCCGGTGCAGGTGGACCAGTCATACTGTAGACTCGGAGAGTGGACCAGGTGGATTGTAGGCCCGGTGCGGGCGGACCAATCATACTGTAGACTCGATGTATGAGGATAGATTCGGAGAGTGGACCAGGTGGATTGTAGGCCCGGTGCAGGCGGACCAATCACACTGCAGACTCGAGGTTTATGGCTAGACTCAGAGGGTGGACCAGGTGGACTGTTGGCCGGTGTGGCAGACCAGTCACACAGTAGACCCGAAGTGCATGGCTGTTCTGTGATCGGATATGGTATGGCATGTTATGCGTGTATGGTATATGTGGTTGGTATTTTGGGGATATCTCACTAAGCTTTCGGGCTTACAGTTGTGGTTTTATGTTTTTCAGGTTCTTCAAGAGACCGTGGCAAGGCGAAGGCGTGATCGTATCGCTCCTCGTGTTTATGTTGTGATGAGATTCTGGGAATACTTAAAATAAATTGTATTCAAAACCTTTTTGTAATAACTTAAATGGAATCGGGTTGTTTTCGAAAATTTTAAATTGGTTGAAATTTTTGGTCGTTAGAAGTTGGTATCAGAGCCTTGGTTTGAGTGAACTGGAGGAACACTCGTGTGATTTCAGTCTCAAATCGAGGAGAGTTTCAAAAGAGAATTTAAAATGGTTTTCAAAATGATTAAAGGAGGAGGCGGAGGTACGATCAGCCGGAGCCAGTAAGTAACCCCAAAATGCCATACATGATATTTGTTTTTGAGCTTTGATAGAACAGCATGTTAGTGTTAGGCTAGGGATCTTCAGGATTTCATGATAATGTTACCTGATTTGTGATGCATGTAGCCTAGGGTTTCATTGCGGGAGATTTTCAGTGTTCCTCTAGTGGTGAGGGTTGAGCGCTTGTTTTTATGTTTTCACTAGGGTGTTGTGGTAGTACTTCATACAAATCAGGGTAGGTGTGGAAGGTAGTATGGGCCCGTACTACTGAAAGCACAGGACCCATACGCGTATCAGGGAAACCATGACCTCTAGGGTTGGGTTGAGAGAGTTGGTTCCCGGGATAGTGGGAAGTGTCTGAGTTTTTGTGGTGTTTTTCAGTATGGAGATTCCGAGGCATGCTGGGAGTGGATCCGGTTCAGGATCGGGAGCAGGAGAGGGAGTTCTGGGCGGGTCTGTGCCGCCCGAGGTTATTGGTCAGATGAGCACGTATGAGTTGGATGCGAGGATTCGTGAGATCCTGCATGATGAGATTGCTGCGTTGTTCCGGGCTGAGTTGACGGAGCTGTTTGGGTCAATTAAGACCGCCATGGTTGAGTATTTTGATGAGCGCTATGCAGCTCTCACAGAGACGGCTGCCGCGGCGGCTACAGCGGCTGTAGCAGCGGCAGGGGGAGGAGCTGGTCGGGGCTTTCAGTATCGGGACTTCGATAATACGAAGCCTCCCACCTTCGATGGAGTTCAGGACCCGATTGTTGCTATGAGGTGGTTATCAGACGTGGAGGGGTGTTTCTTCATGTGTTCATGCCCTGCTGATCAGAGGGTGAGGTGTGCTCTGAACCTGTTGAGGCTCGGGGCGAAGGATTGGTGGAGGTTGACCACGGGGTCATATTCAGATGCGCAGAGGGCTGTGGTTTCATGGGATCAGTTCAGAGAAATGTTCGGCACTCGTTATGTTTCGCAAGTTGAGAGGGAGAGATTGGCTCAGGAGTTCCTTGAGCTGAAGCAGGATTCGAAGTCGGTGACTGAGATCACCAGGATGTTCACTAATAGGGCGATGTTCTGCCCAGAGTTCGCTTCGGAGCAGGTTCAGATGTCTCGATATCTGAGCATGCACAAGAGAGATACCAGACAGTTTGTGTCTACGCAGAGGTGCGAGACCTTGTTGGAGTTGCAGGAGGCCGCCAGGCGGCGTGAGTTAGAGATCGAGTTGCAGTTGCGTGAGCTGAGGCAAGATCCGGTGCAGTCGCAGCCGGCGCCGAAACGGTTCAAGACCGTTGATGCTAGAGTGGGAGATCTGAGCAGCCACACTTGTGGGAATTGTGGGAGGGGTCACACCGAAGTTTGTAGGTCCGGTGGTGCATGCCGCAAGTGCGGAAAGGAGGGGCACTATGCGAGGGATTGTCGGCAGTCAGTTCCAGTTCGGGATTTGAGGATTTGTTATCATTGTCATCAGGTTGGACATTTGAGGGTCAACTGTCCACAGCTCGCTGCAGGACCGGTGCAGGCTCCAACACCGGCCACTTTGAGGATCACGGGTGGAGGTCAGGGTGGAGCAGAGCCCCCAAGGGCTCAGGGTCGTCCTTTTCAGCTTTCAGCAGAGGAGGTCAGAGCAGTGCCGAATGCAGCTACGGGTATGTTTCTTTCTTGATGTCTTGTTATCTTGTGATTATTGTGGTGTATTGTTTTTGTGCTGGTATCTTTGTGTGGTTTTCGATGCGGTATTCGTCGTTTTTGAGGGTTGTGGTTTGGTTATGGGTTATTGTATTGGGAATTTCGTTGGTTATCATTCATGAGGGTTATTAGTGGAAACCTGGCATTGGTTTGAAGGCCGGGTAGCATCTGCTTTCTGAGGAGTGGTTAGATGCAGATTGAGTTTCTTTCGAGCGGGTTAATCAGTGTTGATATGGGATCTTGTTAAGGTTGTTTATGCTTGTGGGAATCAGTCTGCATGTAAGTGTTGGTTTTGTGCAGAGTTGTTCTGGGAGGTCGGTGATGGCGACCGGTGGTTGTTAGTCAGTACCCTAAGTGGGGGAGAATTGGAAAATTCTCCAGAAAGATCGATGAGCATGTGAGGTTGCTTAGCTGTTTGGGATTCAGCAGTGTTCTGTCAGTCCAGAGTGTAGGCTGGTATGAGTAAGTGTCGGGCATGCGGGGCGGAATACAGGCCTAGGGCATTTGATTGTGGAAGGCCTGGGATCGGGCTGGGATCAAGTATGTATGATGGAGATAGAATTCGGAACCCCTAGAGGGATAGAACAGTATGCATGGGAGGATTTCCCAGAGAGATAGCTCGGAATGATGGATGTTAGTTGAGCAGTCCGGATAGACCGAAGGTCGGTAGGCGTACCAGTCAGGCCAAAGGCTCGGAGAACGGTCCAGCCAGACTAAAGGCACTGGAGGGCGGTCCAGATTGGCTGAAGATTCTAAGAGTGGTCCAGATTGGCTGAAGGCCTGTGAAGGCGGTCCAGTCATACTGAAGACTCTGTAGGTATTGATAGAGCGGTTCGAGGAATTGGATTGAGTATGTTGCGATGTGTTAGCATTAGAAGGTCTGGCCCCGGGTATTGATCTTGATTGGTGGAGATGGTGCATGGACTCGAGAGTCGTTGCGAGCAGAGTCAGAGCATGTGTGTTGGATGGATAGCGATTATGCTATGAAGGAGTGGTGTAGCGTTGGGCGAGCGCCGTGGCACTTGTGGTAGTGTCAAGGAAGCCAAGTGGATTTCCTTGGTAAGGAAAGAGAAAGGAGTGTAACTCCGAGAGGGAGTGCGAATTCACAGAAGTGAAAACGGCAGAGCAGAGTTATGATTAGAGTGATCCGAGTATGGTTATTGAGCAGCTTGTTTGCGGCAGTAGAATGGAAGCACATCCAGTTTAGGATGTCTGCTGAGGTCACGGAAGGAATTCCGCGGGTGTAGAGCCAAGAGGCTCGGAAGGGATGCAGGGAGGGAGTATTGGGCTCTCAGTGTGTTTCTGATCAGGGAATTGTGTATGTAGTAGTGGTTCATCCTGGGGGATGTTTGGAGTTGTCATCAGTGTATCGGGTTTCCCAACCTGAGGGTGCTAGAGCTAGTTCAACATGTGTATGTGATTGCAAGAGGAGAACTCATAGGAGTTGCTCTGAAGGATGTGTCTTTCTGTCAGCAGAATGATTAGAGTTGGACTCGGATCGGGAATCCGGTGGTGCATGGTTATTTTCTAGCTCATATGGGTCGAGTGATGGTTGTGATTTGGAACAGTGTTACATCGTGAGTAGTACTCAGTTGTTAAGTGGAGTTATAAGAGAATAACGCCGGTGGCCGGCCCGAGACGGTGGTCAGGACACCGTAAGGAAGGAGAAAGTGAGTTTCTGGTTCTATGGTTGTGTTTTGAGGAACCGGGTTGGGTTAATGCCAGGTGATGCGTGGCAGGAGTATTTCTAAGAGTTGAGTTGTTGCAGGCTTCGAGGACGAAGCCTAATGTAAGTGGGGGAGAATTGTAACATCCCGGAATGGGAAGATTAAAGTTGAAGGGATAAAAGAGTAAAATGGGAAGGAGCGACTCGGCGAGTCCACAAGGGGACTCGGCGAGTAGGGTTGCGACTCTAGTCGCGTGTTAAGTGACCAACTCGGCGAGTCACATGGGTGGACTCGCGCGAGTTGGTGCTGAGTGGAGAAAACCCTAAATCCGGAGGTTGAGCCCTATATAAAGAACATTATGTTTCCTCCCCAGCCTCCTTATCATCCCTTGAGTTCCAGAAACGCTAATTTCGTGAAGAAGCCCCATTGTTGAGTGAATTGGCGCTTGGAGAGGTGGTTGTTGAAGAAATCTTGAAGGAAAAGAGACTTGGATCAAAGGGCTTTGCAAGGATCCGGATTAATCTTCTCTTGGAGCTTCCTTTTGAGGTATTATTTCATTGTTTGAGCTGTTATTGTCTAGATTCATCATTTTGGGGGTGATAGAGATCATATCTTTTGATGTTTTGGAGTTTAGAGGTTAGATCTGAGGTTGCTACCTCAGATCTGGAATGGAGAAGGGTTGGAATGCATGAAAGTCCCTGTTTGTGAGTGATTGATGGAGCTATCTTGTCCCAAACCCAAATCCTAGAGTGAAAATACATAGATCTCCTCGGATTCACGTAAAGTTTGCCACTTTACGTGATGGATGGCCTTAGGAAAGGTAGATCTATGGTTTGGACCATCTGCATGGCTTGGAAAGCCTCTGTATGGATTCAGACCCGGTGGTACTCGGTGAGTCACATGGGTGGACTCGGCGAGTTGCTTGAAGATAGGCTGGAACTCGATGAGTTGGAAGAATAACTCGGCGAGTTGGATGAAGATGGACTGGAACTCGACGAGTTGGAAAAACAACTCGGCGAGTAGGTTGAAGATAGCCTTAGACTCGACGAGTCTGTTCTTGGAATCGGCGAGTCTTGTCGAAGAGTCCCAATCTTTTCTGGTTGAGCCGTGAATCGGTGAGTCAAGGGAATGACTCGGTGAGTTGTGTGTGAGTGGACTCAGAGTTGTTGAACTCGGCGAGTCTCGGGGTGACTTGGCGAGTTGAGTCGCGGATTGGAGAATTTCTGAGCATGGGGACTCGGCGAGTCATCGGGTTGACTCGGCGAGTAGAGTCAGTCAGGGGTTGACTTTGACCAAGGGTTGACCAGTGGTTTCCAGGGGCATTTTGGTAATTGTTGGATATTGTTTTGAGTTCAGTGCCTTGGTGGTTGGTCGGTGGAGGAGTTCGTGTCAGAATTTGGAGCAGTGGGATCTTATCTGTTCAGTTGGCAGTTTCGAGGTGAGTTATCCTCACTATATCAACAGGTTCTAAGGCAACAAGGCCGGCCCTTATCGGATTGAGATCCGGGTATTTGTTGTTATGTTATTGCTTTGATATGTTGCATCCTGGTAGCTAGGATGGTATGTGTTAGAGACCTGGTTGAGATCGGTATTCTGAGATGTAGGGTGATGCTATGCTAGTGACCGGTTAGGTCGGTATCCTGGTTAGAATGATGATATGTTATGTGATCTGTTTGATCGGTTTGTTGACTATGAATTGTCATATGATTGCATGTTTATGCGCACATGGTTGTTCAGACTGGATTTGGGTTGAGGCGGGTCCTGCTTTGTGCTGTAGGCCAAGACACCCTGGGCGGACCGGTTGACCCGAAGGCCCAGCGAGCGGTCCGGATAGGCTGTAGGCCCCAAGAGGGTGGACCAGACGTGCCGAGGCTCGGAGAGTGGACCAGGCCGACTGAAGGCCCGGTGCAGGCGGACCATTCATACTATAGACTCGGAGAGTGGACCAGATGGATTGTAGGCCCGGTGCGGGTGGACCAATCACACTATAGACTCGATGTATGAGGATAGATTCGGAGAGTGGACCAGGTGGATTGTAGGCCCGGTGCGGGCGGACCAATCACACTGCAGACTCGAGGTTTATGGCTAGACTCAGAGGGTGGACCAGGTGGACTGTTGGCTGGTGCGGCGGACCAGTCACACAGTAGACCCGAAGTGCATGGCTGTTCTGTGATCGGATATGTTATGGCATGTTATGCGTGTATGGTATATGTGGTTGGTATTTTTGGGATATCTCACTAAGCTTTCGGGCTTACTGTTGTGGTTTTATGTTTTTCAGGTTCTTCAAGAGACCGTGGCAAGGCGAAGGCGTGATCGTACCGCTCCTCGTGTTTATGTTGTGATGAGATTCTGGGAATACTTAAAATAAATTGTATTGAAAACCTTTTTGTAATAACTTAAATGGAATCGGGTTGTTTTCGAACATTTTAAATTGGTTAAAAATTTTGGTCGTTACAATTTACCCCTTGTCGAATTTTCCTACAACAACAGTTATCACACGAGTGTAAAGGCTGCTCCATTCGAGGCCCTCTATGGCCGAAAGTGCAGATCCCCTCTGTGCTGGGCTGAGGTGGGTGATACCTAGTTAGCTAAAGGACGAATTCCTGAAAGCACTCTCACAAGTCCGGAGATCATACGGGAAACGACGGAGAAGATCGTTCAAATCCATGAACGATTGAAAGCCTCCAGAGACCGACAGAAACGCTACGCTGATAAACGTAGGAAACCATTGGAATTCCAGGTGGGCGACCGTGTTCTATTGAAGGTCTCACCCTGGAAGGGCTTGATACGCTTCGGAAAGCGTGGAAAGCTAAATCCAAGGTACATTGGGCCTTTTGAGATTCTCGCAAGAATCGGCCCTGTAGCTTACAAACTTAACTTACCGCGCGAACTCAGTAACGTACATTCTACCTTCCACGTATCGAACTTGAAAAAGTGTTTGTCCGATGAGACTCTTGTTATTCCACTCGACGAGATCGAGATCAACGAGAGCCTCAACTTCGTGGAGGAACCAGTAGAGATCATGGATCGAGAGGTCAAGCAAATGAAACAAAGCCGCATCCCGATAGTGAAGGTTCGCTGGAACGCCAAGCGAGGACCGGAATTCACTTGGGAGCGTGAGGATCAGATGAAACTGAAATATCTTCGTCTTTTTACTTAGTTATTTGTAACTACTTTATTTGATTAGACTTTAATTTCGGGACGAAATTCCCTTTAACAGGGGGATGATGTGACAACTCGAAATTTTCATTCGGTTAAACCCTAATGTAGTGGTGTTGATTATGATGGCATGTACGGAATATGAAAGATCTAGTGAATCATCATGTAAAATCAAGAACACATGGAGTAAATAAATCTTTGTAAGCTCTTACTAGATCTAGAAAGAATATACAAATGGGTTTGTACAAAGTTTCTCTCTCTAGTCTAACACTCCAAATGGATTCACTTACATAATGGGAGTCACTTACTTCCTATTTATAGGAAAGACTCAAACCATTTACACATACAAAGAGGAAAGCCTAAATCACTACATCCAAGCATGACTTTGCACCCTAACATTCTCCCCCTCAAAGTTAGGATTGGATGTCCGGCTTCAATCTCCAACAAGCTAGCGCGACCAAGACCAAACTCCCCCTCGAAGTAACACCGGTCTTCAAATCCGCAAATGAATATTCGACAAACCCGAGAAGCATCGAATACCCATCATTCTCCCCCTTTTTATAATCAAAAAATGATTATAAAACCCACTAAGGATGAGAAGCGCCCGAGGAATAGTCTTCACGATACTCCCCCTTGATGTGTACCAAAAATGAATCACCAAAAATCTTGCACGGAAAAACAATCACGAAAAAGCCACAAAAAATTTTCCAATTTATGAAAATTTTTGACTTTTTGGGTGAAAGTTGCAAGATTTTTCAAAAACCGGGTAGAAATTGTCACTTTCTGAAACTTGCAGGGACCCGTTGCGCCAAAAACAGTCAAATATGTGAAACTCTAGCCCATTTGCGAAACCGGGCATAAAGCGTAAATCCGCACAAACTGCAAGGACCAGAACTGAAAATTCTGCAATTTCTCAGCTTTTATTACCCATATGCGAAGTTGGGTATTTGTGGCCAAAAATGCGAAACTGCAGGTACTCATTTTGAAAATTTCTGCATTTTCTTGAAACTTGCGAAATTGGGCTAATTTTGCCATTTCGTGAAAATATAAGGGGCCATATTTGAAACTATTTGCTTTCTTCCCCAATTCACTCACTAGTGAAAACTTCGCATGTTCCAGATTCTTCACATGTTCCTTACAAATGCTTCGCATCTTTAACCCAATTAACCAAATGCGAACTCATGTTTGAAATCCAGATGCAAACTTGATTTTCATTTCATATGTGAACCGTTCTTGACCTCAAATGCGAACTCAATTGATGTCATATGCGAACCTAATCATCAAATGCGGACATTATTTTTGAGACCCAGATGCGAATATTCTTGGCATTCAAACCAGTTAACCAAATATGCGAACACAATCTCTATAACCAAATGCGAAGTGAGTTTGACATCCAGATCCAAATTTCACAAACTCGTATGATGAGCAAAATCAATATGCGAACCCAAAATCAATATGCGAATCCAAAATTGATTATCACACATACAGATCTTCGACTCCAATCTTGCGAAACTAGCTTACAGTCCTTTGTTAACAAACTTTCAACTAGTCGATTATTCATCGATCAAAAACGAAGTCGACAACACAAATCTATATCATCGCAAACTTTGCTTTTTGATACAGGAACCCCAAAATCAAACAAATCCCAGACAATCGAAACCATCGATTCATCTCAAATCATTGACTACATAGAAATTAATCAATGATTCCATACCAAGCCATCGATCAAAATCAATCAGATACCCATTTTATTTATCAACCATTGATCAACAGACCTTCGCATTCAAATCCTTCAACCATCGATTTGTTAGTCTCTAGTCATAACCAACAATCGATCATCAAACATCTCTTGATAACCATCGAAATCGATTTCTGTTCTTCCATCAGCCTTGAATCGATACAAACGAATGTAGTTTAAAATCGGTTTTTTTTGACATCATGACAAAATTGAATCCATTCGAAATCACAAAATCAAACTTTCAATTTCCAGGAAACGAAACCAAATTCAACAATCGATGTCTATTTTGACTCCAAAGCGTCCAATTCCCAGTCGTTCTTTCATTAGGTCGAAACCAGTCGACATTAATCGACTTCAAATCACAATGACATTTCGATTCCAGTTGTTCTCGATTCAAACATCAAAATCAAAGATTTGTTTGTCGATTTCTTATCCAAAACTTGATCCTCATAGGTATGAAATTGAAGAAATTATAACCGATTCACAAGAACTGATTAGCAAGTACATCAAATCGATTAATAGGAAAGTAAATATGAAAATAAACTTCAAGAACGAGACAAGAATATCCGATGTTATAACTGGGTAAAGTAAGAAACGAAGATGAATGATGAACAACAGCGAATTTAGATTAAACATATTCAATGACTTTTGGGCTCAAACGGATACATGAACAGTAAACGAATATTAATTTTGGGCTCAAATCGGACTTATGAACAGTGAAATTAAACAAAAATGAGTTTAATTTGGTTTAGATCTAGACAAAAATAATTGGATCAACTATAGGGTTGAAACGGATTAGATCCAATGAGGCAAATCGATCAAAAATTGAAAAACGCAAAGTACGAATTGAAATCATGGACGTTTTGGAATCCATTTGAGAATTTGAGATACCTTTTTGACGAATCGAGATCCATTTGCAACGAGCGAATCAAATTTTGAAGATCTTCGTTCTTTTGTTGGAATGAGAAAATCTCCAATTTGAACATTGTACCACCCATTATGCGAGATGTACAACTCGTTTTTCGTGTTCTTCAATGATCCAAGAACATCTTCAAAAGAATCACCAACACATTTGGGTTTTGACTTCAAATTCAATGAAACATTTGGAGATTGTTGCTTCGGAACCCAAATTTGTTTCACAGATTTCGGCTTCACAACATTTGACGATTTTTGTGAGTAAACCCGCTTGTTTTTGCGATTGATCTTCTTCTTCTTTTTCTTTCTCATCTTTTTGCATCTTGAAGAGTTGACTTCATGAACAAACCCACTTTCAACAACATGAACATTTTGAGTTTGAATCAAATCTTTTGGAGTTTGATATTTGTGAATTTCTTGAACCACCGGCTTCCGATAAGGAATCATTCATTCAAACGAATCACAAGAACACAAAGTATCATCGGTTTGAACTCCAATCGAGCAAAAAACTTTTTCATCATGAGAATCAACTTGAATTCCTTTTTCTTGAACATCAAGAACATCACATTGAACTCCATTGTCAAGAACTTCAACAAACTTAAGAGCACGAAGATCACTTGGATTTTCAATTAGAGAAATGTATTTCTTATTGAACAAATCTCTTTCTTCTCCTTCCTTTTGATTTCTACTACGAACTATTATGGACAAGGAAATTTTATTCAACCATGCAATCTTACAAATTGGTTGAAATACCAAGCTTCCATTATCATCCTTCAAACCTCCATAAGAAACCATATTACCCCATCAAATCAATTTGCTTAACACCAACCCATAAAATTGATCTTCATTTACTTTGTATTTCACATCTTTAACGATCACAATCCAAGAATCATATGGCAAACCCACCATGATCACAAAAACTTGAAGAATTCAAGAGAGAGAAAGTGTTTTTGAATGGGTTTTCAAGAGAGAGAAAGTGATACAAACAAATATTCTAGAGAGAGAAAGTCGAATTATGGATCAAATCAAAGAAAATTTCGATTTCTAGAACACAAAACACTCTCTAAACACGAAGATCCATGATCAAAAAATGAATCACCAAATCAAGATAGCCATCAAGGATCAATTCTTGATCAAATCAAGAACACCCGCTCTGATACCAATTGTAGTGGTGTTGATTATGATGGCATGTGCGAAATATGAAAGATCTAGTGAATCATCATGTAAAATCAAGAACACATGGAGTAAATAAATATTTGTAAGCTCTTATTAGATCTAGAAAGAATATACAAATGGGTTTGTACAAAGTTTCTCTCTCTATTCTAACACTCCAAATGGATTCACTTACATAATGGGAGTCACTCACTTCCTATTTATAGGAAAGACTTAACCCATTTACACATACAAAGAGGAAAGCCTAAATCACTACATCCAAGCATGACTTTGCACCCTAAAACCTAAAAGTCAATCACTTCATATTATAAGTCAATTTCAGTTCTAATTGTTTTTTTTTACAAATTTAAAGTTCCTTTGACTATTATAATAATTATTCTTTAAATGAATGGGTGAAAGAATGTGCCGTCTCGGGTCCTGAAATTTCTAAACCGCGAATACCACGTAGCTTAGAAGTTCACGGCCAAACTTTAATGTTTGGGCCGTAAACTACCCCCACAAACCGTAAACTCATGCTTAAGCATGAGTTTACTCCCCAAAGTAGATCACTTCTCATTTTCACCCTAAAGAGTAAACTCCAAAACACTCTCAACTATCATCCCGGTTTTCGCCCGATTTCCCGAAAACGTAAGTACTTCTTGGCTTGATTTGTTGATGTATCATAACTACTAGTGATTATACATCTTTTCATCCATCCATTTTTGTGTTTTGATTAGATTTCCAAAACACCAACAACACCAAGAACACACACTAGTGTTCTTGGACTTTAAGTTCATTTCAAGCTTCCACAAAGTAAGTACTTCTATCCTAGAGTCATTTAAAGCTTGCTATAATCTTAATATCAAGGAAATGTCCCAAGAACACCAAGAACAAGGTGTTCACGGTTTTGGGAGGCTCCCAAAACCGTAAAAACCAAGTAAGGTGCAAAGTGGTGCCTTAGGGTGCCTAGATAATTCACAATGCCTTAGGGAATTGTCTAGATCCATCATTTATGAGTTTATCACACAAAAAGCACAAAAACCTCACACTTATATGTGTTTACGGTTTGGGGATCTCCTAAAACCGTAAACACCCCAAAAGTTGTATAAATGTCCCATATTTATTCCTTATCCCAAGAATCTAACCTAGACTATTACCATGATGAGCTAAGGACTTGAAAACCCCCAAATACCATAAACCTTAGGAGTTTACGGTAGTAAACTCAAAGGAAAATGGTAATAGGACTGTAAACTCCATTTAGGAGTGAAATGGTGCCCTAGTTCCTTCCATGGTCACATACATCAAGTAGAAAAGCTTCTAGGGACTCTTAAAGCTTCAAACAATAAATGGTCACAAAGGGGGTGAGCTTACGACCGTAAACCCAAGGGTTTACGATCGTAAACCCTTTTGCTAGTGACCATAAAACCATAAACTCCCTAAAGGAGTGTCCCTTGAACCGCAAACACACTAGCCTTTCCCTACAACACTTAGATGCAATCCTTGAGACTTGTAACACTTGTATAAGGTGTTTAGCATGTCCTAGGGTGTCTTGACTTTTTTTATTAGTTGTTTAAACAGTAATTGGATACATATATGTGATATTATATGTTAACTAGGATCATAGAGTGTGTTCAAGACATCACTTGACACCTAGCAATCCTACATCTTCAATTCATCCGTACCACTCACTATAGGTGAGTTCATACCCCTTAATCAATATTTTAAATGTTTTTAAATGCTTTATGGGGGGGATACAAGTTAAATACTTATAGTTATTACATCAATCACATGTGATTAATAACTACAAAACCAGTGATTTTCTTACTGTTCAAACTGTTTATCAAACTATTTTGCTTCAAACCGTTTTACTTATCAAATACTTATACTTAAGCTCTTTTATACTTATTATCAAATTGCATGCCTAGATATGTATAGTTATATAAGTAATGTTTGAAGGACTTAAGAAGTCTAACCCGCCTTATTTCCTTTTCCCCGTTGGGATGTGGTCTGGTGGGGTATCGGGTATCCGTCCGAAGGTCGTTTAACTATTAGTTATATATCAAGTGTACATATATAGTCATAAAGGTTCTTCCAGTAATTTCAATACCCTTGGGTAGCAAGGGTATACTTCCATGTTCATACGTACAAGTTATATTACTAGTAAACATCAATAGGCGTAGTTTAGGGTTTTACTAATACTAATACTAGAACAATGAATCATACAAAGATTCAGTTCATACATGAGTCATAATACATAGTGATGAGAAACAAACATAATACATAGTGATGAGAAACAAACATAATGCATAGTGAAGAGAAACAAACATAATACATAGTGATGAGAAACAAACATAATACATAGTGATGAGAAACAAACATAATACATAATGATGAGAAACAAACATACATGCTAGATAGAGAAAGAACACACAATACAGCTAGCACATACATTACATTCGGTTATGTGAGCCATTAAACGGGTCATGGCACTACCTGCCATGACCGTTTTTGTATCCAGAATCTCCGTAATTAGGGAGAGTATGAGTTTGCGTATAGATCTATATTGGATTGACTATCCTACACCTTGCTGCTCGCTACAGTGGAACTTGCAAGTCTACGGGTGCCAAATGTCATTTCTTACGGCGTCTTACATTGTCGTTTTACTATTGAGTCGGTAGCAGGGTACAGGCCGATCACATGGTACTTTAAATAACAATTGGTTTAAGGTAGTTAGTACATCAGTAGTTACATAATACAACACTACAGTACTATAATATTTATCCCATTACATTCACTTCGTGAACATTTACACGATGCACGGTAATGTAAAAACTATATTTTTGGTTAATGATAGTCGGATTGGGAAAATACACACTCTTACTAGATGCCTTGGTAGAAGGCTACTCTTAGTAGGAAACATAGGGTTTTCTAGGATAGTTCAAACAAATACAAACTTTACAATACTTATACATTACATCTTACAAACATCTTACAAATGCTTTCATACAAACTCAGACACTAATATACTTATGATCTCACCAGCTTTAAAGCTGATACTCGCTTTCAAAATAACTTGTATTCTCAGGTCACCAGTAGAAAAGTACCGGAGCCAGGTCACCAAAAGATGGAGCGGGTTAGGTTAGGAATCTCCGAGGCAGCATTGTTTGCTTGTTGATACATAGATCCTTTAGGATAGGCCCCTTAAGATTATCATTTTAGGATCGAAGTGTGAGAATTACGAGAATAAGTAATCAGGATTAAGCTGTTAATGTAATATATATGTACAACAATATAATAATAATATTATGGGTTGACAACCTTATGTGCTCACTAGGTTTCCTAACCTGACCCGCTCAGTTTGTATGCATCACATGTATAAAGACTTAAGCTACTTGAAATCAAGAGACAGCCTGCAATAGTGTTCAAGATCATTAGGCAACATTGTCTGCTCGTTGATACATAGATCCTTTAGGATAGGTCCATTAAGATTATCATTTTAAGATCGAAGAGTGAGAATAACAAGAATGAGTAACCAGATTAATCTGTTTGGTGTTATATATTTACAACAAAATAATAATAATATTGTGGGTTGAAAACCTTACGTGCTTACCAAATTTCCCAACCTGACTCCCTTAGTTTGTATGCATCACATGTATAAAGACTTAAGCTGTTTGAACTTGATTATGATGTTGAGTGATTAAGAGACAATCTGCAATAGTGTTCAAGATCATTAGGTCTTTACACTGTAACTTATATATCTGTATTAATTATGATATCCTTAGGATTTTATTTATGATAATCTTTGTTTTCAAAGATATTTTTATATTATGAGATTTTTCGCAAATAAAATATCATATTTTTTTAAAGAGTTAAAAAAGTTCCTTTTTGGTTTTGAAAATTAAAGGATGTCATATATATATATATATATATATATATATATATATATATATATATATATATATATATATATATATATATATATATATATATATATATAGGCTTAGGTTATTCTATTATAACTAATTATTGTGTGGATATCGTATGCTATGAGAATAATAAAGAAAATATGTTGTTTGATAATATAAATACGTTCAATCTTACATAACTATTGTCATTAACACACATTTCACTAATTAAATCATCTATAAGGTTATTATACACTTATTATTATTATTCTCATGTTTGTCAGAATTTGTCCGAATGTTTATTGGGTCATATTCTGTCTGAATGAAAATGAGTGAAAAACGATGTGTGAGAACATAAATTAATACTAATTAGCGAGAATGCATGAAAATGACGATATTTTTGTAAGGTGAAACGTATTCGTATTGCTAAACAACTTATTCTCTTAGTAATTATCATAGCATACGATATCTGCACAATAATTAATTAGAATATTTGAACGTAGCTCTCTCTCTCTCTCTCTCTCTCTCTATATATATATATATATATATATATATATATATATATATATATATATTCTCTTTTTTTCATTATAATAATATTAAATAAATAAAATTATATTTAGAATACACTTGTAAAATACATTAGCATATTTTAAAATTTCAATATATATTTAAATTTGTACATGAATTTGATACAAAAAAACAAACTTTATATTTATAATTAATTAAAAAAATTTAATATCTAACAAAATATTATAAATATTAAATATTATATTTGAATTATAACTAATAAATAAAAATAAACTAAAATTATACAAATACATAAAAAAAGAGACTAAAACCTAGTCTTAAAGTTCATCATTTTGAGAGGAATAAATAGTATTATTTCATGTTTGGTGTAATACTATTTATATCTTCCAAAATAAGGGAATAAATAGGATATGATTGAAAAAAATAACAAATGAGAGTGCATTGAGGATATTCTTAATAATCAGTCGACAAAATTTCATTAACCTTTCATTTTAGAAAACAAGTACATTCATTGCAACATCAAAATCAAAACTTTCTTTCACATTAATTTTGATAAACTCCGATGCATGCACTAGATTTGGACATCGAAAATTTTACATTAATCGATTTGGATTTGAATTTATAGAAGTCTATTTCAATTAAAAACTTTTATTATAAAATTCAAAAATACCTATTTTACTTCGTTATTTTATTATTGTCTTTTTATTCTTTAAATTAATTATATATATATATATATATATATATATATATATATATATATATATATATATATATATATATATATATATATATATATATATTTGTTTTAAACGTGACATTAACTCATGGCAATTATAAAGTTTAAAAATCGTGAGCAGTGACATGACAACATGGTTATGCCTCAAGTTTTACATGTTTACTGAGTTATAATATTTTTCAAAACTTAATGTAAGATGGTAATTTTATATTGATTTATAATTATATTATTAAATAAATATAAATCTATATCAAATATATCAAGCTTTTAGAAATATTATATCTAACTTTTAACAAAATCCTTATCTGTCTAAAAAAATGCATATGGAAAGAAAAAACTACCTTATCACACATCTAACAGCATCACCATTTGGTTTTTCGAGAAGGTCTATTTATATTTACGCCTTGTCATGCTTTGGAATTAGTTAGATGTTAATAAAAAACCTTTTTATTATTTGTTGAATAAATCATTAAATCTTTTTCTGTTATTTATCAAAAATGTTTCACCCAAAATATTGACATAACCCCTTCAGGCACATGCATTCTTTTGTGGCTTCCCAGATATTTCGTGGAACGTTATTACACACACTCATCTATAGCCTGCGTACACCGGTATTTTCTCTCTTTTCATCTCTGAATCAGAACTACTTTTCAAAAGAAATCGTATCTGTAATGATTTTATAAGCTTGTGTTTATGCTAAAGGCTAGTAATTTACTGATTTAATTTCGAATTCTATACTGTGGGTGTTTTAATAGATCTCATGATCCATATATGTAATTATGTATAGTATAAGGTTCTTCACTGATCTTCGAGTGCTTGATTAAAGAAAAAAATGAAAGAGGAGATCAAGATTACTGTTTAATTGTTTAATCTTGCAGTACGATTAATTTAAGCTTACTTTTTGGAAGTAGATTGAAGCATCCTGCTGTAGTTCTTGCTTTCGAATTTATGAAATTAGGTTTAATTTCAATCAATTTGTATACAATTTCACCATCGTACCCCTTTTTCGTTCAAATTGAATCATCGTTTGTTCAATCGAATATGCATCTCCTCACGTTATCAGTTCCAATTGGTTTGGAATTGCTTTGAATCCATGTATGCAATTTTACAACAAATTATCCGACTATCTAAATCGATTTAATTTTCCATCTGTAGTTAGCACAAATTTATCATCGCTTCCATGTTTCGTCGTCATGGGACTTCTCAGAAACAACAAGAGCAGGAACATCTTGAACAGCAACCTGAAATTAAGGTAAGTACAAGCGGAAAATTATCATTTTTCTCTCGTTTTATAACCTCTTTGTTGGAATATCAATAATTTGCTTCAGCATTTCTAATTTTTATGAAAATTGGTCATTTTTTTTTTCAATCTCTGCAGGTCAACGAGCTGAAATCGGCTATTGGTCCACTTTCTGGGCGAAATTTATTATATTGTACTGATGCATGCTTGAAAAGATATCTGGAAGCTCGTAATTGGAATGTAGAGAAAGCAAAAAAAATGTTGGAAGAGACCCTTACATGGCGATCTACCTATAAACCAGAAGAAATCCGCTGGGTAAGTGACAGTGTCACATACATCTTGATGTTTCTTTAAATGAAATATTAACTATCTTTACGACAGTATTGTTTTTGTCTCACTTGTTAGGAAGAAATTGCAGTTGAAAGTGAAACTGGGAAACTGTTTAGAGCAAATTTTCATGATCGGTTTGGAAGGACTATTCTCATAATGAAACCTGGATTGCAGGTGATTATATGATCCTTAATTCCATAAACTTCTTACTTTATCCTTTGAGATCCATTTTGTTACGCAGGAAAGACATGACAGAACAAGTTGTACTGCGTCTCACATGCATTGGACTGGACCGAGATTGATGCAAATGTGACGAAAGTTACACTTTTTTGTCCCGCCCAAAAAGGTGGAACAAGGTGGGACATGGCTCGCTATCGATCTCTCGTCTGTGCGAAAGACTTAAATGCCCTTCTCATCATCATCATCAAAAATAGTTATAGAAAGCTTGTCCAGCCTCGTCCTGTCTAGTCATGTCCTTTGTAACAAGCGCAGCCGAAGGCTGCGCTTGTTACTCAGGACGGGACATAACGTGACTGGACTGGACTAAACAAGCTTTCTATGACTATTTTTGATGATGAAGATGAGAAGGGCATTTACGTCTTTCACACAGACGAGAGATCGATAGTGAGTCATGTTCCACCTTGTTCCACCTTTTTCGGCGAGACAAAAAAGTGTAACTTTTGTCACATTCTAGTCAGTCGCGGTCCAGTTGAATGCACGTGAAACGCAGTACAACCTGTTATGTCATGTCTTGTCGACTGATGGTGCTGACACTTATTGTAGAATACAACATCAATGGACGGGCAAATTAGACATCTAGTATACATGATGGAGAACGCTATCCTAAATCTCCCAGAAGGGCAAGAAGAAATGGTGTGGTTAATAGACTTTACCGGATTATCTTTCAGCGTCAATGTCTCAATTAAAACCGCTCGAGACACAATCAGTATACTACAAAACCACTATCCCCAGAGGCTAGCTATTGCAATTTTATACAGTCCACCACGAATATTCGAAGCATTTTGGAAGGTTCGTTTTTTCTTTTTCCAATATTCATTCACATAAACATACATTCCAAATTCCCAATTGGAGAATTAGTTATACATCATCTACCTTATCGATATACAGATTGTTAAATATTTCTTGGATCCGAAAACATTCCAAAAGGTTAAATTTGTGTACCCGAAAAATAAAGAGAGTGTGGAGCTCATGAAATCATATTTTGATGTTGATAATCTTCCAACTGAGTTTGGTGGAAAGGCGACAATGAAGTATGATCACCAAGAGTTTTCAAAATTAATGGCTAGGGATGATGTGAAAGCTTCACAATTCTGGGGGTTTGATGAAAAGACGATTCTGCCCCCTGAGTCTCTTGCTGATCCTACGACACCAAAAGACTGCTAACTGCTGATGTAGAAGGTAAATATATATAGTAACAATAATGGTGTATGTATACGTTAGATGAAATTAGATCGATGGGGGTAAAATGGTCTAAAGGAATTATTACTTAATGTATTCATAATCACTTAAACTGTGACTTAATTATTGTAAGCTCTTGATGGATGATCTCGGTCCATGTAAGTATCTATAAATAATTTGGTTATTATTAACCAATCTTATAATGTGAATTTATAAATATATTTATTTTTTATATTAAATATAACAAGCTAACTAAATCTAAACATGGGCTTATATCAATATATGGTCCATTGGTCCCTCAGGCTCTACAACTTCGCTTTATTTACATCAATATGGCAATATATGATATTAGAGTATGATTATTTTTTTTGTTCATTGAATTTATGATGTTTTTATCAATTTGTGGTATCGAAATATGATTACTTTTGTGTTCATGTGTTAACCATGTTCATATCTTTTCATATGAATGTTCATGATTGCATTAAATGTGATGACTTGACATAGAGGTTATGTATGAATCATTATGAATATTTGTTTAAGATATATTCCTCTATTCTTAATTATGTTTACATGATAATCAAATAATATAACAATGGAATTGTCTTTGAATCATTAAAAAGTTTTCTTTCTTTTTCTTTGGAGAATTTTATATATAACCCTAAACAAAGAAGAAAATACCATATTTACTTTGTCTAAAATTAAAATATCATATATACCATAAATAAACATTCAAAATATTATATTGTCCCAAAACCTTCTTTTAAACATTTTTTAATCATTTGTTGTTATTTAATATCTTTTTAATTATTAATGAAATTTATATTGACCATAATACCCTTAGGTTGTGTTTGGCGCGCTAGAACTAGTTGATAAACTATCTTATTTTTTGAGCTTTTTTAAGTAGTCATGTTTGGCAAGCCAAAAAGTAATTTTTAAGCTATATTTTTCAAAAAGCTACTTAGACTAGCTTTTTAGGAGTTTTAAATTTTTTTCTTCCAAATATACCCTTTAATTAATTATAGAAACACATTCTTTTAAATGTCCTTTATGTTATTTTATATTTTTCAGCTAGCTTTTAAGCTAGTTTTACTAAACGTAATTTTTTATCATCTAACGTTTCAGCTACCAGCTAGCTTTTTATTTAACAGCTAGCTTCTCAGTTATCAACTAGCTTTTCAACCAGCACACCAAACATAGCCTTAGCTATATATCTCATTATCTTTCTTCTACGTTTTGGGTGATCACGTATCTGATGGGTTTATTTAGATGTGATAACTTTAATTTGTGATAATATATAAAAGTTTGTGATATGCATTAAGCTAATTTAAATGTGATAACCTTAATTCGTGTTCATAGTTGCTTTTCAAAGTGGGGGTGGCGGAAACATTAGTCCAACACATTTATTTGCTAAAGTTGTTGTTTATAGGAGTTTGCTTTTGTCATAGATAGATAAATTTTAGATGACCTGTTGACTGTTACTAAGGTGGTGGACTAGTGTAAGAAAGAAGAAAAAATGTATGGTTTTTAAAGATGATTTCGAGAAGGCTTATGATTCCTTTCGTGGGATTATTTTTTCTCAATTATGAAAGCATGGGTTTTTTCTGAGAAGTGGTATGATTTAATTCGGGGTTATCTTACTAATATCCGGTCTTCAATTTTGATAAATGGGAGCCTCACTCATGAATTTTCTATAAAATGGGGATTGTGTTAATTTAATCCTCTTTCTCATTTTCTTTTTATAGTTGCAATGGAAGAGTTACATGACATTAATATTGGTGACAAAGATTTCCGTTTATCTCATTTCTTCTATGCGAATGATGCAATCTTTTTTGGAGAATGGAGTCACGAAAATATTCTCAATTTGATTGGTATTTGTTGGGCTTATAGTGTTGCGTCATGGGCTCGGTCCTTAGCCCAGTTTTGGTATCCGGTTGGGGCTTGTCCAACCGTGATTGTTTTTATTCTAGGGTTTTAGTATTTAAGGTGCATGCATGCATCCTTAGTTAGTAACGCTTTTATTATCTTTCTCATCAAAGTATTGTAAACGCTAGCTCGCCTCTACAGTGGAAGTTCTTTATCGAGCTCTGCTGAGGCGTGACTATATTTGAATCATAAGCTTCATATTGATTCCATACTGTGTTCTTAATCATATTGTGATTGATTTGTTTGTTCTTTATCAATATACCTGTGAAAGATCTAAACGATCTAGAGATTAAATCTCATCAATTGGTATCAGAGCAGGAGGGTGTGTAATTTATACACATCTCTTCTGTTGAAGAAATTATTAGGGTTTTTCCGCATTGATTGATATTAATTGAGCCGTCATTCCAAATTGGAGTATCTCATTAATTATCGATCTCACTCTAACGATAAATTACAAGTCTGATCTTAAACAGGTTATCAATCAAACATCATCACAATGTCTATGGATGATTCGCAAACCAATCTAATCAACATCTCCAACAGTATTGGATCAACGACAAGGATTCCAATCGTATACACTCAGGATTATGAAGTTTGGACGCACCACTTCAAAGATTATGTCATCGGCTCAGAGGATAATGGGTACTTGATCTGGGAAGCAATCACAGTTGGTCCGTTTGCTCACTCAAGCACTTCAAAGATTGTCAACACTCAAAAGGAGTAAAACCAGCTCGTGAATGATGTGAAAGATATTCCTCAAGACGAGAAAGAGAAGTTTCAGTGCAACATCAAAGCCTTAAGAATGATTAGGTTTGCTTTACAGTCCGATACGTTTTGATTGGTGAGTTCATGTGCCACAACAAAAGAGATATGGGATAGGTTGAAAGAATTATATTCTACTGATGAAGATCTGGAACATTCGATTCAAACCTTTCTGCTTTCTGAATTTGGTGATTTCAAATAGAAGCCTGAAGAGAAACTCATTCAGGCCTTTGATCGGTTTAATCATCTTCTCAGTAAGATGATAAAGCACGGGATCGAAAGGAAGGTTATTGAACTCAAGGTTACCTTCATGAACAGTCTTAGACCCGAATGGATGACAGTTGTGTCCACAGTGAAGGCACACGAACAGTTCAAATCATATTCTCTGGCGAAACTGGTGGGAACTCTGAAGTCCCATGAAAGTGCGGTGTCAAAGGAAACGAACGTGGTTTCCAGTTTGGGGTCATTAGCTCTTATTTCAAAAGGAAAAGGTGTGGTTGAAGAAGAAGAAGAATTGGATCTTGCTGACTATGATCTAACTGGTGAAGAGTATGCCCTGATGGTTTCCAATCCAAGAAAGTTTATTAAAAGAAAGTTCCCAGTCAACAAGAACCGAAACTGGCAGGGAAGTTATAATTCCAAGAAAGTGAAGGAGGAACCGAAGATGGGTTCAAAGTCAAAAGAATCCAAGAAGGAGACGAAGATTGGTGGTGACTCAGGCTTTGATTGCCATTATCATGGAGGCAAGAATAAATTTGCCAAAGACTGCATGCTGAAGAAAAAGGCAGAAAAGGTTGATGAGGACGATGAGGAAGCGAACCTCCTGAGACGATTGGAGGAGATCAAGAAAAGAAAATCAGCAGCTAACAATAACACCATGAATGCTTTGATTGTACAGGATATAGGTGACAATGATGAATTTGGTGGAGTGCAGGTATGGTCCACAGATTCAGAGGACGAAGAAGTGAGAAAGCCGACGCATGGCAAGGCTATGCTGGTGAAAGAAGAATATGCCACAGGAAGATGTTTGATGGTGACGGAAGGAGTATCACCGGTGCGAGGATACACAACATATGGTGGACTGGAAGATGAGAAGGAACGAGAGGACAGGTGTTTCGCTGCGAAACCTGTCAGTACACAGATCAACGAATGTGATGAGTCGGTCAAGAAGGTACAAAATATTCTTACTTCTCTGAAAATTCCTATTACTAACTATGAAAAGGAACTAAATAGCTTAAAATCTAAATTTTCTAGTTTAAGTAGTAGTCTTACCCAAACTCGTGTCACAAACTCTAACTTGACTGATCAAATTAGCAGGATATCGTCGAAGAGTGAGGAGAGGAGGATCTGGATCGAGTAGAAGGAGAAATAATTAATTAGGTCTAGGGATGAGTCAATCTATTTGCAACGAGACAATCTTAAGCTTTTACAACAGTGAAACGTTTTGTGTTTGATTGCTAAAAGGCTATATTTTAACATCACTCAATTGCATCTCGATTGTGAAATAGGAAAGAAGATACATCGCATGATTTTACCCTTCCTTGAGTTAAAGGAGGATGAAGTCGATGCCGAAGCTTACAACTGTTAAAATGTTGTATCTTCTGACGAAATCTCTCCTGCCTACAAAATTGGTCTTGACAAAATAGAGTCCTACATAAAGTCAAAAGACCATAAGGACATGCTCAAAAATCTGTTAGATGAAAATGATAAATTGAAACTAAGAACCGAAACTGTACAGAAATTTGACTCGTTGAATGCTAAATTAAGTTCAGAAAATAAAATTGATGTTGAAAATGCTTTTGAACTTAATGAGGATGATGACATGAGTGAAATCTCTGTAGAGGACGTGGTGGACTGTTCTGAATTTGTCAAAAGCGAACCCGAAAGTAATAAAAATCTAATCTCTGAAAACTCCGTTGAGTTCGCTCGCTCATCGACAGACAAGACCAAAATCCTCAAGGAAAATGCGGTTGTATATCAAAAGGTTCAAACCACTCCAAATCAAGTCTACACAGTTCAGGGAGTCACACCTCAACAAACAGTAGAACTGACAACAATGGTAGAAGAAGACAATGCAAATGGATGTGAGGAGTTCTTCTGGTCAGCACCAATAGATAATGCTGATGAAACAAAAGGCCTATCTCAGAAAACCTCATGGAGAGTGAAGGGTAGGTATGTGCCGGAACCACTTAATGAACCTACAAGATATGATGTACCAAGCGCAAGTGGCACCAAAACATCTTCGGGCGAACCAGTGATAACTTCCAGTGAGACGTGTTCATCAAAGAGCGAAAGCCATGCTCAAGTACTGAAGAAAAATGCCAATATTCATAAAAATCCAAACCAGGTGGCAGAATGAAAACACCAACGTAATCTGAGATACAAGAAGAATCTCTCAGAAAGAAAACAGTTTTGGCGATCTCAGAATCCTCACTACATAAGGTATGAAAAGACACATAAGTCACGAGGAGAACCAAGAAGCAATCGAAAGGAAAGCTTCGATCCTCGGCATGAATGCAACCGAAAGGAAGGTTTTGGTCCTCAGCATGAAAGCAAACGAAAGGAGGATTTCGATCCTCAATGAGTAAGCAACCGAAAGAAAGGTTTCAGTCCTCAACATAATAGCAGCCGAAAGGATGGGTTTGGTCCTAAGTTCGATCAGACGAACCAAAGGGAAGAATGTTCCCGTTCTCAACCATGGAAGAGCAATAATCGAGGATCTAATACTGCTTCTAAACCTTATTCTTCTCATTCACATTCTAATTCTTATCCTTCAAAAGATTCAAAGGGGGAAAGGAAAGCTCTTTCCAGAAGACAACAAATGCCCGAAAGAGATCCAAAAGCATGCTGACGTCAAAATTTCGAATCCTACATCCAAATCAAATGAATCTAAGAAAAACAAAATCAAAGATTTTACAATAAAAAGAAACGATGAAACAACTCTAATAAAAAGAACTTTTATGTTTGATGTTTCTCTTACTATTCCCTATCCTGTAAATGGCTCACACGGACCCAAGAAACTTTGGGTTCCTAAATCTGCTTGATATTTTGCAGGTTATACGTGACGAGCAGTTTGACGAAGAATGGTACATTGACAGTGGCTACTCGCGTCACATGACAGGTCGAAGGGAAGAACTGATGGATTTTCGCTCTCTCAAGGTTGGTGGAACAGTGAAGTACGACAACAATTCATTTGGCACTATAAAAGGCTATGGAATGATTATGAATGGTGATTTCTCAATCAGAAAGGCCGTATACGTTGAAGGATTGCAGCACAACCTCATCAGTGTATCACAGCTAGTAGTTGGGACCGGATTGAAGGTATCCTTTGATGATGAAGGCTCAGAGATAGTCGAAAAGAAGTCAAATAACATACTAATGAAGTCGAAGCGAAAGGGGGAAATGTACCCTTTAAACCTCAATCCAGTTTGAGGGAAACCAGCAGTTTGCTTGCTAGCGAAGGCACACTCAGACGAAAGCTGGTTATGGCATCGAAGGCTCTCTTATCTCAATTTCAAAGATATCAACAAGATGGTACTAGGAGATCATGTTAGAGGTCTTCCAATTCTCAAATTCGACAAAGAACATTTATGTGCAGTTTGTGAAATGGGAAAGCAAAGTCGACAAAGTCATCCTTCTATTATCAACACAAAGGTGATAGAACCATTAGAGCTGTTACATATCGATCTATGCGGTCCCTCCTCTATTGAAAGCATTGGTGGGAACAAGTACATTCTTGTCATAGTTGACGACTTCTCTCGCTTCACATGGGTATTCTTCTTGAAGCAAAAATCAGAGGCAACTCCTAAGCTCAAGCTCTTCATAAAGCAAGTAGTGTAACGTCCCAAAAATTAAGGCTAAAAATTTCTTTTAATAAAACATTACTTAAAGCAAATTCATCATTTCAAAACATAAGCTGAGTATTAGTTTCCAAAATACATGTTCATTATCAGAGTAAACATTCCCAGGCTGTCTAATCTATGGTGTGTGCCATGCGATCACCCCGAGCTCTTCCCTCCGCTACCGGAAGTACCTGAAACCAAAACTGAAAACCGTAAGCATGAAGCTTAGTGAGTTCCCCACCCTACCACATACCATGCATAACCATATACTGCACATACTGGGCCACGCCCACCTACCTCGGGCCTTGCCCGGTACAACGACCCCGCCGCTCCAGGCCCCGCTTGGCTTCGAGCCCCGCTCGGATACAAATCTATTTCACTTAGGCCCCGCCTGTCACAGGGCCTCGCCCACTAACATATAATAGCACATAAACATATCACATCTCATCACATAAGCTAAACACATACTAACGGATCCTTTCCTAAGGCCTCGCCTATCTCTGGGCCCCACCCTTATCCTGCTGCTGATGAGTCATGGAACCCCGTCCATACTCCTACTGATAGTGAGGTACGGGCCCAGCCCACCCTCACTCCTTCCCTAACTTGGGCCTCGCCCCTGATCTGCTGCTATTGAGATGTGGAACACCATCCACACTCTGCTATTGGTGAGATACGGGACCTCGCCCACACTCACCTCCCTACCAGGCACATACAAGTATCACACAGACAACAAGTATAAACTATCACATAAACCATTCCTTGGGCACCCGCCCTCTATCATTGGACCTCGTCTCGAAAATCATACTAGCATACTGTGCCTAGGGCTAACCCTCGGGTCTTCCACTCATAACTACATGGGCCGACATTGTGGCCGTAGACCCATTCATACAAGGAAAACTCACCTGCACTGGCTGATCTGGCTGAAGAACCCACTAGGTGCTGCACGGCAACTCTCTGAACTTCAGCTCCACTCGCTCCCCGAACTACCAATATCAATACAACACTGAGTCTAACTGACCCCCGACAGACAAGCAAGTAAACTCTGGTCAAAGTCAAAGTCCTGGTCAACGTCAACCTTCCAGGTCAACTCTACTCGCCGAGTCACCCTAGGGACTCGCCGAGTTCATATGTTCAGGGTCCTTCTCTTTGCGACTCGACTCGCCGAGTCAGTCCATGACTCGCCGAGCCTACCGATTTCCGAGTCCTGACCTGTCCAACTCATCGAGTCTCTAATTGACTCACTGATTCGAGTTTAAACTCGAAGGGTTTGGGGGGTTTCGCGACCTGACTCGCCGAGTCCAAGAACAGACATGCCGAGTCCAAGACAACCTTCAGTAAACTCGCCGAGTTGTTCATCCAACTCGCCGAGTTCCTACCCAACTTCATCTGACTCGATGAGCTGTTCATCCCATTCGTCGAGTTCCTCCTCATCTTCATGCTGCTCGCCGAGTCCACTCAAAGGACTCGCTGAGTCCATTCAGATCTCTATACATGCAGGGGACTTTTGAGTCATGCATGGACTCCAAACTGTAGATCTACCCTTCCCAAGCCTATTCCTCACATAAAGTTGCAAACTTTACGTGTAGAGAAGGAGATCTAGGAAAAATACACCATAAACTAGGGTTTAAGGCAAAGAGGCTCCATAATCAACTCAAGGGCTGAAACTTTATGCTTTCCAAGACCAAAATACACTTAGATCTGAAGTAGCAACTCCAGATCCGGCTTCTAACTCACATGGGTCACTACCCATGGCTAAAAGCCCCAAAACTCACAACCCAAAATAGATCTAAAGGAAGGGAAACGACTTAATACCTTCAGATGTTCAGAAATATCTCCCCAATCTCAGATCTATAGCCCCCTCCTTGCACCTTCAAGATCCTTCTTCTTTTTCCAAGCTTTAAAGCACTCCTCAAGATAATAATTAGCTCAAAAATGGATATGGCGGCTAGGGTTTGGTGTTCTGGGTTAGAGGGGATGCAAAGGAACCCTAGGGGAGAGAATGAGGTGATTGAATAGGCCCCAAGTCCCGAATTTAGGGTTTTCCTCAAACAGACCTGACTCTCCGTGTCTCCTTGGCCGACTCGCCGAGTCGGTAACTTACTCCTCGACCCGGATCCCGCTTGGACTCGCCGAGTTCTTCCTTGGACTCGCCGAGTCCCCCTTAAAGTTAGGGTTTTCTTTCCTTTCTTGGCGTTTAAAACTTTGGGTGTTACAACTCTCCCCCACTTAAACTAAACTTCGTCCTCGAAGTTTGCTATGGCCCACCGTCTGGGCTCTGCTTCCAAAACCCACCAACTACCCCAACACCAGCTGTCTACCTTCGCTGTTCTTCCACCCGGTCATTCTGACTAATATAATCCTCGCGGATAAAAACCTCGGGTCAAACCTGACCTTGAACAACTTAGAAACACAACTTACTCAATCGACCATCCTTCTGGTGCTCTCCTAGTACTGCACTTGAACTCATAGGGGTTGACCCCTTCTTTCCTTTCGCGATTCTCTTGCCTTCCCAAGGCGATGCTCCACAACCAACTATTTCCTCTGTCACTGTGAAGATCCTATCTTCACCAATCCATCATCCCCACTATGTCCAGTATGGGTCATCACCGTCAGTAACCACTGACACTCTTCTCTATCAAAACCTGGTGTCGAGCACCCCTCGATTCAACTAACTGAATTCCACCATACACTGCTTACCCGCAGTACTACTGACTGAAAATCCTGCTATTCCTTTCCTGCCTTCCGTATGAACTGAGACCACACTGGTCCCTACCAACCTATCAATGTCTGGATTACCGGCTCCCACCGGTAGCTAGTCCCGACACCACCACTAGTCTCTCCCAGCGACTTCCGAAGAAACTTCGACCACCTTTAACTGCTCAACTTATTCTGCCATTCAGGAACTACAATCCTGGGATCCCCGATCCCCTAACTTGACTCTAAGGTCCCTACCAGGTCCCACCTGCGTTGCTAAAACTCATGGGCCTCGCCCACGGGTCCCACCCGCCTCTATCCTTCTAGTCCCACTAATCTAATCACTCTCGCTCGGGCCTCGCCCAAGGGTCTCACCCAACCATATCCTGGAGCGGCCTCCCAAGGTCTCACCTCTCTAGGGCTATATAGGCAAACTCCCTATCATTCTCATCCACTACCCATTCCTGATCCCCGTCCGATCACTAGGAGGTAAGGGCCTCGCCCCAACTCCGCTATCGAAGCTACTAAGGAATGCTACGACTTACCCGTAGTCTTACATCACCATCCATTGCTGACTGCTAGTGAATGCTACAGCTGCTCCGTAGTCTTACATCACTTCCACCACTAACTGCTAGTGAATGCTACGACTGCCCCGTAGTCTTACATCACTTTCTACCAATAAATACTAATGCGAAGGCACCCATGTGCCATTAGCTCTCAAGATCCTCATTCCGACTCTCTCGAGTCCTACGGGCGATTCACAGCCTGAATTCCCAACCATGAACTAACCATTGCCATCACATGCACTAGCTAATGGGGAGTTTCTCAAACTCCTAACCCTGAAGTCCTCAATCCATCAAATGCTGAACCACTTCTTTTCCTTCTCGGAGGTCGCACACTCATTCTGGGTCTGCGTGCTCCTACCTTTTCACACTCGGAGGATTCTCCCCCACTTCGATCCCGCTTACCCCTTGTTGCTCAATACTCAAAAGAAATCCTTGCTACCATTCCATAATCGATCTGCTGAGGAACCCAAGCTCACCATAGCTAGGGATCTAACCAATCCATTTCTAACACTATACAACTCCGATCTAGCGAGACATACCAAGTCCCTCCCAAGCATGCTACAGTTATTGCATCCTATGTAACCTTCTCCAATAGGGCACATCCCCTCACTACCCTTCGAATAACCAAGGTATGCAGATGGCATATAACTCGATCACAATCAAATGATCAAAAATAAAGTACTCATACCGATAATGATGCAAGACCATAACAATATAATCATGCACAAATAAAAGAACTGAAAACAGACATCGTATACCTGCAACGTCTGGTGCTGATCGCGCCTCCAAGGTAGTCATCTGAAGAGCTCTGCCTCCTACCGCAGGCGCCTCTGCACGGCCTGACGGCCGTCTGTGATCCTCAAAGTTGCAGGGGTAGGTGCCATCACCCGTCCTGCTGAAAACAAACTGGGGCACTGTGCCTTCTTGTGGCCCCGCTGATTGCAGTGAAAACATAACAAGTCTGATCCCTGCGCGGTGGTAACAGTACAATCCCTGCTGAAATGACCAGCCCGACCGCACTTGACACAGCCAGAATCACCACCGCTACCACTCCTGCACGCGCCCCCATGCTCCCTACCACACTTCCTGCACCGGCTGCGGTCCTGATAATCCCTCGATCTCGAATCCGATCCCTTGGGCCTTTTGCCCGAACCTGCAGTTACCTGAACCTCATCCGGCTTCCTCTTTCGGATTTGCTCTAAATCAATCTCCCTCTCTCTAGCCCGAGAAATCATATGTTCCAGCGTCTTACAACTGGATCTGCTCACGAACTCCTTGATGTCATCCCTCAACATCTCATGGTATCGGGCCTTCTTCATCTCCTCATCCGCGACATACTGCGGTACAAGAAGAGCCCTCTCCCTGAACTTGGCAGTGATCTCCGCCACAGTCTCAGTGGTCTGCGTCAAATCCTGAAACTCCCGTGCCAACTGCTGCATCTCAATAATCGGCGAAAACTCCGCCTTGAACCTGGCCGAGAAATCGCTCCAACTCATCGCGTCCAACGCCTCATCATCCCGCAAAGCATGACCAATCTCCTCCCACCAATCTCTCGCTCTGTCCTTCAGAAGACAGGAAGCGAGTCTGACCTTGTCCCCCTCAGGGCACCGGCTCGTACGGAATGCGTTGGCAACACCAACCAACCATCTGCTGCTAGCAATGGGGTCCCTAGCCCCATGATAATCTGGTACCCCGCAAGCCCTGAACTCCCGAAATGTCAAGGTACGCGCTCCCATCAAGGCCATCATCTCAGTACGGAAGGCTCCCAGCCTCTCATCCAAAATCTCCAATATACCCTCCTTGACCGTGCCAAAGATCACAGGAGTCTGATTCAAAATACTGTGCCTAACCTCGGCGGATATCAACCCCCTCATTCGCTCCTCGAGCTGCTCGGCCCCTGAACCCGAGCCTGATCCCTCTTCGGCGCCTGATCCGCCCACTGGTCTCTCTCGCAACGTCACCATGCTGAAAATATACCACAACCACTATTAGAATATTCATCACTGATGCGAGACCAAACACACCCCACCAGTTTCCCGGTCTTGTCTCGGCCTTTCCCGAATCAAGTACGGATCCTCTGCTTTCAGTAGTACGGGCCCATACTACCTTCCACATCTATCCGTACTTTCCTCAGGAATTGCTTCGACTCCACCAGGTCCCTTAACCACTACTACTGCTCCCAGCACTATCTCATCCTAGGCTTACCCTAGGAAAACCTCTGACTCAGTTCAAACCAATCCTCAGCTGCTAAAGGTCTCCTTGTGATGCCAATTAGCCATCACCTGGATACCATCACATGTGACGAGGCTCAGATAATCCTTCAAGTAAAAGACTCGTCCCTACAACGGTTGGACTCAAACAAGAGCTGCGCAATAGGACCAAATCCAACACTCTGAGATTATTCAACCCTGATCACATGTGACGTGTCGTATCCACCTAATGGCTAACTCCCATCACTCAGTATCCCACAATGCACAAATCAAACAACATTCAGACAAGGGAAAATCTAACCACAACATACTCAAGCAATCATATTCACATAGCAAGAAATTGAACTAGCATGCAACACAAACTCATAAACTCAGGCATAACCTAAACAAGCTATCCTACCACTGTCTAATCAGCACTATCATGCAGCTCAAAACACATATAATAGGCACATAAGGCATCATCCCTAGATCCTTAGTCCTAATCTAGCATGCTGTTCTATCAACTGATAATCATAACATAAATTGTATGGGTATTTTGGGGTACTTACTTGAGCTCGGTTGATTGCATGCACCACACACTTTTTCTCTTTTCAAAGTTCTTTTCTTTATGGATTATTCTTGCTTTTCTAAAACTGTTTTCCTTCCCAAAACTCTCTTTTACAAAACTGTCCTCTTTATTTTGAAAACTGCTAAACCGATTCCTCAGTTTGAGTTCAAACACACTCGAGAGCATGTCCGAATCCCTCAAACCAAGGCTCTGATACCAACTTGTAACGTCCCAAAAATTAAGGCTAAAAATTTCTTTTAATAAAACATTACTTAAAGAAAATTCATCATTTCAAAACATAAGCTGAGTATTAGTTTCCAAAATACATGTTCGTTATCAGAGTAAACATTCCCAGACTGTCTAATCTATGGTGTGTGCCATGCGATCACCCCGAGCTCTTCCCTCCGCTACTGGAAGTACCTGAAACCAAAACTGAAAACTGTAAGCACGAAGCTTAGTGAGTTCCCCACCCTACCACATACCATGCATAACCATATACTGCACATACTGGGCCACGCTCGCTATCCTGGGCCTCGCCCACCTACCTCGGGTCTCGCCCGCTACAACGGCCCTGCCGCTCCAGTCCCCGCCTGGCTTCGAGCCCCGCTCGGATACAAATCTGTTTCACTTAGGCCCCGCCTGTCACAGGGCCTCGCCCACTAACATATAATAGCACATAAACATATCACATTTCATCACATAAGCTAAACACATACTAACGGATCCTGTCCTAAGGCCTTGCCTATCTCTGGGCCCCACCCTTATCCTGCTGCTGATGAGTCATGGAACCCCGTCCATACTCTTACTGATAATGAGGTACGGACCCAACCTACCCTCACTCCTTCCCTAACTTGGGCCTCGCCCCTGATCTGCTGCTACTGAGATGTGGAACACCATCCACACTCTGCTATTGGTGAGATATGGGACCTCACCCATGCTGCTACTGAGATGTGGAACACCATCCACACTCTGCTATTGGTGAGATACGAGACCTCACCCACACTCACCTCCCTACCAGGCACATACAAGTATCACACAGACAACAAGTATAAACTATCACATAAACCATTCCTTGGGCACCCGCCCTCTATCATTGGACCTCGTCCTGAAAATCATACTAGCATACTGTGCCTAGGGCTAACCCCCGGGTCTTCTACTCATAACTACATGGGCCGACATTGTGGTCGTAGACCCATTCATACAAGGGAAACTCACCTGCATTGGCTGATCTGGCTGAAGAACCCACTAGCTGCTGCACGGCAACTCTCTAAACTTCAGCTCCACTCGCTCCCCGAACTACCATTATCAATACAACACTGAGTCTAACTGACCCCCGACAGACAACCAAGTAAACTCTGGTCAAAGTTAAAGTCCTGGTCAACGTCAACCTTCCAGGTCAACTCTACTCGCCGAGTCACCCTAGGGACTCGCCGAGTTCATATGTTCAGAGTCCTTCTCTTTGCGACTCGATTCGCCGAGTCAGTCCATGACACGCCGAGCCTACCGATTTCCGAGTCCTGACCTGTCCAACTCACCGAGTCTCCAATCGACTCACTGATTCGAGTCTAAACTCGAAGGGTTTGGGGGGTTTCACGACCTGACTCACCGAGTCCAAGAACAGACTCGCCGAGTCCAAGACAACCTTCAGTAAACTCGCCGAGTTCCTACCCAACTTCATCTGACTCGACGAGTTGTTCATCCCACTCGTCGAGTTCCTCCTCATCTTCATCCTGCTTGCCGAGTCCACTCGAAGGACTCGCCGAGTCCATTCAGATCTCTATACATGCAGGGGACTGTTGAGTCATGCATGGACTCCAAACTGTAGATCTACCCTTCCCAAGCCTATTCCTCACGTAAAGTTGCAAACTTTACGTGTAGAGAAGGAGATCTAGGCAAAATACACCATAAACTAGGGTTTAAGGCAAAGAGGCTCCATAATCAACTCAAGGGCTGAAACTTTATGCTTTCCAAGACCAAAATACACTTAGATCTGAAGTAGCAACTCCAGATCCGACTTCTAACTCACATGGATCACTACTGATGGCTAAAAGCCCCAAAACTCACAACCCAAAATAGATCTAAAGGAAGGGAAACGACTTAATACCTTCAGATGTTCAGAAATATCTCCCCAATCTCAGATCTATAGCCCCCTCCTTGCACCTTCAAGATCCTTCTTCTTTTTCCAAGCTTTAAAACACTCCTCAAGACAATAATTAGCTCAAAAATGGATATGGCGGCTAGGGTTTGGTGTTCTGGGTTAGAGGGGCTGCAAAGGAACCATAGGGGAGAGAATGAGGCGCTTAAATAGGCCCCAAGTCCCAAATTTAGGGTTTTCCTCGAACAGACCTGACTCGCCGTGTCTCCTTGGCCGACTCGCCGAGTCGGTCACTTACTCCTCGACCCGGATCCCGCTTGGACTCGCCGAGTCCCCCTTAAAGTTAGGGTTTTCTTTCCTTTCTTGGCCTTTAAAACTTTCGGTGTTACAAGTAGAGGTTCAACTGAGAAAAGTGGTTCGTAACGTAGGAAGTGACAATGGCTTGGAATTCAAGAACAAGGATTTCGAAGATTTTCTGGATGAGAAGGTAAAACTCACAATTTCTTTGCTCCATATACTCCATAGCAGAATGGAATTGTCGAAAGGCGAAACCAATCTTTGTGCGAAGCGGCTCGAACTATGCTAAGCTTCGCTTCCTTGCCTTTATATTTCTAGGCTGATGCTATTGCTGCTGCATGTTACACTCAGAATAGATCATATCTAAACAAGCGATTCTCTATCACTCGTTACGAGATCTTGAACAACCGCAAGCCTAATGTGAAGTTCTTTCACATGTTCGGTTCAAGATGCTTCGTCTTCAACTCAAAGGAGAATCGAAACAAGTTTGATGCTAAGGCTGATGAAGGGATATTTTTGGGCTACTCCTTGAACTCGAAGGCTATAGAGTTCTGAATAAATGCTCAAAGAAGATTGAAGAGACATTCTATGTCACTTTTGATGATAGTTATGTCAAGAAGTTGAAGACAACTAAAGGTGCAATGCATGGAATCTTTCCAAAGTCCAGTCAAGTTATTGTACCTATCTTAAATCTTTTCGAGCAATATATGCTTCTCTTCGATGAACCTAAAAAAGCTATCGATTCTGAATCCAAGGCTGAAGATAACAAAGTCGACAGTTTGAAGCAAATTATTGACGATGCTGCACAGAAGATGGCCGCTGATCAACCAAAGGCAACCGAAAGGCCTGACTCAAGCGAACCTTCTGGTGACCGTTCTTCTGTCCAAGGGAGGGTTCGTCTCTACCAAATGATCAAGGTTCTTCATTTCAGGGGGACAATTCATCGTCACAATCATCTAGCTTAACCGAAAGTCCAAACGAAGGGGAACGTTCTAATCCAGAAATTGAACTCGTGTCAACATTCGAGGGGGAGAATACAAATGTCAATGATGATGATACACAATCAGAATTGGAAGAAGAAGTCAATGCAGAGCTGGATCCTTCTTGTGATCCAAATTACCCTCCTCTCATTAAATAGACCAAAGACCATCCTCAAAGTCAAATCATAAGGGAATCTTCAGAAAAGGTATTAACTCGATCATAGATCAAAGCGAAACAAGCTGCACTATTCTCTCAAGTCGAATTTTGCACGATCAACTCTTTTGTCTCCAAAGTTGAACCGAAGATGGTGAATTTGGCTCTTGACCATTCTGATTGGGTTCAAGCCATGCAAGACGAGCTGAACGAGTTTGAAAGAAACAAAGTATGGCGTCTAATTCCAACTCCAAAGGATGCTTCGGTTGTCGGTCTCAAATGGGTATTCATAAATAAGATGGATAAGGAGGGGAATATGATTCGTAACAAGGCTTGGTTGGTTTTAAAAGGATACTGCCAAGAGGAAGGTATAGATTATGAAGAGACCTTTGCTCCAGTTGCAAGATTAGAGTCGGTTCGAATCTTTCTTGCTTATGCTGCACACAAAAACTTTGAAGTCTATCAAATGGACGTAAAGTGTGCCTTAGGGACGAGACAGTTTTTCCCAAATCCCGATCCCGTACCGGTACCGAACCGTACCAAATTTAAAAATATGGGACGGTACTTGGTACTCCAAATACACAAAATTCGGGATACGGTACTACCGGTACCGGTACTAGTATCGAAAACCGGTACCATTCTCGGTACCAGTGATTTTAATTCGGTTCGGTACTCGGGATTAACTTTTGATCGAATTTGGTTTTCGGGAAACCGGGAACGGTACAGGTCGGTACCGGTTCCGTCCCATACTCATCCCTTTCGTGAATGAGAAGCATCCAGATCACTGCTGCATTCTAGACAAAGCAGTATATGGCCTGAAGCAGGTTCCCAGAGCATGGTATGAAACTCTCACTTGATTCTTAAAAATGTCAAAATTTAAACAAGGTTCGGTTGACCCAACCTTCTTTCGTAAGAGAGAGGGTAACCACCTTATGATAGTCCAAATTTATGTTGATGACATCATCTTCGGCTCCACGAATCCCAGCTTAACAGCTGAATTCAGGAAGTTGATGGAAACTAATTTGAGATGAGCTCAATGGGTCCAATTAACTTTTTCCTTCGCTTAAATATTAGACAGGGACCCGAAGGCATTTTTATCAATCAAAAGGCGTATACAAAGACATTTCTTATCAATTTTGGCATGATGGGAGACTCCAAAGTGAAAGTTCCTATGGCTTTTGGGACTAAGCTTACACCATCTTTGGAAAAGCCAACTGCTGACATGACGCTTTATCGTCAGATGATTGGGTCACTGATGTATCTCATAGCCATCAGACCAAACATCATGTTCTCAGTCTGCTATTGTGCCCGATTCCAAGCTAACCCACACGAAACTCACATGCTAGCCGTGAAAAACATCTTTTTCTATCTGAAGCGAACTTCCTCTCTCGGTCTATGGTATCCAACCAACTCAGGTTTCTTTGTCCAAGCATTATCAGATGCTGACTTAGGAGGTTGTGGATTGGATCGTAAAAGCACTACTGGAGGTTGCCAATTTCTTGATGGTAAATTGGTTAGCTGGCAATCAAAGAAACAAACCCGTGTTTCTCTCTCCATGGCTGAAGTTGAATACATAGCCGCCGCCTCATGCACATCTCAGGTTGTTTGGATACAGAGTCAGCTTAGAGACTATGGGCTAAACATGAAGAAAATCCCACTATATTGCGACTTTGAAAGTGCAATTAGGATTTGTCATAACCCAGTGCAACACTCGAAGACAAAGCACATATCACTGCAGTATCACTTCATCAAAGATCTTGTGGAAGATGGTAACGTAGAGATTCACTTCGTTAGGACTACTGATCAAATAGCAGATATATTCACTAAGGCTTTACATGAAGCAAGTTTCAACAAGATCTTACAAGGCCTAGGAATGATGGAAGCAGAATCAGTACCAAAATCGCCTTCGCTTCATTAAAGGTAAGAAGCGAAATAGAGCGAACGCTCGGTCTATATCGGATTTGGTCCTTCTGAACTCGTTCGCTTCTTTTTCATTAAAAGGGATTTTGATTATATTTTTTTGTACACTCTTTTACATACTCATTTTTATGTTTTTCTTTTCAATTTTTTTTACTTTCATAAAATCCAAAATTTGTTTTTTTACTATAAATTTTCCACAAAATACAAAAAATATTTTTCATTTTTTTTCTTCTCATCCTTTTCTTTGTATAAATGCTACTCTCATTGGTGAATCTCAAGCAGGTATAAATTCTTTTCTTTGAATTAGTTAAGTGTCCCTAGATGCATGCTGGTGCATGTTGACCAAAGCCTCTACAGATTTTGAGTGAAGCCTTAATAATGTGATATATACAAATCATGTTTTCCTAAACTAGGCTGTTATATTCACTCTAATCATGAGCTACCTTACTCGTCTCATATTGATTTTAGAGTTTTCTGCTTGGTCCTTCTTATATAGCAGAGGTACATGTGCTTCTTACACCACCTATATCACTTTTCTTCATTACACTTCATCTCTTTTTATTTTGAGCGATCCTTCTGAAAATGTCTATCACCAAGACTTTTCTTCCCCAAGGATCCAGTTATATATATATATATATATATATATATATATATATATATATATATATATATATATATATATATTGAGATTTCTCAATTGTCCACAAGTCACTGAATATGTTTCCTACCTACTTGTTTAACAGGCCACATTGGTCTCACAAGTACTTCGTTTAGTTTCGGTCTTATATCAAGTACCGAAATCATGAATTGAAGCGAAAGCCACCCTTTATAGCTTTAATTAAAATGATGCCTTTCAATACTTCTTAACAAGTACTTGATCTTTATTTAATGGGAAGCCACACAAGCACTTTGAAGTCTCTCTTGACTTTGAAGGAAGAGATTCGTGCCCGGAATCAATCGCTTCATGTCTTAACAGACATCACAAATTCCCATAAAAACTTTTCTTTATTTCTTTATCATTCACACTCTATGCCCGAAAATCTTTGCTTTCTCAAAAGTCTGGTTCTATTAACTATGAGCTAATTTTTACAGCTTGGTTTCTAAAAGTATTATGGTAATCGATAAAGATAAAGGTGATGACGGTTCATGTAAATTATGTGGGTGACGTTTCGGATAAAGTTCTTGGATGAGTCAACAATTATCCAATCGTTTTGACGATTTGAAAAAGGTACTTTCTATGGAAAGGTGTGTAAAAGTGAAACATCCTTTCTCTCTCCTGCGTCATCATCGGGGCTGCCAACTGTCCACTCCCCATCGCATCAGGAACAGTTTCACATAAAGCCAAGATTTCAGCTGGATATTTCTCTCTCCTACTCTTACGTATAAAAGTATTTCTCACGCTCCACTTTACTCTTTTATCACTCTCAAATACTCAAAAAGAAAAGGGCGATCTCTCTCACTGTTCATCATCTTCTTCTCAAGCTTCATCAATGGCGGAATCATCTTCTGTTCAAGATACCTCAGCTCACTCCAACCTTCTCACCATTAAGCCACAACAAAATCTCATCATTTACCTTACACCCTTCGTCTATGAACCCTACATGTTGTACGTCGTCGAATGCCTCAAATACTCTCCCCTTGTTGATGGTCTTACAAGGGTGGAAGTGGTTCCCATGACATGCCTCTCTCATATCTACAACCACTTATTATGAAAAGGTTGCTGAGAGGATTCACTTTGATATTCACAATGAGAAGACCTCGATTTCCAAGAATCGCTTCTGTGCCCTAATTGGTCTTGCTCATGAACCCACTCTGGTAAACCCCGACTCCATTACAACTGGTCAACTGTTCTCCATGTTCTACCAAATGGGGTACACAGAAACCCTAACCACTGTCACCAAATTTAAGAAGTCTTGCCTTCCCCGACAATGGAACGACCTCTTTACTCTTCTTTTCAAGGGTCTCTTAGAGCGTAGTGCTGGTTCAGATGGAGCAAGCAAGTCATTTATGACTGTGCTTTATGGGTTGTACAATGGTGTTACTTTGGACTTTGGGGCAGTCATATGGCAGCAACTGGTTCAGAGTTTATATTCTACTTCTTGACATTCTGAGATTTCATGTTGTAGGTACTGGTCCATTATCACAAAGTGGGCAATGGATCGTCTTCACGTTCCAATCATGGCGGACTCCCTTCTTTCATCTATCGCAACCTTTCACACAACGAAGATCATCGTCACAGATCCTTCCAAGTATTTCTTCATTGGATCGATTCCAACAGCTATGTATGCCTGCGTGTCTGAGGCAAGCAAAGCCATTCAAGAATACAAGAAGCTTCCTTCTTCGGGCCCAAGGGAACTCACTCCTGCCATGATTCGCTCTATTGAGGAAGCAGACAAGCCTGCGAAGAGGGGAAAGAAACCAGAAACGCAAAAGGAGG
Organism: Lactuca sativa; assembly: GCF_002870075.4. NCBI lineage: Eukaryota > Viridiplantae > Streptophyta > Magnoliopsida > Asterales > Asteraceae > Lactuca > Lactuca sativa. The sequence continues at coordinate 66,108,071 of NC_056627.2, read as the reverse complement.
TGAGAGTCACTAAAATAGCTAAGGGACAAACTCCCAAGAAGCGAAAGTCCGACAAAACAGCTCCTTCACAGCCTAAGCAGAAGAAGCTGAAAAAGCCATCCAGGAGACTTATTCTTCAATCCTCTAGTGATTCAGATTCTGAGTATGTTCCTCCTGGTAACAAAACTACTGCTCCTACAGAATCAGAGAGTGAAAGCTCTGACGAGGAGGCTTCGGCTCGTGGTGATACTCCGCCTAGATCACGAACACCTGACGTACCTGTTCGCTCCCCAGTTCCTTCTTTTCCACCTGCTTCAATCCTCATTTCATTACCAGCAACCTTTCCAGTTATTACATCCCAACCTATGTCAACTATTCCCATTCCCACTCCTATCTTCTTCGACGCAACCAAAACAACCACCATTGGAGCTCAAACCAACGTATCTGATACGGGGGTTCGGTCTTCAGTCCCAAAAACAACCAAACCTGTATCTCCCACACCCTCAACCGAAACCAACCCTGTCCTGGGTGGCGAAGACATGGAATTTGATTCCTTCTACTATAACCCTTATCGTGTTCAAAGTGATGAAGATGATGATGCTCCTCTTACCAAAAAGCATCTCAAGGAGCTGAATGCCAAACTTTACACTCTCATGGCCTCTTCTTACTCTCACACTCCCAATTCTGAATCTGCTATTCAGAAAATGCTTGACTCTTTTGTCATAGCACATGAGGCTTCCATCTCTCATGCCACAAAATCCGTTAACGCTTCCACCAAAGTGTGTACAGAAGCGACCGAAAAAGTCGATAAACTAATTCAAGACGCTAACATTTTTCTTGAGTCCTTACAGGGAGCCGCTGCCTCAAATGCTTCTAAAGTGACCAACTCAATAACCAAGCTTGAAGAAGCCTTTGCTGATGAGAAGCAAAATTTTGTCCATCTTCACCAGGATATTCAAAAGGACAATGGTGCTCTTCTTTCCTCTCTTAACGAGCGTCTTACCAAGCTTCATGATGACCTCGCTATGGAAAACTCCATGATGGATGAACTTGCTCGCAAGACAACTCAACTCAAGACCAAAAGTGTTCAACTTTCTCAGGCGAACAACGAGGTCACCCAGCTTCGCTCTGAAAGAGCTGTTGTCAGGTGTTGTGTCTCCGACATTCATGCAATTCTCTTAGGCATTTTGGAGGCTCATGACCCTATTCTGACTATTTCTATTCGACACCATCTTGTTGACAAATTCCGTCCTGCCCTTGGGATGTTGAGTCGCATTGAAGGTGTTTCCGAGGTGGTGGTACCTCCGAAACAAGGGGGAGAAGGACTTACATTGTCGTCTCAACCTCCTCCTAAGTCTCAACCTCTTCTCACTTCCCAGCCAGAACTACAGAAGCCTGAACATGCTTCAGGTTTGGGTCCTAAGGGTAAAGGCAAGGGTCCAATAGTGGATGAAAACGATGAGGAAGAGGAAACAGTTGCTGATGCCTTGAAGCGAAAGGCAAGGGAAAGGGAAATCGATCTCAGCGCCAAAATAGTGAAAGAAGCTGAAGAAAGAGAAAGGAGATTAAAGGAGGCTCAAGATCTCTTAGAAAGCAAGAAAACTCTTTTTCCCTTTTGGACGTTGGAGAAGCTGCTCAAAGAAGCCATTGACTCTCCTAGCACTCATTGGCTAGAGCCAGTAGTGTCTTTGGACTGTGAAAATACAAAGGATTCACAATTTGACATGCCTATCACCTGAAAGGCGTTTGTGTTTCACTGCTTTCTTCCCGTTGCACAAGTCCCAATTCCAGACCCAAAGGTTGATCGTGATCTCATCGATTACTACTTAGAGTTCGATCAACCACAATATGTCACTTGGAGCGCTCAGAAAATCATCACAGTTCAGGTCCTTAAGCCTCAAGCAGCAGGAAAATTTATCAACGTCAAGTTCAAAGTTATAAGAGGTTCGACTTTGTCTGAGCATACCTTCTTTCTTGCTGATCTGCCCAATCCTAATCCTCATGATTGGATTGCCCTTCACAACATTCTACTCTCCGACCCAGTTGAGTATGAGCCAATTATTGATCATCTTAAAAGATTGTTAGTCTACTACGTTCTGCAGGTAGCTAAGATGGATCGAGAGGTAGTTCGGTTCTCAGAAAGAAGCCCACCATTCTGCCACTTGGTTCTGCAAGTGACATCAACAAGATGAAGATAGGAAAGATTGATCCGGTCTTAAATTCTGTGATGTTCACCAAACAGGATGGTAAAAAGTGTCCGTTCACCTTAATGGATAAACATCTCTTCACTACTTCGTGCTTGGAGTATGTTCTAGGGATTATTCACAAATGCAAGCAGAACAGTGAAAGTGACAAGAAGTACTTTACTGATATGATAAGATGGTATATCCACTTTCGCCATGTTCTTCTTGCTATAATTCCTTGTTTATTCAAAGTGGTGAAGCGAACTTTAGCTAATCAACCGAAGTGAAGGTCTCGCCCCAATTGACGCAAAGGGGGATATTGTTGGGCTTATAGTGTTGCGTCATGGGCTCGGTCCTTAGCCTAGTTTTGGTATCCGGTTTGGGCTTGTCCAACCGTGATTGTTTTTATTCTAGGGTTTTAGTATTTAAGGTGCATGCATGCATCCTTAGTTAGTAACGCTTTTATTATCTTTCTCATCAAAGTATTGTAAACCATAGCTCGCCTCTACAGTGGAAGTTCTTTATCGAGCTCTGCTGAGGCGTGACTATATTTGAAACATAAGCTTTATATTGATTCCATACTGTGTTCTTAATCGTATTGTGATTGATTTGTTTGTTCTTTATCAATATACTTGTGAAAGATCTAAACGATTTAGAGATTAAATCTCATCAGTATTTTGCAGTGTTTTTTCATGGCTTCTGGTCTTAAGGTGAACTTGCACAAGTCTAATATATTTGGTGTGAGAGTTTTGATTTCTCTGATAAAACAATTTGCTTCTTACAGGTTGTAAGGCAGCTAAATATTCTTTCAAGTATCTTGGTTTACCAATGGGATCCTTTATGTCTTGCTATGCAGGTTGGAAGTCGATTCTTGACAAGTTCAAGAAGAAGCTCTCAGTTTGGAAGCTTAAACTTATGTCGATTGGTGTCCGGTCGATGCTTCTGAAAATGGTCTTAGGATTTATTTCTTGTTGCTTTTCCGAATGCCAATAACCGTTAATAAATTTCTTGAGAAGCTGAGATCGAGTTTTTTCTTAGGGGCATAAGATGGTGAACGAAAGCTTCAATGGGTGAAATAGGATATCATCTTGGCTAGCAAATAAAAAGGCAGGTTTGAAATTTGTTCTATGGATTCGTTTAATAAGGCTCTTCTTTTTAAATGGAAGTGATGGTTCTTAAATAATCCTCTTGACTTATGGTGCATGGTCTTAAAATGTATGCATGACCCTAACGTTGGAGTGGGTTTCTCCGATGGAGGCTCGGTTTTGAAGGGTAGAGTATGGGCTAAAGCTATAGGTACCATAAATCAACTTCATGATAACGACATAATTCCTAGTAATGGGGTTCAAAGATTGGTGGGTGATGAAAACTCTACTTTATTTTGGAAGGACTATTGGATTTGTAATAATTCTCTAATGACTTGTTCCCTAGATTGTTTACTTTAGAAACTGATAAATAATTTTTTGTTAAACATAGATGGAATGGGAATGGTTGAAGTTGGTCTTGGAATCGACCTATCGAATTTGGTGTTTTTGTGCTTTTACAACAACTTCATGATTTACTTCTTGCTTTTCAATTTTCGGCTTCCATTGATAGATGGATTTGGAATTTAGGGGGCTTAGATTCTTTTACAATGGCTGAAGTCAAAAGACATATTGATAAAGTTATTCTCCTAGCGTTAACTATATCCCGCGGAAAGTTAACATTTTTTATTGGCGTCTTTGTTTAAATAGAATTCCTACTAGAGTTAACTTAGATGCTAAAGACATGGACATTCCTTCTGTTGTGTGTAGTATATGTGATTCTGACATAAAATACTTAGAGCACTTATTTTTCTTTAGTTAGGTTGCAGCAACTCTATGGTGTTTCTTTAGGAGATGGTACAATTTTACCTTTTTCCAGATTTCACTAATGTTTAAGAGGTGGTTAATTAGATTGACTCTATCCTATCAAGCAAAAGGTGTTGGAAGCTTTAATTGTCATTATGTGGAATTTCTGGAATGATGTTCTTTTTGATGGGCATAATAGTAGAAGGAATATGTTGATTGATAGATTAATCGACTATTCTCTCCAATCATTTGTAATTTTTAACTTCTCAATAAAATCATCCAGTTGTTCGAAAAAAACAAGCTACATGTCATCTTCACTGCATAAAAGAATTTATCTAAATTATGTAAACATAAAAAGGTAATAGTTTCACATGGTGTTGTTATTGCATAAGATAGAGTGCACTTATGCAAAATGGTGTTGGAAGAGAGGGTGAAACCTGTTGTTAATTTATATGTTATGTATTATGTTTATGTATAATATATGGACCCCTATGTAAATTATGTGTAACACCGTAAAAATTAAAACAAATTTTCACTTTTGAAAACACATTTTTAATTAAACAATTCGTTCACAAAACGTCATAACATCAAGTTTTCAAATCACAATGTCTCCCAAGATCAAAATACATCCAATTCCCATATGTGTGTATGAATCAAGCCGGCGCCTTCCTGCGGTCATCACTGGTACCTGAAACACATAACACTGAACACTGTAAGCATAAGCTTAGTGAGTTTCCCCAAAATACCACAATAATCACATAATAGCCACTCGAGGCTGTAACTCTGTTGACCCTCTGGTCAATGTGTCTCAGTGGGGCCCTCCAGCCCCAACTCTCTGTGGGCCCTCTGGCCATAACTCTAGGGACCCGAAAGTCCCAACTCTGTAACTCTGAATCATGCATATCACATATCACAATAAATCACAACACATAATAACATGCAATCACACTGGCATATAACTCTATAATACTCTGTCTCTTAACTCTGTTACCACACTAGGTAAAGTATAGTGAGAAGACTCACCTCGGGTATCTCGGTAAATCTCTGACTCGGTAAATGCTGGCCTAGGCTCCGTCTAATCATATAAAAAATAATACTCTATTTAGTATAACTCTCAAGGCTAGACTATGCTCTCTTATGACACTCTCAGAAGGGTAAAATACCATTTTACCCCTCCCATAGCTCAAAGGCCCCACAATAGACCATACCCAAAAAGTCAACCAAAAGTCAACTCTCCGGGTTACGCTGCGCGTACCAGATGTGTATGCTGGGCGTACCCGGCTGCACCACAGAATCGGGGAGCGCCTCCCAGTACGCGGCGCGTACTAGGAATTACGCTCGGCGTACTCCCCTGCATCAGCCCTCTTGCTCTTGAGGTCTTAATCAGTTAAGACCTACGTCCGTATTTTAGATCTGACCCCTTCTAAGCCCCTTAATCCATAAATTTGATGACTTTAAGCCTTTGCATGGCTGAACAAGTCACTAACTCCCAAAATGATGACTTTAAGCCTATACATCCTCCACTCAAGGGCTAAACATGACAATATAAATAAGAACAAGGATGAAAGATATGCACCTGAATCTCGGGGTGTTACATTATGTGTGTGTATACATATATATATATATATATATATATATATATATATATATATATATATATATATATATATATATATTCATTGCAGTATAACGCTCGTAATCAAGAAGGTTTTCCACAATTAACATGGTATCAAAGCTAGGTTTTTAACCCACGTACGACTACAACAAAAAAACCTTACAACAATTTTTTTCTCCTGGTCGTACACTCTGATCGCTTCTCTATTACCGATCCTGCATTCCTCCTTCATTCAACTGTTCAGCACACTACTTGCTTCATCATAATGGTTTATTTTTTCTTCACCAAGCTACTTTCGTTGTGCTTCCTTTTTCCATACGGTAACGTTGTCTTCATCTCATCATGTCCACTCTTGCATCATTATTGACATCCACACCCTCTACCCTAAGTCTTGTGTGTTCTCTTACAGATGTCTACAATCAATTCGGCTTCAATTTTAATGTGGATGGGTCTAGATATAAATTATGGATACAAATATTCTCTAATATGTATAGAGGTTCCATGTGTTATGGTCATATTTCTGTAAAATCAAAACCCTCGAGTGAAGATGATGAGGATCGTATTCCATTGATGCACGTATCAAATCTTGGTTTTATAGCACTTGTGATCTGGGCTTGCTTTAAATAATCTTGAGTGATGATTGCACCTCTAAAGATCTTTGGGATAAACTGGAAGAATTTTTTAGAAACAAAAAGATGTCTAGGATGTTACAGTTACATGATTATTTTCGCAATACATAGAAAGGGGCAAACCCGATCACCGAGTTTTGTCATACTTTAAAGAACCTTGTTGATGACTAAAAAGATATTGATTCTCAAATTACTGAAATCGAGTTGGTTATGTAGATTCTTAGACAACTTCCACCCTTTACCATATCATTGTTGATGTAATAACCAACACCAAGCCTTTTCCATCATTTATTGAAGCAAAAAATATGCTATTATTACATGAGTTTCTTGATACTTCCAATGATTCCATCCTAGATCCTACAACAACCCAAACTTCGGCTCTATTCTCCTCGTCAATTAATACGGGTAAATCGCGAAACAGGTGGTCAAAAATCACAACAATCAAAGAAATCAGCAAAAGTACAACATTTCTGGCGGTATCTCTTGACAACAACAACATCAGCAAAGCTTTGCTGGTCTCTTAGGAACACGACCTGCTCACTTCGGCCTCTATCCTGCTGCTCAGCACCCGCCTTCTGGTCAGGTCTCGTTCCCAACACAATAGCAGCTGTTGCTCCGTTTAGTCTCCTGACCCAGCAGACCACCGCTAATCAACAACTTGCTTACACACCTGTTGGTCCATATGTGACAATAGCCTCCTATGCTCCTCAGCATGCTAATTCCAATGCTTCATACTTCACTTCACCACATCATCCCACTGTTTTCTAGTAGCAAACGATCCCTACGGGTGCTTCTTTTGGTGGTCATGCGTAATCAGCGCCTCCCAAGTTTACTGATTTGGATTCTGTATTTCAAGCAATGTCAGTTCAACCACCACCCGACAACACTTATTTGGATTTCGGGGCGAGCTCTCACATGTCCTTCGACTCAGGTAATATGCTCTCTCTAACGCCATGTAATTTTAAATCTATATGGTTGGTAATGGTGCTTTACTTCCGGTAACTCAATAGGACATACTCATTTTCCGCACACTCATAACCGTTTAACTTTAAATAATGGTCTAATGTCAAACAACATGGTTAACAACTTTGTTTTTGTTCGCCAATTCACTGTCGATAATTCTGTTTCTGTTACATTTGACCTGTTTGGTTTCACTGTGAAGGACTTAGAGACAAGTAATTTTATTCAAAGATGTGACAATGTCGACGATCTCTATCCTATTCTTCCTTCATCTGTCTCCTCATTATCTGCTACTGATTTTGTTGTTGTCTCTCTCCCCATCTGGCATCGCCGTCTCGGACATCCTGGTTCTTCAGTGCTTCAGTTTTTAAACACTTGTCATTTTATTACTAGCTCATCAAATAAACTTCCCACATGCTTGTTTGCTTGGGAAGCATTGTCGTTTACCTTTTTCTTCTTCGCAAACTAAAACTTCTTATATGTTTGAATGATTCATTCTGATTTATGGACATCACCTATTACTAGCATTAGAGGTTATAAATATTATATTCTCTTTCTGGATTATTTTTCTCATTTCTTATGGGTGTTTCCGCTTCGTATTAACTCCGATGTATTTGATGCATTTACTAATTTTCATGCTTATGTTAAAACTCAATTTCAAGCCGACATTCAACTTTTTCAATGTGACCAAGGTCGTGAGTTTAACAATGAAAAATTACTTCAATTTTTTGCCTCTAAAGATATTAAAGTTCGTTTCTCTTGTTCTTACACCTCTCAACAAAATGGCAAGGCTGAATGAGCTATTCACACCATCAACAACACTGTCCGCACCTACCTTTTCCAAGCCTCTCTTTCTCCTAAATTTTAGGTTGAGGCTTTGTTAACTGCGGTGCACACTCTCAATCTTCTCCCTACCACCACTCTCTCATTCAAAACTCCTTTTGAACTTTTATTCAGTTCATTCCCTTCTTATGACCATCTCTGTGTGTTTGGTTTCCTTTGTTACCCAAACCTCTCACCTACTGCCCAACACAAGTTATCCCCTGCTCCTATGCTTGTGCTTACCTTGACCCCTCCTTTGATCATCGTGGTCATCGTTGTCTCAATCTCATCACACAACTTGTAATCACATCTCGACATGTCATCTTTGATGAAGAACATTTTCCGTTTCCCGACTTTCATGACATCCCTCCTGTCTCTAATGATGATCATTTTCTCTCTGATGAGTCTTTCCCTCCTCCCATTGTTCATGGTGGCCCCTCCCCAATCCCTACAAGAAACTCTTCCGCTCCAGTTACCTTCTTTAGTCATTTTCCAGGTTGTAACTTTGTCTCTACACCTTCACCGCCACCCCTCCCCCTCCCCCTCCCAACACTCACTTAATGATCACGCGCTCACGCACTGGGTCTCTTAGACCACGACATATCCATAATCTTTCGACTACTTCTGATTTCTCTCCTATCCATCGTTCCACGAATCAAGCTATTTGTGATCCACATTGGAAGGATGCCATGGATAGCGAAATGTTTGCGCTCAATTATAATCTTACATGGGATCTTGTTCTGAGACCTCCCAACGTTAATATTGTTGGTTTTCGTTGGCTTGATCGTCACAAGTTTTATGGTCATGGAAAACTCGATCTCTATAAAGGTCGTCTTGGGGCTCAAGGTTTCTCTCAACAACCTTGCCTTGAATTTGACGACAATTTCAGCCTGATTCTCAAACCTACAATGATTCGCACAGTTCTTGGTATTGATATCTCTAAAAACTGGCCCATCAATCAACTTGATGTCAATAATTCCTTCCTGCATGGTGACCTTTCCGAGGAAGTGTACATGCAACAACCTCCTGGCTATGTCCATCCCACCTTCCCTCACCATGTTTTTCCACTTTGCAAGGCTCTTTATAGCCTTAAACAGGCACCTCGTTCCTGGTACCAGCGGTTTGCTCATTTCATATCCTCTTTCGGGTTCAAAAGTAGTCGCTCAGATTATTCTCTCTTCACTTTTCACTTGGGCAATGATCATATATATCTTCTTCTATATGTTGATGATATCATTTTCACTGCTTCCCCTCCTTCTCTTATATCTCACGTCATTTCTCGCTTATCTAAGGAATTTCCTATGTCGGATTTAGGTCCTCTTTCCTTCTTTCTTGGAATTTATGCCTCTCGTTCCTACCAAGTTCTCTTCCTTTCTCAAATGGCCTTTTCCAAGGAAATCATTTCTCGTGCTAACATGTCCTCTTGCAACCCATGCAACACTCCATCGACACTAAATCTAAGCTCTCACCTGACGGTTCTCCAATTTTTGATCGCACCCTCTATTAGAGCCTTGTCGGGGATCTATAATATCTAACATTCACTCGACCAGATACTGCTTATGTTATTCAGCATGTCTGTTTATTTATGCATGATACGTGTGAACCTCATCTTCTTGCTCACAAATGTATTCTTCGTTATCTTCAGGGTACTCTCTCATATGGCCTTTCTCTCCGACCATCCTCTGTTGATTGCTTGGTCTCCTACTCTAATTCTGATTGGGTGGGTTGTCCCAAAAATCGTTGGTCCATATCTTGGTTTTGTGTTTATCTTGGCGATAATCTCATGTCATGGTTGTAACACCCGATTTTGAAAATGTTCGATTGTGGCTTCGGAGGACAAGGGCATAAACGTAATTTGATGATTCAGTCTTTTATGGGTCTCGGGTTCTATTCAAAAGGTTTTTAGGCTTGAGGGTTTAGCTAGGAGCGTAGGGCTACTCGCCACCTTTTCATTGATATAAAGTTTGTCGGAAACGGACTTGGGACAAAGACGTTGTAGCACTTTGAAGTTATTGGCAATATTGGTCCCTAATGGAGAAAAGTGGAAAGAAGGTACAATGCATGCAAGGTGGTAGGCGCAGAAGTACGCCAAACGTAGGGGGTGTAAAGTGGATGCGGGTGTTGGAGGCGTATGCCCAGAGTATGTTCAGAGTTTCTAAAACCCTAATTTTAGGGCTATGCCACTATAAAAGGAATAATGTGCCTCAGTGGTCAGGCTACATCTCATTCTTTGACAGCCACCACGAAACCCTAACCCTCCCTTGAGTGTTCTTGGAGCTTTGGAGGCCATTAGAGATCATCTTGATGTTGTGAAGCCATTTTACAAGCAAGTGAAGAGCAAAGCAAGGTGGTGGTTCAGAGGAGAAGCTCTAGATCCGAGATTTTGGTTCCATTTCAGAGCACCTTGAGGTATAAATCCATAAACTTTCCTCATGTATGATTAGATCTTGTAACATCCATAAAATTCATGCCAATTTAAAACTTTTTAAATCATATAAAACCATTCAGTTATTACAATTTGTTTTCAAAATAGTTTAAACATCAGAGTTCCTAGAAATCATAATCATAAATCGAGGAAGTGTACGGTCACGCCTTTTCCTTCCCGCGGCCATCCGCTGAACCTGAAACAATAAATTGAAACCTTAAGCTCGAAGGCTTAGTAAGTTACCCCCAAAATACCAACCTCATACAACCATGAACATATCATATAACAAACACAGAACAACCATGCATCTCGAGTCTACAGTGTGACTAGTTCGCCCGCACCTGGCCTTCAGTTCTCCTGGTCCACTCTCTAAGTCTAAAATATGACTGGACCGCCCGCACTGGGCCTTCAGTCTTTCTGGCCCACTCTCCGAGCCTCGTCATGTCTGGACTGCCTTGTTGGGGCCTTCATCTTATCCGGAACGCTCGCCGGGCATTCAGCCTGACTAGGTGCCCTCCTGGGCATGTAGTCTATCCGGGCCGCCCTGGGTGTGTTGGCCTACAGCAGGAAGTAGGACCCACCTCAACCCAACCCCCATACCAATCAAACAATCATGTGCACATAAATATCATACGCTAGCATATATATAACATATAATCATACCGATCTAATAGATCACTATCACAACAACCATGTTATAACCAGGATACCGACCTAACCGGTCACTAACATAACATCATACTATATACAAGGATACCGACCTAAACTAGGTCACTAACATAATACCATCCTAACGACCAGGATGCAGATCTAGTAGATTAATAACATATCAAGCAAATACCCGAATAAAAATCCGATAAAGGGCCGGAGTTGGTGCCTTAGACCCTGTTGATATAGTGAGAATAACTCACCTCGCAATGCCGATCTGAACTGAAGAACCAAACTCCCGAACCGCTATCTCACCAGAAATTCCGAACAATCACATAATAATACCAAGTCATTACTGTAACATCCATAATTTTGACGCCAAATTTAAACTTTTTCAATCATAAGTAAAAACCAAATAGCATTGTTTACAAAAATCATAACAAAAGGATAAGGAGCGGTACAGTCACGCCTTCGCCTTTCCATGATTTCCTGAAGTACCTGAAACAATAAACTGAAAACTGTAAGCTCGAGGGCTTAGTGAGCTACCCCCAAAATACCAATACCACACTAACAATACCATATCAGTAACGATCAATCAATCATCATGCATAATGGGCCATCGGCCTGACTAGACCGCCCTATCGAGCCTGCAGTCTGTCTGAATCTATCCCGAGCCTTCGGCACGACTGATTCTCCACGTGGGCCTACAGTCTCCCCGGACCGCTCATAGGGTATATTGGCCTTCAGCACAAAGCAGGACCGCCTCAACCCACCCACACACAAATAACCATGTGTGCATACTATCATATACAGGCATATACAAACATCAACATGTCTGTCACACCAATCATAAAACATAGAATTCTCCTGTAACTGGAGTACCGACCTAGCAGGTCACTAACATACCAATCCCTACGGATCATAAGAGTATAACATAATGTCTACCCCGATTTCGATCTAACAGATCATAACCACATGTATCATACCATCACAATAACAACTAAAGGGTCGGCCTTGGTGCCGTAGACCCTATCGATATAGTGAGGATAACTCACCTCGCAGATGTCGACACGGAAGGTAAACTCCAACTCTCGGATCACTTGACACAGGTTCCACCACCTATCATCATAGCACAACATACTCATAGGTCATTAACCTTATAAGGTACTCCGTGACCCACTAGTCAACCCGTGGTCAAAGTCAAAGTCCTCAGTCAAGGTCAACAATCCATGTTAACCTTAACTCGCCGAGTACCCTTGGCTACTCACCGAGTTCCCTGAAGTACATTCCAGCTCGCCGAGTCATCGGAGTAACTCGTCGAGTTCCTTTGATTCTCGATCAAACTTAAGGTCACCCGTTGAGTTCCTTCCTTGCAACTCGACGTATACACACTCATACATATCCCAGAGAAAACCCATCCAACTCGCCGAGTTGTTCTTCAACCCGTCAAGTCTTATGTCGATCTTCATCGGACTCGCCGCATTGTTTATCCAACTCGTCGAGTTCACGGCCATCTTCATGCGACTCGCCGAGTCCATTCAGTCCTTTTTCTCCATATAGACATATTTTGAGCCATGCAACGGCTCCGACTCATAGATCCAAGCTTCTAGGGCATGCTTATCACGTAAAGTTGGAAACTTTACGTGCATGCATGAACATAAAGGCTCTAAATGTCTATTATAAGTTCTTAATGGAACTTCATGCTCAAGAGGGCCTTAATCACAACCAAGACTGTGACTTTATGCTTCTAGAATCCAAGGAGGGTCTAGATCTGAAGTTACAACTTCAGATCTAGCCCATAGCTCATCATCCCAACTTGAAAATCCATAAAAAGCCCTAGAAACAACAAAAGGGAAGAAAAGGAAGTAAGAATGGAACTTTGATACCTCCAAAAGATGCTAGCTGAGGTAAATCCTGCTTCCCACTCCTTCCTTGCTTCAATTTCTTTTTCACTCTTAGCTTTCTTCCTCCAAGATCCTCTTTTTCTAAGCTTCAAACCCACACCAAGGCAGACACACACGAATTAGGGTTTTAAGGGGCTCTCAACGACTGTAAAGAGGCCAAAGGAGGCTAAGGCTCCTTTAAATAGAGGTGCAAACCCCGGGATTTAGGGTTTCCACTGCCAGCTCCTACTCGCCGAGTCCAAAATGGACTCGTCGAGTAGGTCACTTAACATGCGATCCCACCCCGCTGCTACTCGACGAGTAGGCCAACCAACTCCTCGAGTAGAGCTTACTCCAATGAATCTTGTTTAAGAATTACCTGGGAATCGGGGCGTTACAACTCTCCCCCACTTGAACTAGATTTCATCCTCGAAGTTCGCTGGATTAAACAATGCCGGGTAATGCTCGCGCATCTCCGACTCCGGCTCCCATGACCACTCGGATCCGTTCCGATGTTCCCACTGTACCTTTACTAAAGGTATTTCCTTGTTCTGCAGAATCTTCTTCTTTCTTTCCAAAATAGCCACAGGCCTCTCCACATAGTTCAGGCGCTCATCGACCTGAATGTCATTCAACGATACCACTACCTCCTTGTCTATAATGCATTTTCGCAATTGCGAAACATGAAATGTGCTGTGGATCCGGCTAAGCTCCTCTGGAAGCTCTAGCCTATAAGCCACCCTGCCAACCCTGGCAATAATCTGAACGCCCAATAACGGGGACCCAATTTTCCCCTCTTTCTTTCTGAAGCGGATCACACCCTTCCAGGGCGAGACCTTCAGGAGGACCATGTCACCCACTTGAAATTCCAGCTCAGATCGGCGTCGGTTGGCATAACTTTTCTGTCGACTTTGAGCAGTCTGCAGTCGCTGTCTAATTTGCTGTATCATCTCGATGGTCTGCAGAACTACCTTTGTCCGACCCATCACTCTGTGCCCAACCTCGCCCTAGCAGACTGGGGTCCTACACTTCCGCCCATATAACAGCTCGAAAGGCGAGACGCCAATAATAGAATGATAGCTGTTGTTGTAGGCAAACTCTACAAGCGGTAGGTGGGAATCCAATCTCCCACCGAAATCAATAACACACGCCCTCAACATATCCTCGAGGCTCTGAATGGTCCGCTCACTCTGCCCATCAGTCTGCGGATGGAACGCCATACTAAAATGCAGTCGTTTACCTAGTTCCTCATGGAACTTCTGCCAAAAACGGGAAGTAAACCTGGCATCTCGATCGGAAACGATAGAAACCGAAACCCCATGACGAGAGACAACCTCTCTAGCGTACAAGTCAGCCAACTTCTCTGCCGACGAACTCTCCCGTATAGCTAGGAAATGGGCACTTTTGGTCAATCGATCCACGATGACCCATATAGCATCGAACCCCCTTGCCGTCTTCGGCAACTTCATGATGAAATCCATCGCGATCCGTTCCCATTTCCACATGCGAACCTCCAGAGGGTGTAACTTACCATGCGGCCTCTAATGCTCGGCCTTGACCATCCTACAGGTCAAGAACCTCTCAACAAACCAAGCGATATCTTGCTTCATTCCAGGCCACCAATAACTCAAACTCAAATCATGGTACATCTTGGTGGGTCCCGGGTGAATCGAGAAACGAGACTTATGAGCCTCCTCCATCACTGTCTGCCGGACCCCTCCGGACATCGGAACCCAAACCCGACCGTAACGGGTCAACAATCCGCGGCTATACTGAGCAAACCAGGCACTTTCACCCTTAATCCTCTCCAACTGCCAGTTCTCTGGTCTCATGCCCTCAATCTGAGGATCCCTGATCAAACCCACCAGTGAGGAATCCACCGCTAGCCTCATACACCTGGCTGGGGTCGAGGACCCAGCTGACTTGCGGCTCAGAGCATCCGCAACCACATTCACTTTACCAAGATGGTAAAGGATCTCGCAATCATAGTCCTTGACCACATCCAGCCACCTACGCTGCCTCATGTTCTGGTTCGGATGATCAATGATGTGTCTCAAACTCTTGTGATCCGTGTATATAGTGCAACAAACCCCATACAGATAGTGCCTCCAAATCTTGAGAGCGAAAACTACTGCTCCCAACTCAAGATCGTGCATGGGGTACCTCGTCTCATGCGGCTTCAGTTGCTGCGATGCGTAGGCTACCACCCGTCCTCTCTGCATGAGGACTGCCCCCAAGCCAGCGATGGATGCATCACAAAATACCACAATATCCTCCACTCCCTCGAGGAGTATCAACACTGGCGCCTCGCATAATTACTTCTAGAGGGTCTCAAACGCTCTCTGCTGCTTAGGGCCCCACCGGAAATCCACCCCCTTCCTCGTTAGACGAGTAAGGGGTACGACAATTTTGGAGAAATCATGAATGAATCTCCGATAATACCCTGCTAAACCCTAGAAACTCCTGATATTAGAGGGAGATTTCGGGGTCTCCCGCTGCATAACCGCCTCTACCTTGGCCGGATCGACCAGAATCCCCTCCTGGCTAACGAGGTGTCCGAGGAACTGGACCTCCCGTAACCAAAACTTGCATTTTGAGAACTTGGCATACAACCATTCTCGCCTCCGAACTTCCAGCAGCTCCCTGAGATGCTCCTCATGCTGCTCTCGAGTCTTGGAGTACACCAAGATTTCATCTATAAACACAATGACCGAGGGATCAAGCATCAGTCTGCATACCCGGTTCATTAGATCCATGAACACTGCTAGTGCGTTGGTGAGTCCAAACGACATCACCACGAACTCGTAATGACCATAACGAGTCCGAAACATGGTCTTCTCCACGTCCTCCTCCCTCACCCTGACCTGGTGATATCCTGCACCCTGCAGCTGATCAAAAAGATCGTCTATCCTCGGAAGTGGATAACGGTTCTTCACCGTTAACTTTTTTAGCTACCAATAGTCAATGCACATCCTGTGCAAACCTTCCTTGTTCCTAACGAAAAGGATCGGTGCTCCCCAGGGTGAACTACTCGGACGAATAAATTGCTTACCTAGCAGTTCCTGCAACTGAGATGACAAGTCCTGCATCTCTTGCGGTGCCAGTCGGTACAATGCCTTAGCGATAGGGGCTGCACCTGGCACTAGGTCAATCCTGAACTCAATCTGCCTCTCTGGAGGCACTCCGGGTAACTCCTCTGGAAACACATCAGTGAACTCCCTCACCACCGGAACCTCAGAAACTGAGAGCTGCTCTCTAACCCGCATATCTACAACATACGCCAAATAACCGGCACACCCGTGTTGAATATACTGCCGAGCCCTGGCTGCCGAACAAAACCCTGATCCCAACCTGGTGCCCTCACCATAGACTACAAGTTCTCCCCCACATGGGGTTTGAACCACCACCCGTTGCCCCTCCCAGTCGATCATGATGCCAAAACGGCTAAGCTAATCCATCCCTATAATCACGTATACATCCCTCATGCAAATAGGAATCAAATCTATCAGGAAGGACACCCTGAAAATCTCCAACTCGCATCCTCAGAAGACCGAGGAAGTAGAGACCCCTTGCTTGTTGGCGATCGAAACTCGCAACGGACACTCAAGATCATCTATCGGCACACTGAACTCTCTAGAGAACGTCTGAGATACAAACGATCTTCATCGGACTCGCCGAGTTGTTCATCCAACTCGTCGAGTTCACGGCCATCTTCATGCGACTCGCCGAGTCACCTTGTGACTTGCCGAGTCCATTCAATCCTTTTTCTCTATACAGACATATTTTGAGCCATGCAACGGCTCCAACTCATAGATCCAAGCTTCTAGGGAATGCTTATCACGTAAAGTTGCAAACTTTACGTGCATGCATGACCATAAAGGCTCTAAATGTCTATTCTAAGTTCTTAATGGAACTTCATGCTCAAGAGGGACCTTTATCACAACCAAGACCGTGACTTTATTCTTCTAGAGTCCAAGGAGGGTCTAGATCTAAAGTTACAACTTCAGATCTAGCCCATAGCTCATCATCCCATCTTGAAAATCCATAAAAAGCCCTAGAAACAACAAAAGTGAAGAAAAGGAAGTAAGAATGGAACTTTTATACCTCCAAAAGATGCTAGCTGAGGTAAATCCTGCTTCCCACTCCTTCCTTGCTTCAATTTCTTTTGCACTATTAGCTTTCTTCCTCCAAGATCCTCTTTTTCCAAGCTTCAAACCCACACCAAGGCACACACACACACAAATTAGGGTTTTAAGGAGCTCTCAAAGACTGTAAAGAGGCCAAAGGAGGCTAAGGCTCCTTTAAATAGAGGTGCAAACCCCGAGATTTAGGGTTTCGACTGGCAGCTCCTAATCGTCGAGTCCAGAATGCACTCGTCGAGTAGGTCACTTAACATGCAATCCCACCCCGCTGCTACTCGACGAGTAGGCCAACCAACTCGTCGAATAGAGCTTACTCCAATGAATCTTGTCTAAGAAGTACCTGAGAATCGGCGCGTTACAAATACACAACATAAGAATCTTGACTAGGGATCCATATAATCCTTCATGTCCATTCTCTTTATTGGGCCAAGGCCGGATGCCAATTCCATAACCTTGAAAGCCCTTAAGCAACACCCATTAATGGCCCAATTTACCAAATTGGGCCCAACTCCCTAGTTGGGCCTCACTCCAAGATCCATTATCAAAACTTGGCCCAAAACATAATATTCATAAAGTCCAGCAAATGGCCAAATCCAACTAATCCATAGACAGCCCAAAACTCGAAGCCCAAAGTACGTGGGGCGTACTCCTCTGGTATGCGGGGCGTACTTGTCCAGATGTTGACCACCATCGGGGTGGTTGACCTAGTACGCTGGGCGTACATTGGGTTTCACCAAAATCCTAATAAGTGCTTAATGGCTTAAGCACTTAAGCCCAAACTCCAAATCCACTGACCAAATGTGCCTTAGGAGTATAAAGTCTCGAACTTTATCAGTTTGGACGTCCAGAAAGGTCTTAACACATGGTATTAATTCATTAAGACTTTCCTACTTCATGCATGAGACAAATCTAACTATTGGGACACCATTTTTTATCACACAGGACCTCCTCTAAGGTCTGAAAGGACATCTCATTTCGTCCAAATCATAACATGCACCATTTTGGGACTTTTGGGAGAAGAATGCTTCCAATCAATCATAGAGTCTGGTCATCCTCAGGATGGAATACCCTAGATTGGAATACCTCTACGAACATAACTCGAGTCTACTCATAACTTGAGATCTAAGGATCTATCCTTGCGTCTCATCCACCATCCTCTGATTCATCACAATCGATTGCAACACTCCCAAATCTCAACAATACATCCAATCCGAAGACACTCCTACCAGAGACATAACCAACACAATCTCTATGCCCGTGACTGGAATACCCTTAAATGGTCATCATCATAGGTCTGGATTGCCTCTGATCCCACAACATGAGTCTAGTATGCCCTCTCCAGCCCTCAGCTCATGACTGAAATGCTCCCGATAACCTATCGACATCATAGCTCATCATAGTTCAGATGTCCAACACCCCATCCTGGAGGTAATCACCTCCTCCATTGTCCAAGAAGGCCTAATCAAAGTCCTTCCCAACACCAACAAGCGTCACAGTGCTGAAACCTCACCCTACACTATATACTCAGAACCTGGTCATATAACTAACAAAAGCCATACAAAGTCCTCAGCATACTCCATCAGCACATCAGCACGATCAATGCTTGGGGACAGACCTATTGATTGCCATTGCATAACAGCATACTCAATACCCGCACATAGATCTACCAACAAACACATAGTCTTTAGCATGACTGGACTGCCTCACCAGACCTTCAGTTTATCTGGACCACTCTTAGAACCTTCAGCATGTCTGGACTGCCTCTCTGGGCCTTCAGCCTGTCTGGACCGTTCTCCAAGCCTTAGGCCTGATTGGTACGCCCCACCGACCTTCAATTTATCTGGACCGCTCTAAACTGTTGAGCATCTCCCTATACCACCCCTCATGGAGATCTTTCCTATGCAGACTGTTCTCACCCACTTGGGGTTCCGAACTCCAGATCCATTCCGTGGACTCTAACCCCGGCCTAACCCTAGGCCTCATGTCAATTTTCCACCCTCTCGGAAATTTGTGGTCTGCACCCTGACCCGCGTGTCTACCACATGCGCTAACTAGCCCGCATACTCGTGCTGAATGCACTGTCGAACCCTGGCAGCTAACAGAACCCTCAATGGCTGATGCTCCATCTGAGAATTTCCAATTCTCCCCTACTTGGGACACTAACTACTACCTACTGGCGGTAAATCCAAAACATAACTCAACCGAACCTCAAAGGAAACCGAATCCTAGCTGAACACTTCTGCATCTTCGATTCAAAACTACTAGTCCTGGAGTGGTGATCCTATATCCTAACTCCCCGTTCTCCAACACCCCTGGATACTAACCGTCTACAACCCCTCGATACTAAACTCCCCTGACCCTCCTATGTTATAATGAATCATGCACAAAGAGGTGAAAAAATTCACAATATAATCATAAATAGTAAGATCAGAGATGGAAATGTACCCGCTTCCGCATATGGCGATGTCCTGACCTCCTCTGCTGTAAGCTAGAAGGCACGTCCCAGAGCCCTCGAAGGCTCTGCTCTACTCTGACCCGCAATAGTAGTCCTCAATGTAACAAGTTGTGGACAGTTGGTCTTCAGGTGGCCAACCTGATCGCAGTGATAACAAATCCTCACGTCCTGAACCGGGGACAACTGGCGAAAATCTCTTGCATAGTTCCCCGCCTTTCCGCACTTGCGACACGCACCACGGGACTTACAAACACCAATATGACCCTTCCTACACTTCTCACAAGTGCGGCCACTCTGACCTCCAACCCTAGAATCAGCGGTCTTAGACAGCTTTGGCGCCGGTTGTGACTGCACCGGGGCCTGCCTTTGCTCTCGCAACTGCAACTCAATCTCCAGCTCACGCCGCCTAGCGGCCTTCTGTAAATCCTGCAACGTATCACATCGTTGGGTAGCAACGAACTGTCTAATGTCAGTCTTG
Organism: Lactuca sativa; assembly: GCF_002870075.4. Classification (NCBI taxonomy): domain Eukaryota; kingdom Viridiplantae; phylum Streptophyta; class Magnoliopsida; order Asterales; family Asteraceae; genus Lactuca; species Lactuca sativa. The sequence goes on along the minus strand of NC_056627.2, from coordinate 66,088,023 downwards.
AGCATGCTCAGATATCGTGTCATCTGAGCCTGCTTGGAAGCAAACTCCGGGTAAAACATTGCCCTCTTAGTGAACATATGGGTGATTTCTGTAACAATATAAATTTTCAAACAAATTTTGTTTTTAAACACATTAAATTCTCATTTCATAATCTCGAAAACACAAGTATCCAAAATGACAATCATGTCCCAATGTAAATCACAATCCCCAGAATAAAAAAAACATCTTCTACCAGTGTGTACAATCATGTCGGTGCCTTGCCGCGATCCTCGGGACTACCTGAAACACATATCACCTAACACGATAAGCATAAAGCTTAGTGAGTTCCCCAAAATACCACACACAACTCATCAGCCACTCGAGGCTATAACTCAATAAGATCCTCCGGTCAATGTGTCTCAGTGGGACCCTCCGGTCCCACAACTCAGATGGACCCTCTGGTCCCTCAACTCAGCAGCTCAATATCATACATAGTAAGCATGTGACATAGCAAATAACAGGATATCTCAATACACAGCTCAATCACATAAGACCCTCTGGTCACACATAAAATTACCACTCAAGGTATGTATAGTGAAAAGACTCACCTCGTAAGCTAGCAGATGAAAACCTCGAACTCTACCCACCAGTCCAGCCTCCGCCTAGCACATAATAATCATCCCTAATCAATATTGGCTCTCAAAAACTAGACTAACCCTTTCACACTCATAGAAGGGTGAAAATATCATTTTACCCCTCCATAGGCTTAATAGCCACAGTTTTAACCAAACCCTAAAACTCAACAAAAGTCAACGGCAGGGAGTACGCTGTGCGTACTCAATCTCTACGTTGTGCGTACTCGGCTGCCATGCAGGCATCAGGGATGCTCGACTCCTATGCCGCACTGTGAAAACCCGAAATTTCTATTTTGTACAACCTTTTAATTCAATAGAAGTCAGAAAAGTTGCTGCTAAGTTTCAAACTTTTTTGAACAAGTTTGAGTATTTTAAGATTTACACTTCGGGTGCTATCAGGAGAGAGGATGCCCTAGGGTTTATTGTGCAACACTGTCATTCCAAAACTCCAAAAAATTAGAGTTTACTTCCTGAATAAAATATTTACAGCCAAAAACCCTAAATCTGGGAGTATATATATATATATATATATATATATATATATATATATATATATATATATATATATATATATATATATGACAATTAGTCATTATTTACACTTTTTCCAAATCTCAAGATCCAAATCCAATTTCTCTCTCAAGTATCATCCAAAAGTTTTTCAAGATCTTCAAACTAGTAAGTGTTTCTAGCTATCTTAAGTTGTTATATGACTTAATCTAGTGTTTTAACACACTTCTAACCGTGAAATCATTCCAAAAGGTTGATTCTTCAATTTACACCAAGAACACACACCAGTGTTCTTGGACTTTTAGCTTATTTCAAGCTTCAATATAGTATGTACTTCTATCCTAGAGTCTTATAAAGCTTGTTACATTCCCTTACATCAAGAAATCGTCCCAAGAACACCAAGATCAAGGTGTTTATGGTCCAAGAATGTTCTTGGACCGTAAACCCCAAATAAAGGTGACAAAGGGTGCCTTAGGGTGCCTTAGTCCTTCGCAAGCCTTAGAAACATGTCTAAATCCTTCCTTGATGTGTTTAGCACATAAAAAGCACAAAAATTTCTCATTTATATGTGTTTACGGTTTGGGGATCTCCCGAAACCGTAAACACCCCAAAGTGTGTATAAATGACCCATATTCCTTCCTTATGCCTAGAATCTAGCCTAGACTTTTACCTTGAAGTGTTTAAGACTTGAAAACATCAAAATACCATGTTCCATAGGAGGTTACTACAGAAAACACATGGAGAAATGGTCCATGGGCCATAAACTCCATTTTAGGAGTGTATTGATGCCACAAACATTTCCTAAGGCTTAAACATGAAGTGGTAATGCTTGGAATGACTTAGAAGACTTCAAACCATCAAATGGGCAAAAGATTATGAGCTTACGGCCGTAAACGCAAGAGTTTACGACCGTAAAATCAATGGGTTATGGTCTTTAGGGAGTAAACTCATATTAGGGGTTCTTTAGAACCCTAAGCTCAATAGCTTTGTCCTACAACACTTAGATGCAATCCTTAGCACTTATAACACTTGTATAAAGTGTTTATCATGTCTTAGTATGTCTTAAACTTTGTTAATTAGTTGTTTAAAGGCTAACTGGATACATATATGTACTACTATATGTTAACTAGGATACTTGTGTGTGTACAAGTCTTCACTTGACACTTAGCATCCTACGACAGTCAATACATCCAAACCACTTTCTACAGGTGAGTTCATACCCTTTAATCAATATTTTAAATGTTTTTAAATGCTTTTATGGGGTGGGGGATACAACATGCTAGTTATTATATCAATCACATGTGATTAATAGGCAGCATACAAATGGAATTACTACTCTTTTAGCTGTTTTACCAAACATATTACTTCAAATGGTTTTCCAAAACATTTTTACTCATTTAAAAATCTTTATTAGACTCCATCCCCACGACAACCAGTACCTTCCGAACGCAGTCATTGCTGGATGGTTTGGTGAAGAACCAGAGAATGATCATCCTATCCCTTTGAATGATCACCATGATGAAGACCTTTCGGATGGTGCTAACTCTGAACCTGAGGTTGAGAACCTACCCCAGGCAGCTCCCTTTCCAAATCCTAACCCTCGTCCGGCTTTTCATGGCCCGACGCCTCCGTGGGTAGAATGCTTGGAAACATGGAGCCAAGGACAAGATCAGCCCATGCCTTTTAATGGTGACCGAAGCTTTTATGACCTGAGCAATGGGGGCTCAACAGACAAAATCTTGCCAATCCTAGCCCGCAGAGTGGCTCGAAATGAGATTCAAGGCAGGACAGCCCTACATCAGATCACAGAAGTTGTCACCAATGCAAGAATGCATACCCTTCGCACCATTCGCCTGGAAGATGCTCGTGAGAGATCTGAGAGAGACCATGGAACCCTGATGCAAGCACTGGCTGAATCACGAGCCGAAGTCATAGAACTCCGTGTATGCCAGGGGGTGTACGAAAGACACCTACTTGATATGGAACGTCAACTGGCTGAGCTGAGAGTTCACTAGAAGGATGACCGTCACCAATAGTAGATGCCTTACTTTATTTTTCCTTGTTAAAAGGAATCGTTTTTCTGTCTATGCCCGATGTGGCATTTTCTATGAAACTATCTTGTACTGTAAGTACTTTAGTTAGGTCTTTATGCTGTCAAGGACTTTCTAATGTGGATATGATGTAAGACCTTTTACAAGGTCATTTTTCCCGAACTTTTACGTCATGAATATCAAAGATATTGACAGTCGCTAACTTCTGTGTCATTCTTTATTCAAATACTTTCATCATGCTATCATGGGAGTCTATTTGAAACCCACTCTAGTTGAGTTATTGAACTAGGGTATTCTAGCTCAGGGATAATTCCCAATTCTTCTTCAAGGGTTGGATCATGTTATTTACCAACCGATGGTACCCTGTTTTAGACGTCAAGCGTCATAACACCATACTACGAACTTACTTCTATTCTATTCTAGGACTGCATCATAGGGATGTAGGTCAAACTTTCGAGAACATACTCTTACTCTTTACTTGAGCAATAGAAGTACATCTAGGATCAACCAAAACCGCTCACAAAATCCTTATCTTTCGTGTTAACAGAATCATGTCCTCATTCGGAAACAATCATCCGAACAACGAAACCCCTGCTTTTCCTATGGACGCCGCTACTTTCCAAGCCATAGTTACAGCTGCCATGATGGCTGCCTTGACAGCTATCCTTGCAAACCGCAACACTGTCAACGCAAACAAGACAGATACAGGAGTTGACAATCCCGATCGTGGTAACAATCCAAGAAATCAAAAAATAGTAACAGTCGCCACCGCCCAAAACAACAACTCATAGTTCAAGAAACAAAAACGTCAAGCCCAAGTGGAACGTAAGCGATTTCATAGGATTGCCATGCAACAGCAACCAGTGGCAACCCCGGCCATCACAACACCGGTCAAACGATATGAATGAACATTCCTGAAGTGCGACCGGTGCAACTATCACCACAGGGGAATTTGCCGAGTACGACAATGCAACAATTGCAACAAGATGGGGCACATTGCTTGTTTCTGTAGAACTACCTCCACCACTGGAGCTAGCCTAGTTTGCTATAGTTGTGGTGAGGCAGGGCACTATTATAGAAATTGTCCAAAAGAGAAGATCAACGAAAGCAACCGTGTCCCCATAACTCCTACTCGACACTTCACTTCCACTACCGATTCTGGAACTAGCCAGATATGTCATTTATGTGGAGAGATGGGGCATCTCAAGAAGGACTGTCCAATAGCAAAGAACTCGGGCACAGACAGGAAGATTCTCAGGATCACAGCTGCAGGACAAACTACTCCGGACCCACGTTAATGTAATTAAGGCGTTTCGTTGTAACATACTTATAAACCATCCAAAACTAGTGCAACTAGAGTCTTATCTTTTGCAAGATCTCGTCAGTAAAGGGATGCTCGTGCTGCGTATACTTGTCTTTTGTAGTATACCTTGTTCGCAGCAATAGTCTTGTAGTAAGTCTAAAGTACTGTAACTCTGTTAAAGATTGCACTGTTGGTTCTGTCTGTAACGCCTTTATGATCAAGTCTAATGTCTTTATTTTCCAAGAGAGTCCGATATTACCATACGACTAGATTCAAATTGATCCGCACAATACCAGTTTCATACGTAGATCTCTTTCTCCGTAAACGTCTTTTTAACGAAGCCGTCATTTCAGAACTCGGAAGTACTCCTGCTTAGAGTACCTCATGTTTCTTATCCTTTCCGAAGAAACCGCAGCAAACCTCCCCGAAGTACCACTCGTACTGTGCGTGAAGTTCAATCCAAAGATCCATACGGTTGATCTATCGCTGAAGAATGCATACATAGGGGTGGTATATAATCAAGGTTCTACAGGTTTAGAATTGATGATTCCACTTTAACTTCTTTTCCTCGTAGGGATGTGAGCTTAAAGAAGAATCAGTTATTTGACTACCTTTTCAATCTTAATTACATACTAATCGTATACACGAGACTGCGATTGATGAACCATGTATGACTTCTAATATGAACTTCAGGGCGGAGACTGACCAAGACTGCAAGTAATCGCATCATCATGTGAACAAACTTAGAACCCATTACGACTCATGAAACCGGATCGCCCTACAATCTAAACACCCACATAAATACAAGAACAATCCGGACAACTTAGCGAACTACTTAGCAATAGAATTGGAAGGCCAGGCTTCTCACCCTGGAGAGCTCCGGTCTTATTCTGCCAGAAGTAGACAGATTGTATCATATGAACCTTGACTATTGGGGACTCCATCAAGATTTCCATTAGAAATCGTTATCTTTGCCTCACATAGATGAATTGGTTGAGCAAACGCAAGGAATGAATTACCTTTCAGAAATGGACATGAGATCCCATTATCACCAGTTTTGAGTGTTAGCAAAGGATGTCCCGAAGACTACCTTTCGAACTCGATACGGACACTTCTAGTTCGTAGTGATACCCCTCGGATAGGACCAATACGCCCGTAGTATTCATGAGCTTAAGGAATAGGGTACGCCATTCTTACTTGGATCAGTTCGTTATTCTCTTTAAAAACTGATGATTTACTTATCCGCTCTCGTAGTAAGAAGGAAACCATGGAAACATTACCCTCGGAGAAACTCTTCGCGAAGTTCTCTAAACACGAGTTTTGGAATTTCAGAGTCAAATTCCTAAGACACACTATAAGTGATGTGGAAATTCTTGAGTACTCTGTTAATTTATCAAAACTGTTGAGAATTTGTCGGCACTGAAGACGCCGACTGAAATTCGCCAAATTCGAGGTCTCGCAGACCTACCTTCGTAGTCCATTCAGAACTCCTCGCAAATTACAAAAACCCTTACAACTTTGAACCAGTAGGGGGTGGCCCTTGACTGGGAAGATAAGCAAGGAAAAGAAACCTTGGAATTCCAAGTGAGAGACTAAATTCTTTAGGAAGTCTCACTCTGGGAATGGCTTGATACGCTTCGGAAAGCATGGAGAGCTAAATCCAAGATAGTTAGGAACTACGAGATTCTTACCAGAATCGGTCCTATATCTCACAAACTAAACCTACTCCGCGAGCTTAGTAACGTACAATCTACCCTTCATGTCTCGAACATGTGAAAAGTATCGATCTGACGAGACTCTGGAAATCCCACTCGAAGAGATCGAGCCCCACAAGAGCCTCACCTACATGGCAGAACTGTAATGACCATATACTGAGAGGTCATGCGAACGATTCATATTCGTTTCGCTTTAGTGAAGGTCCGTTGGGATGCCAACCAAGGATCCGAATTCACTTGGGAGCGAGAGAATCAATCATTTAGGAAGTATCCCCACTTCTTGGCTCGGTTATTCATGCCTACTTCCTTACCTAAATTCTAATTTCGGGACCAAATTCCTTCTAACGGAGGGATGATGTGACAACCCGAAATTTCTATTTTGTACAACCTTTCAATTCAATAAAAGTTAGAAAAGTTGCTGCTAAGTTTCAAACTTTTTGGAACAAGTTTGAGTATTTTAGGATTTACACTTTGGGTGCTATCAGGAGAGAGGATGCCCTAGGGTTTATTGTGCAACACTGTTATTCCAAAACTCCAAGAAATTAGAGTTTACTGCCTGAATAAAATATTTACTGCCAAAAACCCTAAATCTGGGAGTATATATATATATATATATATATATATATATATATATATATATATATATATATATATATATATATATATATATGACAATTAGTCATTATTTACACGTTTTCCAAATCTCAAGATCCAAATCCAATTTCTCTCTCAAGTATCATCCAAAAGTTTTTCAAGATCTTCAATCTAGTAAGTGTTTCTAGCTTTCTTAAGTTGTTATATGACTTTAACTAGTGTTTTAACACACTTCTAAATGTGAAATCATTCCAAAAGGTTGATTCTTCAATTTACACCAAGAACACCACGAACACACACTAGTGTTCTTGGACTTTTAGCTCATTTCAAGCTTCAATATAGTAAGTACTTCTATCCTAGAGTGTTATAAAGCTTGTTACATTCCCTTACATCAAGAAATCGTCCCAAGAACACCAAGATCAAGGTGTTTACGGTCCAAGATTGCTCTTGGACCGTAAACCCCAAATAAAGGTGACAAAGGGTGCCTTAGTCCTTCACAAGCCTTAGAAACATGTCTAAATCCTTCATTGATGTGTTTAGCACATAAAAAGCACCAAAATCTCTCATTTATATGTGTTTACGGTTTGGGGATCTCCCAAAACCGTAAACACCCCAAAGTGTGTATAAATGACCCATAGGAGTTTACGGCAGCAAACACATGGAGACATGGTCCATGGGCCGTAAACTCCGTTTTAACACACTCCTAAGGCTTAAACATGAAGTGGGAATGCTTGGAATGACTTAGAAGACTTTAAACCATCAAATGGTCAAAAGATTATGAGCTTATGGCCGTAAACTCAAGATTTTACGACCGTAAACTCAAGAGTTTACGACCGTAAACTGAATGAGTTATGGTCTTTAGGGAGTAAACTAATATTAGGGGTTCTTTTGAACCCTAAGCTCAATAGCTTTGTCCTACAACACTTAGATGCAATCCTTAGCACTTATAACACTTGTATAAAATGTTTATCATGTCTTATGATGTCTTAAACTTTGTCAATTAGTTGTTTAAAGGCTAATTGGATACATATATGTACTACTATATGTTAACTAGAATCCTTGTGTGTGTACAAGTCTTCACTTGGCACTTAGCATCCTACGGCAGTCAATACATCCAAACCACTTTCTACAGGTGAGTTCATACCCCTTAATAAATATTTTAAATGTTTTTAAATGCTTTTATGGGGGGGGGGATACAACATGTAGTTAATATATCAATCACATGTGATTAATAAGCATCATACAAATGGAATTACTACTCTTTTAGCCATTTTACCAAACAGATTACTTCAAATGGTTTTCCAAAACATTTTTACTCATTTAAAATTCTTTATTAGACTGTCTTACATACTAAGTGTATCTTTTCCAACCCTGTTATAGTTGAGATTAAAAACAAATGTTTTCCTTATACTTTACACTGTTCTTATCAAACAAACTGTTTTCAAATCGTTTTGCAAACTGACATCAAGTCATCTTTTCCTAGTTATAAAACTTTTCAAAGGTTTTACAAAACTCTTTTATACTTTTATATTGTCAAATACATGTCTATATATGTATAGTTATATAAGAAATGTTTAAAGGACTTAGGAAGACTAGCTCGCTTTACCTCCTTTTCCTCGTTAGGATGTGGCGGTAGGGCATCGGTTATCCGTCCGAAGGTCGTCTAAATATTCGTTGTATATTATGTATACATATATAGACATAAAAGTTCTATCAGTTAATTCAATACCCTTGGGTAGTAGGGGTATACTTTCATATTCATACGTACCCGTTATATTACTAGTAAGCTACCATATGGGTAGTTTAGGAAGATACTAATACTATTACTAGGATGCAAAATCATACCTCGACTCACTTCATTCATGAGTCAATACTTGCTAGATAAAGAGAGAGACCACATTACAGCTAGTACACACAGTACATTACTATACATGCTAGATAGGGAGAGAACACACATTACAGCTAGCACACGCAGAACATTACAGTACATACAGGCTAGACAGAGAAAGAGTACACTTTACATTTAGCACATTCATTACATGTACATTCATACAGTTATGTGAACCATTAAACGGGTCATGGCACTTCCTACCATGACCGTTTTTGTATCCAGAATCTCCTTAATTGGGGAGCGTATGAGTTTGCGTATAGATCTATACTGGATTGACTATCCTACACCATGCTGCTCGCTACAGTGGGACTTGCAAGTCTACGGGTGCCAAATGTCATTTCTAACGGTGTCTTACATCGTCGTTTTACTAGAGTTAGTAGCAGGATATAGGTAGATCACATGTTACTTTAAATTACAATAGTTTTAAGGTAGTTACTACGGTTATGGTTATTAGATACTACACCATAGTACTATTTAATTTTTCCCATTACATTCACTTCGTGAACATTCACACGATGCCCGGTAATGTAGAAGCTATATTTTTGGTTAATGATAGTTAGATTTGGGAAAATACACACTTTACAAGAGAAACAGTCAAATACTAGATGCCTTGGTAGAAGGCTACTTCCAGTAGGAAGCATAGGGTTTTCTAGTACAGTCAAAACGTTTACATACTCATGCTTACAAATACATTCTTATAAATTCAGACACTAAAATACTTATGATCTCACCAGATTTAAAGCAGATACTCTCTTTCAAAATAACTTGTATCCTCAGGTCAACAGTAGACAGGTACCGATGCAAGGTTTAGAGAAGATGGTGATCGTTCAAGACTCATCTTTCATTTTGATTTATACTTTAGTGTCTATTATAATTTGACAGAACATACTTGTATTAAAATTATATTATTAATGCAATGGATGATGTTGTTGCTTGTTTACTACTATTCATTATTGTGATACTGTACATGACGTCCTCCGCCCTAGGACGTTTCCGCCGTTCTTGGTTTTGGGGTGTGACACGCACGTACTAGGATTACGCCCAACATACGCCCCAGATTCCCTCTTCTCATATTTTTGGTCTTAACCAGTTAAGACATAAGCTCATATCTCAGATCTGGACTCTCTAATGTCTCTTAATCCATAAAGTTATCAACTATAAGCCTTGCATGGCTGATTAGGCATCAAACTCCCAAAATCTACACTCTTTTGTCTTGAGGGTCTCATAACTCATGCATGGAGTGATTTCACCAACCAAGATTGGATTTTTATGACATAACACAAATCATACACTCAAAAGGGGCTGGTCCTATACTCTGGAGTTCAAGATCTCATCAAGACTCCACCTTTTTGGGACAAAACCCTAAAATGCTCAACATCATGCTCATAACAAAGGAAAGGCAAAGTTTGAAGCTTTGTACCTCAATAAGAAGCTTCTCACTTTGATTTGCTCGGATCTAGAAGCTTGAGCTCCAACTCCTCCTTCTTCAAGGCCTTCTCTTCTCTTGAAAAATCACATAATCACTCTCAAGGCTCAAACACACACACACACAAGCTGTAGAACAGAAGTTATGGTGCTCTTAGGGTTTTCTCTCTAGGAATGGTGGCTTGAAATGAGGCCATCATGTCCCTTATATAGGGGATCACCCCAAATTTAGGTTTGCATTTTGGGCCTTGTACGCCCAAGATACTAATTGGTACGCCCAGCGTACTAGGTGACCTCTGCGTCAAGAACACGCTCACGAGTACGCGCAACGTACTCACACGTACGCCCAACGTACTCAATTATCTCATGAACTTCTCAAGGACCACATTTGACAACTTAAGGAAAGATGAAGGGCCATAGAGATATACCTAATCTCGGGATGTTACAATTATCCCCCACTAGAATTAGACTTCTCCCTTGAATTCATGCTCCTCAAATAGTTTCGGATGCTGCTCTCGCATCTTGGACTCTGGATCCTAAGTCATCTCAGACCCCTTACGATGTTGCCGCTGAACCTGAACAAGGGGCACCTCTTTATTTCTCTAAACCTTTACCTTCCGATCCATAATCACGATCGATCTCTCGATATAATTCAGGCTCGCATCCACCTGAATGTCCTCTAGTGGTACTACCGCCGTCTCATCGGCTACACACTTCCTCAAATGGGACACGTGGTAAGTGTTATGGATCTGGCTCAACTCCACAGGTAGCTCCAAACGATATGCTACCTTACCCACTCTCGTGGTCACTCTAAGAGGACCAATGTATCGGGGGCCCATATTGCCCCACTTCCTGAACCGTATTTCCCCTTTCCATGGGGATACCCTCAGGAGAACGAAATCTCCAACCTGAAACTCGAGCTCGGATCGTCGCCTGTCCGCGTAATTCTTTTGGCGACTTTGAGCTGTCAGTAATCTCTGTCTGACCTATTGGATCTGATCAGTAGTCTTGAGCACTATCTCAGTGCCACCCATCACTCGCTGCCCTACCTCTCCCCAACAGATGGGGGTTTGACACCTCCTCCCATAAAGAAGCTCAAAAGGAGGCATGCCGATACTTGAATGGTGGTTGTTGTTGTATGAAAACTCAGTCAAGGGTAGGTATGTGTCCTAAATTCCACCGAAATCCATAACAAATGCTCAAAGCATGTCCTCGAGCATCCGAATCATCCACTCACTCTGTCCATCTGTCTGTGGGTGGTAGGCTGTGCTAAAATGCAATGGCGTACCCAACTCCTCATGGAACTTCTTCCTGAATCTGGAAGTAAATCGAATATCCCGATCGGACACTACAGATATCGACACCCCATGCCAAGCTACCACCTCTCTCATATAAATCTCTGCTAGCCTCTCAATAGAAGAGCTCTCACTAATAGCAAGAAAGTGAGCGCTCTTCGTCAACCGGTCCACAATCACCCAAACCGCGTCGACACCCTGCGCGGTCCTTGGCAAGTTGGTGATAAAATCCATAGACATTTGTTCCTACTTCCATGGGGAACCTCCAGTGGCTGCAACTTGCCATGAGGACGCTGGTTCTCGACCTTAACCCGACGACAGGTCAAGCACCTCTAGACTACCCACACAACGTCCCTCTTCATACAGGGCCACCAATAATATCTCTTCAGGTCCAAATACATCTTAGTGGCCCCGGGGTGGATCAAGAATCTCGATCTGTGCGCCTCCTCCATTAGTGTGCGTCGAGCTCCGCCCGAATATGGCACCCAAATCCTCCCCTAAAAGGTCATAAGTCCTCGACTGTACGTCACAAAATCGGACACTTGCCCAATCACTCGCTCTCTCTTGAGGTTCTCTGGCCTCACGGCCTCCGCCTAGGCCTCTCGGATGATATCTAAAACTGGAGTTATCACTGTCATCCTCATGCACACATCCCGGATCGGGGTACTTTCTGTACTATGACTCAGGGCGTCGGCCACCACATTAGCCTTGCCCGGATGATACAGGATATTACAGTCGTAATCTTTCACCACATCCAACCATCTCCTCTGTCTCATGTTAAGGTTGGGCTGATCCATAAGATACTTCAAACTCTTGTAGTCCGTTTATATGGTACACCGAACCCCGTACAGATAGTGATGCCAGATCATGAGGGAAAACACCACTGCCCCCAGCTCCAGATTGTGGGTGGGATATCTCGTCTTATGAGGCTTCAGCTGCCTCAACGCGTATGCTATCACATGTCCTCTCTGCATCAGTACCGCACCCATGCCCGTAATAGATGCGTCGCAATAAACCACAAAATCCTCCATTCCCTCTGGAAGGGTCAACACGGGAGCCTCGTATAATCTCTGGCGAAGGGTCTCAAATGAGGTGTGCTACTCGGGACCCTAGGTGAACGCAACGTCCTTCCGGGTCAAACTGGTGAGAGGGACAACAATCTTGGAGAAATATCTGATAAATCTCTGATAGTATCCGGCCAGTCCCAGAAAACTCCTAATCTCCGTGGGGGATCTCGACACCTCCCACCTCATAACTGCATCAATCTTGGCCAGATCGACCAAAATACCATTCTGATTAATGAGGTTTCCTAGGAACTGGACCTCTCGTAACCAGAAATCACACTTGGAGAATTTGGCGTAGAGCCTCTCCGATCTCAATACACCCAAAATCTCCTTCAGATGCTCCTCATGTTTCTCCATGGATCTCGAATATATCAAAATATCGTCGATGAACACGATCACCGAACGATCCAATATGGGTCTACACACCCAGTTCATGAGGTCCATGAATGCTACCGGTGTGTTGGTGAGCCCAAAAGGCATCACCAAAAACTCATAGTGCCCATAACATGTCCTGAAGGCCATCTTCTGGACATCCTCCTCGCGGACACTCATTTGATGATACCCGGACCTCAGATTGATCTTGGAAAACCAAGATGCACCCTGCAACTGATCGAACAGATCGTCGATCCTTGGAAGTGGGTAACGGTTCTTGAAACAACCCGAAATTTCCATTCTGTACAACATACCAAGTCAATAGAAGTCAGAACAGTTACTGTTAATTTTCAGACTATTTGGGATAAGTTTGAGTATTCTTTGATTAACACTTTAGGAGATGCCAGGAGAGGAGATGTCCAAGGATTATTGTGCAACAATAACATTTCATACTCTAAGAAATTGGAATTTACGACCGAAACATGGAGTTCGCGGTTGAAAACCCCAAGGGGTATATATATGGCCCTTAGCCATATTTATTCATTTGTTCCATTTCCAACAAGAGAAAAACCCGATTCTCTCTCAAGGATCTTCAGCCTTTCATCCCAAATCGTAAGTGCTTCCATCTTAGAGTATAATAGGGCTTGTTATATGTCAATACATCAAGAAATCACGAGGAAACAACAAGATCAAAGAGTTTACGGCCCAAGAACACCTTGGACCGTAAACCCTTCTTTAAGGGCCAAAAGTGTGCCCTAGTCCCTTCATTTCCTTGTGAAACTAGTCTAGACTCATACCTTAATGTGTATGGGACTTGAAAGCACAAAAATACCATGGTCCCTATGAGATTATGGCCGCAAACACAAAGAGAATTGGTCTTAGGGCCGTGAACTCCTCAATGGAGGGAAATGGTGCCCTAATCTCTTCCAAGGACTAAACCATCAAGTAGAAATACTTCTAAGGGATGTGTAAGGCTTCAAACCATCAAATGATCAAAATCTTAGGATATTATGGCCGTAAACTCAAGGGTTTACGACCATAAACTCAGTAGGTTATGGTCCTTGGGGGGTAAACTCAAGAAAGGGGTCCTTTGGAACCCTAAACCCAATAGCCTTGTCCTACAACAACTTAGATGCAATCCTTAGGACTTATAACACTTATATAAGGTGTTTAGCATGTCCTAGGATGTTTTAACATTGTCAATTAGTAGTTTAAAGACTAATTGGATACATATATGTGTGATTATATGCTAACTTGGATCTTTGAGTGTGTACAAGTCTTCACTTGACACTTAGCAATCCTACATCGTCCAGTTCATCCAAACCACCATCTATAGGTGAGTTCATACCCCTTAATCAATGTTTTAAATGATTTTAAATGCTTTAATGGGGGGGGGAATACAAGTACAAAACAACATGCTATAGAATCAATCATATGTGATTCATAACTGTGTTTTCATCCAACTGATTTCACATACTTCAAAATGTTATACATGAAATGGTTTTATGTATTTAAATGTTTTGTTATCAAATGAATTACTTTTGAAATGTTTGATAAAATGACATCAAGTCATTGTTATTTATCATTCAAAACTCTTAAATGTTTTACAAAACCTCTTTCATGTCCTTGGTCAAATCTATATCTATACATTTATGTTCATATATATATATATATATATATATATATATATATATATATATATATATGTATTGATATGACAACTTTCATTCTTCATTCAGTTCCCACACTCTTGAGTAGCAAGGGTGTAAAAGCCTTCTTGGACCACAAATACATTCCAGTAAACTATTATAGGGATAGTTTAGGGGATACAAAACATTATTCCTATTACAAGGAATCACACCAGAGTCAGTTCATTCATGAGTCTATACTAAATGCTATATGAAGAGATACACTTACATGGATCCTCTTACATGGATACACTTACATGGATACTTGTACCTAGATACTATATGATGAGATAATATTACATACTATACGTGTAGATTAGTTCTGTCTATCCTAGTACAAAAGGATACTATACGGGACTAACCATTCCGGCACCCACCTGTTAGCAACAGAGGTAATGAACATCTACGGATGCCTACGGTTAATACTTATACTGGGGGTACCTTTACGAGACTAACCATTCCTATGACCTGCTGTTAGCTACAGAGGAAAATGAACATCTACGGAGGTTCAAGGTTAATACTTTTCGACAGTCGCGATGTCGTGTTTATCCTAATACCAAAGAATAATACTTATATGGCTATATTTTCCCTATTACTTTTATTTTGTGATAGGTTCACATAAACGATGAGGTAGACTATATATTGTTAATAGTAGTTATGCAGGGGAAAAACCATCTTTGTTACAGCAAAACATTCAAGTCTTGGTAGAAGACTACTTTCAAAACATTCGAGTCTTGGTAGAAGACTACTTTTATACTAGTAGGAAATATGGGATTTTCTAGGGTTTTCACACTTATATCAAATGTTTTAATCAAAACTTTACATGGCATTCATAACAGCTGTCCAAAACAGAGTAATGACACTTAAATACTTATGAATTCACCAGCTTTATGCTGATCTACTCTTTCAAAATAACATGTATTATCAGGTCACCAGTAGACAGGTACGATGACCAGGTTTTGAGAAGATGGAGCACAGACAAGACTCGTCTTTTATTTTGATTACATATTTTGGTGTCTTATTACATTGAAAGAACACACATGTATTAAAACTTTACTTTTAATGCAATGGATGATGTTGTTTCTTGTTAACTACTTTACACTGTTATGATACTTCACATGACGTCCTCCACACCTGAACGTTTCCGCCGTTCTTGATTTTGGGGTGTGACAGATTGGTATCAGAGCATTGTTTATAGTGAATATAGTATATCAACCCATAAAAGATATACTAACTATAAATACATTGGGATTAAAACACTCTGACTAAGAGTTTATACTTTTAAATAATAAAATATTTAAGTAAGTATACGTGCCTGCATTCATACTAAAATCGGTGTCACACCGACAAGAACAAAAGTATTACGATTGTTGAATATCACAAGTAAGCCTGAGGATATATGGTCAGTCTTGGGAGTGGCATAGCCTGATCAACTATGCTGGTCCAAGGAGTGATTAGCATATGCCCAAGAATGGTTGTGATGTGGCAACAATTCTAAAAACTTACCAACACAACCACAAAGAAGTACCATAGGGGTATTTGGTCTTACTATAATTACTTACATGAGAACTAAATAGATATTTATTATTATGTCAATAGTCATTTAGTGGGTACACTAAAGTTATATGTACTAGGGTGTCATAGACCTAGAATCTGTGGAATCTTTACCTTATGTCCTGTCCTCGTTGGGTTAGGGGCTTAGGGTTAGGGTCACTTATTCGAAGGTCTATCCTATCCTAACTACATATAACTGGTATGCACTAAACAAGTATTGAAGCAACTTATAAAGTTCATCTTACAATTATCTTATTTAGTTCGTCTATTTAGTTATTTCTTATATCCCTTTTCTCGTGTAGATTTTAATGGCTGGATTTCACCATGGCGACCCGTACTTCCCAGACCAAGGAAACACTGGATGGCTAGAGGAAGAACCAGAAGATGATCACCCAATCCCTTTGGATGATCACCATGCTGAGGGTTTTTCTAATAGTTCTGACTTGGAGCCTGAAGTCAATAACCTACCTCCAGCTGCTCAAAACCCAAACCTGAACCCCCGTCCCACATTTCAAGGACCCACACCTCTGTGGGCCACAAACTTGAATAGGTGGAGTCAGGAACAGGGTCAACCTATCCCCTACAATGGAGACAGAAGCTTCTACAACATCACTGAGAGAGGTTCTGCTGATAGAGTCCTACCCATCATGGTTCGTAGGATTTCTCGGAACACAATACTGGGTCAATCAACTATCAATTGAGTCTTGGAGATTGACGCCAACTTTGGCGTTAACACAGTCCACATTCGCCAACTAGAGTCTGCTCATGAAAGGACTCTGGTATGCAATGCAGCTCTGCAAAGAGAACTTGCTGAAACCCAAGCTGAAGTTAGGGAACTTCGAGCTCAGCAAGTGAGAGCTGAAAGGCGTACAAGGGACATAGAACGCCTACTGTCGGGATCAAGAACTCATGCTAGCAGTTCTCGTCGCCGATAGAATCTCATCGACTCATCTTTTGGATATAACCTAGTTTATGTAAAAACTTTGGTCTAATTTCCTATCCTTGTAAATCTTAGACCCGTTAGGTCTTGATCTAGTCATAGTTCTGTCAAAATTTTCCTATCTTGGTTGATGTAAGGCCTACTTCTAGGCCACTTTTCCCAAACTTGTTACATCTGTAATTCCAGTATTATTGACAGATATCTAATCATATGGAAATTATTATCCAAATGCTATCATCTTCATTCAAACAAACTATTCATTGTGCTGTTGGACTATGGAGAGTTAGTCCATGAGTCACTCTCATTATTCATTTATTCTTATCAATGTTGCCATCTTTTTAAACGTATAGTTAAAAGATGCCGCCACGCAGAAACCCAAGGCGTAACCCTAATAACGAAATGCCGATACCACCACCTCCTCCAACACCTCAACCTCCTCAACCATCTCCTCCTTTCGATGCCACTATGTTCCAGGCAGCCTTCACAGCAGCCGTAGCAGCTGCTGTGTTAGCCATCAATACACCTGCCCCTAGTGGATCGGGAACAGGTGCACATCCTTCCAACCACGACGAGAGCCATGGGCATCCCAGGGAATGCACCTACAAGGACTTTACAAATGCTAAAAGCCGAAACTTCAATGGAACTGGTGGTGTTATGGTCTTAAGGAAATGGATTGAAAAGAGGGAAGCGGTCTTTGAAATCTGCGCCTGCCCGGAGGGAAACAAGGTCAAGTTTGCTACTTGTACCTTTTCTGACAGAGCACTAACTTGGTGGAATGGCCATGTTAAGTCTCTGACTATTGTTGTGGCAAATTCTATCAACAGGGAAAACTTGAAAGCCATGCTGATGAGAGAGTACCGTCCTTGAGGAGAAAATACAAAAAATCGAACAGGAACTCTGGGGTCTAAAAATGGTTGGTTCCAACATATCAACCTATACGAATAGATTCTGTGATCTGGCAATTCTATGCCCTGATATGGTTGCTCTCGAGAGCAAGAAAATAGAGAGATACATCTGGGGACTGTCGCCCCAGATCCAGTCAAGTGTGTTAGCATCCAAGCCTGTCACTTTTGACAACGCCAAGGAGCTGGCACAATCTCTCATAGATCACGGGAAACACCAGAACCCGACAATCCCTACACCCCAACCACATAAGGGGAACAACAAAGACAACAAGAAGAAGGGGTGGAACAAGAGAAAAGAGGAGCTTCATAAGAGTCCTCAAAGAGACAACAACTTGTGGCAATCAATGCTGCCACAGTAACCCCTGTTGTCCCTACAAACCCCTTACCAGCGAAAACTTATGCTGGAAATCTTCCGAGGTGCAACAAATGCAACTTCCATCACCACGGACCTTGCAAGGAAATGCAGTGCTCTAACTGCAACAGGAAGGGGCATACATCTCGTTTCTGCAAAACTCCAGCAGGGCCGACCGCCCAAGTTCCTAACGCTGGTGTGGGCCAAGCTTGCTACGGTTGTGGCGAGGTAGGCCACTACAAGAGGAACTGCCCTAAGGCGGGGATGGCTGGCGGAGTAGGAAGAGTTATGGCCATGGGCCACGAGGAAGCAGTAGTTGATCATATGATAGTTACTGGTACGTTTCTCCTCGATAACTCATATGCTTGCATACTTTTCGACAGTGGAGCAGAGAAAAGTTTTGTAAGTCATAAATTTGCTCACCTACTTAAACAACAACCATGTGCATTAGATAAATCATTCACAGTATAAATGGAAAACGGGAAAACAGAAAGTACTAATTGCACATACGTATGTTGTACTTTAACTTTAGATGGTCATACTTTCAAAATAGACCTCATGCCGGTCCCAATTAAATGTTTCGACGTTATTATCGGCATGGATTGGTTGAGTCTTCTTCGCGACGACATCATGTGCTTTGAACAATCAGTTCGTCTTAACCTTCCTAACAACAAAACATTAGTTATCTATGGCGACAAACCTAGTATGAGCCTTCACATCATTTCGTGCATCCAAGCTCAGAAGTGCTTACGAAAGGAATATCATGCATTCCTCACGCACATCGTCAATACGAGTCACGAAGTAAAAGACATTCAGAACATCCTCGAAGTACGCGACTTTCCCGACATCTTTCCAGAAGAACTTCCCGGATTACCACCACAATGCCAAGTCGAGTTCAGAATCGACTTAGTGCCAGGGGCTGCTCCCATAGCCAAATCTCCTTACCGTCTAGCACCAGCAGAGATGCAGGAACTTTCCAGTCAGCTTAACGAACTTCTCAAGAAGGGATTCATTAGGCCAAGCTTCTCACCATGGGGAGCACCGGTCTTGTTCGTCAAGAAGAAAGATGGATTGTTTCGTATGTGCATCGACTACAGAGAACTAAACAACCTTACCATTAAAAATCGTTATCCCTTGCCCCGCATAGACGATTTATTTGATCAACTTCAAGGAGCCAACTACTTCTCGAAGATAGATCTACGATCCGGATATCACCACCTACGAGTGTTAGAGGAGGATGTTCCCAAGACAGCCTTTCGAACTCGTTATGGCCACTGCGATTTCCTAGTGATGTCGTTCGGATTAACTAACGCGCCCGCAGTATTCATGGATTTAATGAATAGGGTGTGTCGTCCTTACTTGAATCAGTTTGTCATTGTCTTCATCGATGACATACTCATCTACTCTCGAAGTAAGGAAGAACATAGTCAACATCTCCGCAGAGTCTTAGAAAAATTCCGATCGGAGAAGCTCTACGCTAAGTTCTCTAAGTGCGAATTTTTGATTTGAAGAGTCGAATTCTTGGGCCACGTTGTTAGAAAAGAGGGAATACACGTGGACCTTTCCAAAATCAAGGCCATTGAGAACTGGTCAACACCGAAGACACCTACAAAAATTCGTCAATTTCTAGGTCTCGTTGGCTACTATCGCAGGTTCATTCAGAACTTCTCCCATATAGCAAAACCTCTTACGACATTGACCCAAAAGGGTGTGGCCTTTGACTGGAAAGAGAAACAAGAAAGAGCGTTCCAAACGCACAAACGAGCCTTGTGCACCGCACCAATACAATCCCTCCCCGAAGGGATAGAAGACTTCGTTGTCTATTGCGATGCGTCAAATCAAGGACTCGGATGTGTTCTGATGCAATGAGGTAAGGTCATCGCTTATGCCTCGAGGCAGCTAAAGACATATGAGGTTAACTACACCACCCACGATCTTGAACCAGGAGCAGTTGTGTTTGCTCTGAAGATCTGGAGACACTACTTGTGTGGTACAAAAAGCACGATCTTTAGAGACCACAAAAGTCTACAACATATTTTCGACCAGAAGGAGCTCAACATGAGACAACGATGGTGGGTCGAGCTACTCAGTGATTATGAATGCGAAATTCGTTATCATCCAGGTAAAGCCAACGTAGTAGCTGACGCCCTAAGTCGGAAAGAATACTCTGGTCGTAGAGTCAAATCTTTGACTCTAACTATCTATTCACACTTGTCCACGCAAATTAAGGAGGCTCAGCTCGACGCTTTGAAACCTGAAAATGTGGCAGGTGAATCCCTGAGAGGGATGGATAAGAACTTGGAAATCAAGGGTGGCGGAGCCTTATACCTCATGGATCGGATCTGGACACCGAAACACGGTGGCTTTAGAGACTTGGTCATGACCGAGGCACACAAGACTCGTTATTCCGTCCACCCAGGTTCAGATAAGATGTATATGGATCTTAAAAAGTTATATTGGTGGCCTAACATGAAAGCAAATATTGCTACCTTCGTAAGTAAATGCCTTACTTGCGCGAAGGTGAAGGTCGAATACCAGAAACCCTCCGGTCTTCTGTAGCAACTGGAGATACCAGAATGGAAGTGGGAGCGGATCACTATGGACTTCATAACCAAGTTGCCCAAGACAATGAGTGGACTTGATACCATATGGGTCATCGTCGATAGATTGACCAAGTCTGCACACTTCCTACCCATCAAAGAGACCGACGAAATGGAGAAACTTACGACAACCTACATTAGGGAGATTGTACGACTGCACGGTGTTCCCATATCCATTATCTCGGATAGAGATAGTAGATTCACTTCAAGGTTTTGGCAGTCACTACAAAGTTCCCTAGGAACTAGGCTGGGCATGAGTACAGCCTACCATCCACAGACCGACGGACAAAGTGAGAGAACTATCCAAACATTAGAAGATATGTTGCGAGCCTGTGTGATTGACTTTGGGAAAGCTTGGGATACTCATTTACCGCTTGTCGAATTTTCCTACAACAACAGTTATCACACGAGCATAAAGGCAGCTCCTTTCGAAGCCCTCTATGGCCGAAAGTGCAGATCCCCTCTATGTTGGGCTGAGGTGGTTGATACCCAATTATCTAAGGGACGAGTTCCCGAAAGCACTCTCACGGGTCCGGAGATCATTCGGGAAACGACAGAGAAGATCGTTCAAATTCGTGAACGATTGAAAGCCTCTAGAGACCGACAGAAAAGCTACGCTGACAAGCGAAGGTGGGCGACCATGTTCTACTGAAGGTCTCACCCTGGAAGGGATTGATACGCTTCAGAAAGCGTGGGAAGCTCAATCCAAGATACTTAGGGCCTTTCGAGATTCTTGCCCGAACCGGTCCCGTAGCTTACAAACTCAATCTACCGCGCGAACTCAGTAACGTACAATCTACCTTCCACGTCTCGAACTTGAAAAAGTGTCTGTCTGACGAGACTCTTGTAATCCCACTCGACGAGATCGAGATCAATGATAGCCTCAACTTCATGGAAGAACCAGTAGAGATCATGGACCGAGAGGTCAAGCGAATGAAACAAAGCCGTATCCCGATAGTGAAGGTTTGCTGGAACGCCATGCGAGGACCGAAATTCACTTGGGAGCGAGAGGATCAGATGGAACTAAAATATCCTCATCTTTTTGCTTAGTTATTTGTAACTACTTGTTTGCTTAAATTCTAATTTCGGGACGAAATTCCTTCTAACGGGGGGATGATGTGACAACCCGAAATTTCCATTCTGTACAACATACCTAGTCAATAGAAGTCAGAACAGTTACTGTTAATTTTCAGACTATTTGGGATAAGTTTGAGTATTCTTTGATTAACACTTTATGAGATGCCAGGAGAGGGGATGTCCTAGGGTTATTGTGCAACAATAACATTTCATACTCTATGAAATTGGAATTTACAACCGACACATGGAGTTCGCGGTCGAAAACCCCAAGGGGTATGTATATGGCCCTTAGCCATATTTATTC
Organism: Lactuca sativa; assembly: GCF_002870075.4. Classification (NCBI taxonomy): domain Eukaryota; kingdom Viridiplantae; phylum Streptophyta; class Magnoliopsida; order Asterales; family Asteraceae; genus Lactuca; species Lactuca sativa. The sequence continues at coordinate 66,065,769 of NC_056627.2, read as the reverse complement.
ATTTGTTCCATTTCCAACTAGAGAAAAACCTGATTCTCTCTCAAGGATCTTCAGCCTTTCATCCCAAATTGTAAGTGCTTCCATCTTAGAGTATAATAGGGCTTGTTATATGTGTATACATCAAGAAATCATGAGGAAACAACAAGATCAAAGAGTTTACAGACCAAGAATACCTTGGACCGTAAACCCTTCTTTAAGGGCCAAAAGTGTGCCCTAGTCCCTTCATTTCCTTGTGAAACTAGTCTAGACTCATACCTTAATGTGTATGGGACTTGAAAGCACAAAAATACCATGGTCCCTATGAGATTACGGCCGCAAACACAAAGAGAATTGGTCCTAGGGCCGTGAACTCCTCAATGGAGGGAAATGGTGCCCTAATCTCTTCCAAGGACTAAACCATCAAGTAGAAATACTTCTAAGGGACATGTAAGGCTTCAAACCATCAAATGATCAAAAGCTTAGGAGATTACAGCCGTAAAATCAAGGATTTATGACCGTAAACTCATTAGGTTATGGTCCTTGGGGAGTAAACTCAAGAAAGGGGTCCTTTGGAACCCTAAACCCAATAGCCTTGTCCTACAACAACATAGATGCAATCCTTAGGACTTATAACACTTATATAAGGTGTTTAGCATGTCCTAGGATGTAACATCCCAAAAACACGACCCACAAATTTTTGTTTTTACATATAATAAAAGTCATAACACTAAATGTCATATAATAAAAACCATACGTCGGTATCCCAAAAGACAAATAAAAATGTCATATCAAAAACTGTATCAAATCATGTCTAAGTATCTGAACAAAACTCCCAGGAATAAAGCTGAAGCTGTGGTGTGTGTGATGCCATCATCCCGAACTCTCCCCTTTACTTGCGGAAGTACCTGAAACCAAAACTAAAACTGTAAGCATAAAGCTTAGTGAGCTCCCCTAAACTACCTCATACCATACAAACATATAAACAACTACTGGGCCCACGCCCACTGCATCGGACCAAAGCCCGGAAACTGCATCGGACCGAAGTCCGGAACTAACCAGGGCCCTGCCCTCTGCATCAGACCTAAGTCTGGAACTAACTGCCTCAGACCGAAGTCCGAAACTAGCTGCATCGGACCGAAGTCCGGAACTAACTGCATCAGGCCTAAGCCCGTAACTGATTGCATCGGACCAAAGTCCGGAACTACTGAACATAACATAGCATACACATATCAACTAGTATAACAACATGGACTGCATACTGAGTCGAGCTATACCCGAAACACATAACACACAAAATCTGTCTGAGCCACAAAGGCATCAAACATTCTAACTACTGCATCGGACCAAAGTCCGGAAACTACTAGTAATTAATCGGGCCGGCATTGTGGCCTTAGATCCGTTCCTACTAGAAGGAAACTCACCTCGTAGCCTAGCTGCTGAAAGAACTGCTCCGGAATCTGTATGCTGCGGCTCCGGCTTCACCCTGGCTACAATTTCCAAAAGTACCCTCAATCAAATAATGATAATAATATTGAGGGTAAAAAGACTATCTTACGCTTGGTCAAAGTCAACCTATCGGTCAAAGTCAACATTCAGTTGACCTGACTCGTCGAGTTGGGTCACCAACTCGTCGAGTCCTTACTCTCACTTTCTTGCTTCAGACCGTTACTACTCGTCGAGTTTGGCATAGACTCGACGAGTTCCTCTTCGAAACTAACACTCAGTCAATCTGCATCGGACTCGCCGAGTTATATGAACAACTCGTCGAGTTCTCCTTCAACATATGAACACTCTGACTGTGACTCGCCGAGTTGTATGAACAACTCGTCGAGTCTGTTCTTGAGGCATGAAGATCGCCTTTGACTCGCCGAGTTCTTCCACAAATGAGTCTATCCTCTAGCTCACTGAGTCCATCTCTCACTTACTGATTCCACTCGGCATAACTCAAAAAGGGGAAAACAGGGGACTCGCTACTCGACTCGCCGAGTCTGAAGAACGACTCGCCGAGTCGTATACATGCAATCACTATATACTCGATTCTGCTTGAAACCAGTTCATTCCATTCATAGATATGGGTTCTTGGGGCTTTATTAACACGTAAAGTTTCCAACTTTACGTGTAAATAACATCAAATGAAGGTTTTAAGGCTCAAAGCACACTATAAGAGTAGATCTAGAGCTTTCATGCAAAATGGCTCCATAAACGTACTAGATCTGAGCTTTTGGAACTCAAACCTAGCTAGATCCGAAGGCTATTCATCTCAATGAGTCCTCTATGCTACTACCAAGCCAAGAAAATGGTTCAAGAATAACTTTAATGGCTTTCCAAAGGGGATTAAAGCATAGAAACAGAAAAGGGTCGAGTTATACCTCACTGTACTCTGAAATGCCACAAAGATCTTGGATCTTCTTCTTCTCCTCTTATTCTACCTTCCTTCTTCTCTCAAGATCTTCAAAGAATCACACCAAAACACACAAGAAGCTAAGAGAGTTCTAGGGTTTCGAGAAGGATGCTCTGGGGGGTGATGGGGGCTGACTTGGGGTCCCAAAAAGTTGTTTAAATAGGGTGAAAACCCTTGAAATGAGGGTTTCATCCAGACTGGCGGACTCGCCGAGTCCGGAATATGGACTCGCCGAGTAGCCAACTTAAATGTGCTCAAAATCCCGACTCTACTCAACGAGTCTGGCTACTGACTCGTCGAGTTCCTGTTGACAACTTGAAAAATAAATATTTAAATAACATACCAGAATTTGGGGTGTTTCAACTCTCCTCCACTTGACTCAGACTTCGTCCTCGAAGTCTGTTGCCGCTGAATCTGGAAACAACTCTGGGTAATGCTCCCGTATCTCCTCCTCGGACTCCCATGTCCGCTCTGAACCCTTCCGGTGCTGCCACTGCACCTTCACTAACTGAATTACCTTGTTCCTCAAGGTTTTTACCTTCCGATCTAAGATCGGAACTGGTCTCTCGACATAATTCAGGCTGCTATCAACCTGAATATCCTCCATGGGTACTACTACCGACTCATCCACCAAGCACTTCCTCAACTGAGAAACATGGAAAGTGTTGTGGATCTGGCTAAGCTCTGCCGGAAGATCTAATCGGTTGGCGACCCGACGCACCCGGGCCAAGACCCTAAAAGGACCAATGAACCTGGGGCCCAACATGCCCCTCTTTCGGAATCTGATGACACCCTTCCAGGGTGATACCTTCAGGAGGACCATGTCACCCACCTGAAACTCCAAATCTGAACGCCTCCTGTCGGTGTAACTCTTCTGCCGAATCTACGCAGTCTGCAGTCTACTACGAACCTGCTGGATCAACTTCGTCGTCTTGAGCACCACTTCAGTGCTTCCGATGACACGCTGACCGAACTCACCCCAACAGATCGGGGTCCTTCACTTCCTTCTGTATAACATCTCGAAAGGAGGGCGGTCAATACTCGCATGGTAGCTGTTGTTATACAAAAATTCCGCTAACGGAAGATACGTATCCCAACTGCCACCGAAATCTAGAACACATGCCCAGATAATGTCCTCGAGAGTTTGGATCGTCCTCTCGCTCTGCCCGTCCATCTGAGGGTGGAAAGCGGTGCTGAAATGGAGACGAGTCCCCATCTCGTCGTGAAACTGCTTCCAGAATCTGAAAGTAAAACGGAAGTCTCGGTCTGACACCACCGAGACAGGCACTCTATGCCGTGCCACCACCTCTCGCACATAAATATCGGCTAGCTTCTTCGCCGATATACTCTCCTGAATCGGTATAAAATTAGCACTCTTTGTCAACCGATCCACAACAACCCAAATCGAATCCACTTCACGTGCAGTCCTGGGAAGCTTTGTGATGAAATCCATGTTGATGTCTTCCCAATTCCACACTAGAATGTCTAACGGCTGCAACTTTGTAACAACGTAAATTTCAAAGCAAAAATTTCATTTTTGTCACAACCATTTTCACATAAAATATTTTATAAAATATCCAACATTAGTTATCAAAACATATCATTTCCCAAGATCACAAAAATCAAATCCTCTCTCTAGTGTGTACGAGTCACGTCGGCGCCTTTCCATGGTCCTCGCTAGTACCTGAAACACATAACACAACAACTGTAAGCATAAATGCTTACTGAATTCCCCAAAATACCCTTACACACATACGCCTTTCCAGGCCATACTCTACACGACCTTCCAGTCCATGTGTCTCAGGGGACTTCTGTCCCAGTCCCAGTAGACCTTCTGGTCCTACTCGTATCCACCTTCCGGTCCATGACTACCTGACCTTCCGGTCCACGTCTTAATGCCTTCCGGCCCATATCATAGCATACATATCACATACATAACGCATATAGAACATGCAACGCATATCATACAAAACATGCATCTCATAACATACAAGACCTTCCGGTCACACATAGGTACCTTTCCAGGTACAGTATAGTGAGAAGACTCACCTCGTATGATGTCTAGAATTTCACGTGCTCGATATCTCTGAATCTCGAAACAACGATCTAGCCCCGCCTAATCACAGCAAATAATCATTCTAATTATTATCGGCTTCCAAGGCTATGCTACGTCCTTTTCCACTATCCCACAGAAGGGTAGAAGACCATTTCACCCCTCCCTGACTCGAAAGTCCACATGTTGACCAAAACCCTAAAAGTCAACAAAAGTCAACAACAAGCAGTACGTGGGGCGTACCAGCTCCTGTACGCGGGGCGTACCCTTGCATTCCAGAAACGGGGGACGCGACCCATTACGCGGCGCGTACTGGGATTACGCCCAATGTACATCCCAGTTTCTCACTTCCTTATTCTAATGTCTTAAATGATTAAGACATAACCCCATATTCCAGATCTGGCCATTTTAACACTTCTTAATCCATAAAGTCGAAACCTTTAAGCCTTTGCATGGCTATAAAGGTTCCCCACACCTTCTAACACCTTTCCTTTCTCCTCCAAGAGTCTAGATCTCATGCATGGCTCAACATTCACGTCCAAGATTGCATTTTGATGAACATACAACTCATATAGTTCTGGAATATGATACATCTAGGCCAATGGAGACTACTTGCTCTTAAAGTCTCCATCTTGGGACTAAAAACCCTAGAAATTGGTCCAAGAAGCACACCATATAAACTACAAGGCAAGATCTGAACTTTTTACCTCAGGAAGAAGCTCCAACCTTTGTAGTCCTCAGATCTACATTTGTCCACTAACTTTTAGCCTCCACAATGGTCTCCTCTTCTCTTTCACCACCTTGAAAAGGCACTTTGAACCTTAGAACACTCACACCCAAGCTAAAAATGAAGGAAATGCTTTCTTAGGGTTTCTTTATGAAAGATGGTGGCTGAGGGACAAAACCATCTCATTCCTTTTATAGCCCTCAAGTCATATTAGGGTTTTGAGTCTGGGCCGGTTACGCCCGACGTAACGTTAGGTACACCCCGCGTACAAAATAAGCGCATGAGTACGCGCAACATACTCCTTGTACGCCCAGCGTACTCACAAGCTTAACACTCAACACAAAGGACCCAATATGACAACTTGGAAAAGATGAAGGGTTAAATGGCTGAACCTGAATTTCGGGCTGTTACAATCTTGCCGTGAGGCCTCTGGTGTTCTGCCTTGACCTTCCTGCAGGTCAGGCACCTCTCCACATACCAGGCGACATCTCGCTTCATGCAGGGCCACCAATAATAGGGTCGAAGATCTCTATACATCTTCGTCGCCCCTGGATGGATAGAAAATCTAGACTTGTGGGCCTCATCCATCAACACCTGCCGTACTCCTCCCCAGTACGGCACCCAAACTCTCCCATGAATGGTCAACAGTCCTCGACTGTCATAATTGAAGGAAGCTACTCGGCCCACAATCCTTTCACACTTCTGCCTCTCCTCCTTGAGGCCCTCGACCTGTGCCTCTTTGATCTGCTCCAATAATGGAGTAATCACTGTCATTCTCAGACATATATCCCTAATCGGGGCTGCTGCCGCCTTGCAGCTTAGGGCGTCGGCCACCATATTGGCCTTCCCTGGGTGATAAAGGATCTCACAATTGTAATCCTTCAATACATCTAACCATCGCCTCTGCCTCATGTTCAGATTCGGTTGATCCATGAGGTACCTCAAGCTCTTGTGATCCGTGTAAATGGTACAACGGACCCCATAGAGGTAATGTCTCCAAATCTTGAGGGCAAACACCACTGCCCCCAACTCTAAATCATGCGTAGGATAGTTAGCCTCGTGAGGCTTCAAATGTCTCGAGGCATAAGCTATCACACAGCCTCGCTGCATCAACGCTGCTCCTATACCTATGATCGAAGCATCATAGTAAACCACAAAATCCTCTACTCCCTCTGACAGGGCAAGAATTGGTGCCTCGCACAATCTCTGTCTAAGGGTCTCGAATACTGCCTGCTGCTCAGGCCCCCAGCGAAACACCACTGACTTCCTAGTTAGTCGGGTGAGCGGTACAACTATCTTGGAGAAATCCTAGATGAATCTCCTATAGTACCCTGCCAAACCTAGGAAGCTCCGAATCTCAAATGGAGACTTCGGGACCTCCCACTGCATCACAACCTCTATCTTCGCCGGATCTACCAGAATACCCTTCTGGTTGACGAGGTGACCAAGGAATTGCACCTCGCGCAACCAGAACTCGCATTTGGAGAACTTCGCAAAAAGTCTATCCCTCCTCAAGATCTCTAGCACCTCCCTCAGGTGCTCCTCGTGCTGCTCCTGGGTCTTGGAATAAACCAAGATAATGAACACTATCACAGACCGATCCAGCATCGGTCAGCACACGCGATTCATGAGATCCATGAATGCGGCTGGAGCGTTGGTGAGCCCAAACGGCATTACCACAAACTCATAATGACCATAACGGGTCCTGAAAGTAGTCTTCTACGAATCCTCATCCCTGACTCGCATCTGATGATACCCAGAGCGTAAATCGATCTTGGAAAACCAAGACGCTCCCTGAAGGTAATCAAAAAAATCATCTATCCTCGGAAGTTGGTAACGGTTCTTCACCGTTACCTTGTTCAACTCCCGGTAATCTATACACATACGATGTGACCCGTCCTTCTTCTTCACAAACAAAATCGGTGCTCCCCAGGGCGAACTGCTCGATCTGATAAAACCCTTGTCTAGTAGCTCTTGCAGCTGCGTAGACAAGTCCTGCATCTCTGGGGGAGCCAACCGATACGGTGCCTTGACTATCGGAGCCACACCAGGGATCAGGTCAATCCTGAACTTGACCTGCCTCTTGGGAGGTATTCCAGGAAAATCCTCTGGAAATACATCCGGGTAGTCTCGCACAGCTGGAACATCATCAACCAATAACTTGCCCTTCTACCGGGCATCTACAACATAGGCAATATAAATGGCACAACCCTGTTGGAAGTAGCGCCTCGCTCTCGCTGCTGAATACAGAACTGGTCCGCGCTGTGGCTTCTCTCCCTGAATCACTAACTCCCCCCACCGGGAGTGCGAACCCTCACCAACTGTAGCTCACAATCTATCACCGCCCCATTGGTGCTCAACAAATCCATGCCTACTATAACCTTATTCCGTCGCAGTGGAATAGGGACCAAGTCCAGCAGAAACTGCTCATCGAATAACTGCAGGGAACATCCTCTGTGTACCCTTACAACCTTAATGGTCCTATCCGCTGCTATCTCAACCTCAAGTGGACAATCTAGCTCCCCTGGAGCTCTGCTAAACCTCTTGCTAAGCGCAAGAGAGACGAATGATCGGGTAGCCCCCGAATCAAACAGTACTGTAGCTGAAATGCCGTTCACTGAGAACGACCCTATACAAAACATATAACCATAAGAAGCAATCAATAATAAATGCATAGGTAACGGAGAAATACATACCCATCACCACATCAGGAGTCGCTCGCACCTCCTCTGCCGTCAGCTGAAAAGCCCTACTCTTCGCCACCGGCGTCTCGACTCGGCCCTGACGGCCATCCGCAATCCTCAAGGTAGTAGGAGTAGGTGCTGACACCTTCCCTGCAGCGGCTAAACTCGGACATTGGGACTTTTTATGTCCCCTCTGATTGCACTGAAAGCAAATCAGATCTGATGCCGCAACGACGGTAGTAGCGGCTTCTACAATCTCTGCTCATATGCCGCGTCCAGCCGCACTTGTAGCAACCGGCACTCCCTGCCTTGCATGCCCCATCGTGCAATCTCCCACACTTGCCACACTGACCGTGACGCTGTTGACTCCTAGCTCTATGATCTGAACCCTTGGGCCTTTTGCCCAAACTCCCTGAACCTCGAACCGCCTTCGGCTTCCTCTTTCTCTCCATCTCAAGGTCAATCTCTCTCTCGAGCCCTAGCAATCATGTCATCCAGCGTTTTACAGTTGGACCGACTCACAAACTGGCGGATGTCAGTCTGCAACATCTCATGATACCGAGCCTTCTTCATTTCCTCATCAGCTGCGTACATAGGAACGAGAAGTGCCCTCTCCCTGAGCTTGGCGGTGATCTCCGCCACTGTCTCTGTCGTCTGGGTGAGGTCCTGAAAGTCTCTGGCCAACTGCTGCACCTCAATAACCGGTGCAACTCAGAACTGAACCTGACAGTAAAGTCAGCCCAGGTCATAGCATCCAAAGCCGCGTCATCTCCAATGGCATGTCTGACGTCCTCCCACCAATCTCGTGCCCTGTCCTTCAGAAGACAGGACGCCAGTCTGACCTTGTCCCCCTCGGGACATCTGCTCGTGCGGAAAGCGTTGGCCACATCCGCCAACCATCTAGTACTCGCTATGGGGTCCCGCGCCCCATGGTAATCTGGAGCTCCACATGCACAGAACTCCCTGAAGGTAAGCGTGCGCGACCCCATCATGGCCGCTACCTCAGCACGGAAAGTGCTCAATCTCTCGTCCATCAACTCTAAGATACCCTCCTTGATCGAACCAAAGATCACAGGAGTCTGTTCAAGTAATGTGCGAGTAATCTCTGAAGAGAGAAACTCCCTAGTCTGCTCATCCAACTGCCCGACCTCCGGGCCTGATCCTGATCCCCCTCCGGCCTCTGAACTGCCGACTGCTGGCCTAGGGCGTAGTACCACCATTCTGAAAACACATCATAATAAACTTCAGAAACATAGATATATCTCGAGGGATCACTACTACCACAATTTTCCTGGTCTCATCTCAACTTTCCTTGATTCGAGTACGGATCCTCTGCTTTCAGTAGTACGGGCCCCTACTACCTTCCACATCTATCCGTACTTTCATCAAGTATCGCCTTGACTCCACCAAGATTGCATTTTTATGAACATAAAACTCATATAGTTCTGGAAAATGATAGATCTAGGCCAATGGAGACTACTTGCTCATAAAGTCTCCATCTTGGGACTAAAAACCCTAGAAATTGGTCCAAGAAGCTCACCATATAAACTACAAGGAAAGATCTGAACTTTTTACCTCAGGAAGAAGCTCGAACCCTTGTAGTCCTCAGACCTACACTTGTCCACCAACTTCTAGCCTCCACAATGGTTTCCTCTTCTCTTTCACCACCTTGAAAAGGCACTTTGAAGCTTAGAACACTCACACCCAAGCTAAAAACGAAGGAAATGCTCTCTTAGGGTTTCTTTCTGAAAGATGGTGGCTGAGGGACAAAACCATCTCATTCCTTTCAGAGCCCTCAAGTCATACTAGGGTTTTGAGGCTGGGCCGGTTACGCCCGGCGTAACCTTAGGTACGCCCAGCGTACTCGGATGGAACCGTGTACAAAATAAGCGCGCGAGTACGCGCAGCGTAATCACAAGCTTAACACTCAACATAAAGGAACCAATATGACAACATGGAAAAGATGAAGGGTTAAATGGTTGAACCTGAATTTTGGTCTATTACAATCTTGCCGTGAGCCTCTGGTGTTCTGCCTTGACCTTCCTGCAGGTCAGGCACCTCTCCATATACCTAGCAATATCTCGCTTCATGCAGGGCCACCAATAATAGGGTCGAAGATATCTATACATTTTCGTCGCCCCTGGATGGATAGAAAATCCAGACTTATGGGCCTCATCCATCAACACCTGTCGTACTCCTCCCCAGTACGACACCCAAGCTCTCCCATGAAGGGTCAACAAACCTCGACTGTCTTAGTCGAAGGAAGCTACTCGGCCCACGATCCTTTCACACTTCTGCCTCTCCTCCTTGAGGCCCTCGACCTGTGCCTCTTTGATCTGCTCCAATAATCGGTTAGCACACGCGATTCATGAGATCCATGAATGCGGCTGGAGCGTTGGTGAGCCCAAACTACATCACCACAAACTCATAATGACCATAACGGGTCCTGAAAGCAGTCTTCTAAACATCCTCATCCCTGAATCGCATCTGATAATACCCGTAGCGTAAATCGATCTTGGAAAACCAAGACGCTCCCTGAAGGTAATCAAAAAAATCATCTATCCTCGGAAGTTGGTAACGGTTCTTCACCGTTACCTTGTTTAACTCCCGGTAATCTATACACATACGATGTGACCCGTCCTTCTTCTTCACAAACAAAATCGGTGCTCCCCAGGGCGAACTGCTCGATCTGATAAAACCCTTGTCTAGTAGCTCTTGCAGCTGCGTAGACAACTCCTGCATCTCTGGGGGAGCCAACCGATACAGTGCCTTTACTAACGAAGCCACACCAGGGATCAGGCCAATCCTGAACTTGACCTGCCTCTCGGGAGGTATTCCAGGCAAATCCTCTGGAAATACATCCGGGTAGTCTCGCACAACCGGAACATCATCAACCAATAACTTGCCCTTCTACCGGGCATCTACAACATAGGCAATATAACTGGCACAACCCTATAGGAAGTAGCGCCTCGCTCTCGCTGCTGAATACAGAACTGGTCCGCACTGTGGCTTCTCTCCCTGAATCACTAACTCCCCCTACCGAGATTCCGAACCCTCACGAACTTGAGCTCACAATCTATCACCGCCCCATTGGCGCTCAACCAATCCATGCCTACTATAACCTTATTCCCTCGCAGTGGAATAGGGACCAAGTCCAGCGGAAACTGCTCATCGAATAACTGCAGGGAACATCCTCTGTGTACCCTTGCAACCTTAATGGTCCTATCCGCTGCTATCTCAACCTCAAGTGGACAATCTAGCTCCCCTGGAGCTCTGCTAAACCTCTTGCTAAGCGCAAGAGAGACGAATGATCGGGTAGCCCCCGAATCAAACAGTACTGTAGCTGAAATGCCGTTCACTGAGAACGACCCTATACAAAACATATAACCATAAGAAACAATCAATAATAAATGCATAGGTAAGGGGGAAATACATACCCATCACCACATCAGGAGTCGCTCGCGCCTCCTCTGCCGTCAGCTGAAAAGCCCTACTCTTCGCCACCGGCGTCTCAACTCGGCCCTGACGGCCATCCGCAACCCTCAAGGCAGCAGGAGCAGGTGCTGACACCTTCCTTGCAGCAGCTAAACTCGGACATTGGGACTTTTTATCTCCCCTCTGATTGCACTAAAAGCAAATTAGATCTGATGTCGCAACGGCGGTAGTAGCGGCTTCTACAATCTCTACTCATATGCTGTGTCCAGCCGCACTTGTAGCAACCGGCACTCCCTGCCTTGCACGCCCCATCGTGCAATCTCCCACACTTGCCACACTGACCGTGGCTCTGTTGACTCCTAGCTCTATGATCTGAACCCTTGGGCCTTTTGCCCAAACTCCCTGAACCTGGAACCGCCTCCGGCTTCCTCTTTCTCTCCATCTCAAGGTCAACCTCTCTCTTGAGCCCAAGCAATTATGTCATCCAGCGTTTTACAGCTGGACCGAATCACAAACTGGTGGATGTCAGTCTGCAACATCTCATGATACCGAGCCTTCTTCATTTCCTCATCAGCTGTGTACATAGGAACGAGAAGTGCTCTCTCCCTGAACTTGGCGGTGATCTCTGCCACTGTCTCTGTCGTCTGGGTGAGGTCCTTAAAGTCTCTGGCCAACTGCTGCACCTCAATAACCGGTGCAAACTCAGAACTGAACCTGACAGTAAAGTCAGCCCAGGTCATAGCATCCAAAGCTGCGTCATCTCCAATGGCATGTCCGACCTCCTCCCACCAATCTCGTGCCCTGTCCTTCAGAAGACAGGACGCCAGTTTGACCTTGTCCCCCTCGGGACATCTGCTCGTGCGGAAAGCGTTGGCCACATCCGCCAACCATCTAGTACTCGCTATGGGGTCCCACGCCCCATGGTAATCTGGAGCTCCACATGCACAGAACTCCCTGAAGGTAAGCGTGCACGACCCCATCATGGCCGCTACCTCAGCACGGAAAGTGCTCAATCTCTCGTCCATCAACTCTAAGATACCCTCCTTGATCGAACCAAAGATCACATAAGTCTGTTCAAGTAATGTGCGAGTAATCTCTGAAGAGAGAAACTCCCTAGTCTGCTCATCCAACTGCCCGACCTCCAGGCCTGATCCTGATCCCCCTCCGGCCTCTGAACTGCCGACTGCTGGCCTAGGGCGTAGTACCACCATTTTGAAAACACATCATAATAAACTTCAGAAACATATATATATCTCGAGGGATCACTACTACCACAATTTTCCTGGTCTCATCTTAACTTTCCTTGATTCGAGTACGGATCCTCTGCTTTCAGTAGTACGGGCCCCTACTACCTTCCACATCTATCCGTACTTTCCTCAAGTATCGCCTTGACTCCACCAAGATTGCATATTTATGAACATACAACTCATATAGTTCTGGAATATGATAGATCTAGGCCAATGGAGACTACTTGCTCATAAAGTCTCCATCTTGGGACTAAAAACCCTAGAAATTGGTCCAAGAAGCTCACCATATAAACCACAAGGAAAGATCTGAACTTTTTACCTCAGGAAGAAGCTCCAACCCTTGTAGTCCTCAGACCTACACTTGTCCACCAACTTCTAGCCTCCACAATGGTTTCCTCTTCTCTTTCACCACCTTGAAAAGGCACTTTGAAGCTTAGAACACTCACACCCAAGCTAAAAACGAAGGAAATGCTCTCTTAGGGTTTCTTTCTGAAAGATGGTGGCTGAGGGACAAAACCATCTCATTCCTTTCAAAGCCCTCAATTCATACTAGGGTTTTGAGTCTGGGCCGGTTACGCCCGGCGTAACCTTAGGTACGCCCAGCGTACCTGGATGGAACCGTGTACAAAATAAGTGCGCGAGTACGCGCAGCGTAATCACAAGCTTAACACTCAACATAAAGGACCCAATATGACAACTTGGAAAAGATGAAGGGTTAAATGGTTGAACCTGAATTTCGGTCTGTTACAATCTTGCCGTGAGCCTGGTGTTCTGCCTTGACCTTCCTGCATGTCAGGCACCTCTCCATATACCAGGCAACATCTCGCTTCATGCAAGGCCACCAATAATAGGGTCGAAGATCTCTATACATTTTTGTCGCCCCTGGATGGATAGAAAATCCAGACTTATGGGCCTCATCCATCAACACCTGTCGTACTCCTCCCCAGTACGACACCCAAACTCTCCCATGAAGGGTCAACAATCCTCGACTGTCATAGTCGAAGGAAGCTACTCGGCCCACGATCCTTTCACACTTCTGCCTCTCCTCCTTGAGGCCCTCGACCTGTGCCTCTTTGATCTGCTCCAATAATCGGTCAGCACACGCGATTCATGAGATCCATGAATGTGGCTGGAGCGTTGGTGATCCTAAACGGCATCACCACAAACTCATAATGACCATAACGGGTCCTGAAAGCAGTCTTCTACGCATCCTCATCCCTGAATCGCATCTGATGATACCCGGAGCGTAAATCGATCTTGGAAAACCAAGACGCTCCCTGAAGGTAATCAAAAAAATCATTTATCCTCGGAAGTTGGTAACGGTTCTTCACCGTTACCTTGTTCAACTCCCGGTAATCTATACACATACGATGTGACCCGTCCTTCTTCTTCACAAACAAAATCGGTGCTCCCCAGGGCGAACTGCTCGATCTGATAAAACCCTTGTCTAGTAGCTCTTGCAGCTGCGTAGACAACTCCTGCATCTCTGGGGGAGCCAACCGATACAGTGCCTTTACTAACGAAGCCACACCAGGGATCAGGCCAATCCTGAACTTGACCTGCCTCTCGGGAGGTATTCCAGGCAAATCCTCTGGAAATACATCCGGGTAGTCTCGCACAACCGGAACATCATCAACCAATAACTTGCCCTTCTACCGGGCATCTACAACATAGGCAATATAACTGGCACAACCCTATAGGAAGTAGCGCCTCGCTCTCGCTGCTGAATACAGAACTGGTCCGCACTGTGGCTTCTCTCCCTGAATCACTAACTCCCCCTACCGAGATTGCGAACCATCACGAACTTGAGCTCACAATCTATCACCGCCCCATTGGCGCTCAACCAATCCATGCCTACTATAACCTTATTCCCTCGCAGTGGAATAGGGACCAAGTCCAGCGGAAACTGCTCATCGAATAACTGCAGGGAACATCCTCTGTGTACCCTTGCAACCTTAATGGTCCTATCCGCTGCTATCTCAACCTCAAGTGGACAATCTAGCTCCCCTGGAGCTCTGCTAAACCTCTTGCTAAGCGCAAGAGAGACGAATGATCGGGTAGCCCCCGAATCAAACAGTACTGTAGCTGAAATGCCGTTCACTGAGAACGACCCTATACAAAACATATAACCATAAGAAACAATCAATAATAAATGCATAGGTAAGGGGGAAATACATACCCATCACCACATCAGGAGACGCTCGCGCCTCCTCTGCCGTCAGCTGAAAAGTCCTACTCTTCGCCACCGGCGTCTCAACTCGGCCCTGACGGCCATCCGCAACCCTCAAGGCAGCAGGAGCAGGTGCTGACACCTTCCTTGCAGCAGCTAAACTCGGACATTGGGACTTTTTATGTCCCCTCTGATTGCACTAAAAGCAAATTAGATCTGATGCCGCAACGGCGGTAGTAGCGGCTTCTACAATCTCTACTCATATGCTGTGTCCAGCCGCACTTGTAGCAACCGGCACTCCCTGCCTTGCACGCCCCATTGTGCAATCTCCCACACTTGCCACACTAACCGTGGCTCTGTTGACTCCAAGCTCTATGATCTGAACCCTTGGGCCTTTTGCCCAAACTCCCTGAACCTGGAACCGCCTCCGGCTTCCTCTTTCTCTCCATCTCAAGGTCAATCTCTCTCTCGAGCCCTAGCAATCATGTCATCCAGCGTTTTACAGCTGGACCGACTCACAAACTGGTGGATGTCAGTCTGCAACATCTCATGATACCGAGCCTTCTTCATTTCCTCATCAGCTGCGTACATAGGAACGAGAAGTGCTCTCTCCCTGAACTTGGCGGTGATCTCTGCCACTGTCTCTGTCGTCTGGGTGAGGTCCTTAAAGTCTCTGGCCAACTGCTGCACCTTAATAACCGATGCAAACTCAGAACTGAACCTGACAGTAAAGTCAGCCCAGGTCATAGCATCCAAAGCTGCGTCATCTCCAATGGCATGTCCGACCTCCTCCGACCAATCTCGTGCCCTGTCCTTCAGAAGACAGGACGCCAGTCTGACCTTGTCCCCCTCGGGACATCTGCTCGTGCGGAAAGCGTTGGCCACATCCGCCAACCATCTAGTACTCGCTATGGGGTCCCGCGCCCCATGGTAATCTGGAGCTCCACATGCATAGAACTCCCTGAAGGTAAGCGTGCGCGACCCCATCATGGCCGCTACCTCAGCACAGAAAGTGCTCAATCTCTCGTCCATCAACTCTAAGATACCCTTCTTGATCGAACCAAAGATCACAGGAGTCTGTTCAAGTAATGTGCGAGTAATCTCTGAAGAGAGAAACTCCCTAGTCTGCTCATCCAACTGCCCGACCTCCGGGCCTGATCCTGATCCCCCTCCGGCCTCTGAACTGCCGACTGCTGGCCTAGGGCGTAGTACCACCATTCTGAAAACACATCATAATAAACTTCAGAAACATAGATATATCTCGAGGGATCACTACTACCACAAATTTCCTGGTCTCATCTCAACTTTCCTTGATTCAAGTACGGATCCTCTGCTTTCAGTAGTACGGGCCCCTACTACCTTCCACATCTATCCGTACTTTCCTCAAGTATCGCCTTGACTCCACCAAGATTGCATATTTATGAACATACAACTCATATAGTTCTGGAATATGATAGATCTAGGCCAATGGAGACTACTTGCTCATAAAGTCTACATCTTGGGACTAAAAACCCTAGAAATTGGTCCAAGAAGCTCACCATATAAACCACAAGGAAAGATCTGAACTTTTTACCTCAGGAAGAAGCTCCAACCCTTGTAGTCCTCAGACCTACACTTGTCCACCAACTTCTAGCCTCCACAATGGTTTCCTCTTCTCTTTCACCACCTTGAAAAGGCACTTTGAAGCTTAGAACACTCACACCCAAGCTAAAAACGAAGGAAATGCTCTCTTAGGGTTTCTTTCTGAAAGATGGTGGCTGAGGGACAAAACCATCTCATTCCTTTCAGAGCCCTCAATTCATACTAGGGTTTTGAGTCTGGGCCGGTTACGCCCGGCGTAACCTTAGGTACGCCCAGCGTACCTGGATGGAACCGTGTACAAAATAAGCGCGCGAGTACGCGCAGCGTAATCACAAGCTTAACATTCAACATAAAGGACCCAATATGACAACTTAGAAAAGATGAAGGGTTAAATGGTTGAACCTGAATTTCGGTCTGTTACAATCTTGCCGTGAGCCTCTGGTGTTCTGCCTTGACCTTCCTGCATGTCAGGCACCTCTCCATATACCAGGCAACATCTCGCTTCCTGCAGGGCCACCAATAATAGGGTCGAAGATCTCTATACATTTTTGTCGCCCCTAGATGGATAGAAAATCCAGACTTATGGGCCTCATCCATCAACACCTGTCGTACTCCTCCCCAGTACGACACCCAAACTCTCCCATGAAGGGTCAACAATCCTCGACTGTCATAGTCGAAGGAAGCTACTCGGCCCACGATCCTTTCACATTTCTGCCTCTCCACCTTGAGGCCCTCGACCTGTGCCTCTTTGATCTGCTCCAATAATCGGTCAGCACACGCGATTCATGAGATCCATGAATGTGGCTGGAGCGTTGGTGATCCCAAACGGCATCACCACAAACTCATAATGACCATAACGGGTCCTGAAAGCAGTCTTCTACGCATCCTCATCCCTGAATCGCATCTGATGATACCCGGAGCGTAAATCGATCTTGGAAAACCAAGACGCTCCCTGAAGGTAATCAAAAAAATCATTTATCCTCGGAAGTTGGTAACGGTTCTTCACCGTTACCTTGTTCAACTCCCGGTAATCTATACACATACGATGTGACCCGTCCTTCTTCTTCACAAACAAAATCGGTGCTCCCCAGGGCGAACTGCTCCAACCGATACGGTGCCTTGACTATCGGAGCCACACCAGGGATCAGGTCAATCCTGAACTTGACCTGCCTCTCGGGAGGTATTCCAGGCAAATCCTCTGGAAATACATCCGGGTAGTCTCGCACAACCGGAACATCATCAACCAATAACTTGCCCTTCTACCGGGCATCTACAACATAGGCAATATAACCGGAACAACCCTATTGGAAGTAGTGCCTCGCTCTCGCTGCTGAATACAGAACTGGTTCACGATGTGGCTTGTCTCCCTGAATCACTAACTCCCCCTACCGGGAGTGCGAACCCTCACGAACTTGAGCACACAATCTATCACCGCCCCATTGGGGCTCAACCAATCCATGCCTACTATAACCTTATTCCCTCGCAGTGGAATAGGGACCAAGTCCAGCGGAAACTGCTCATCGAATAACTGCAGGGAACATCCTCTGTGTACCCTTGCAACCTTAATGGTCCTATCCGCTGCTATCTCAACCTCAAGTGGACAATCTAGCTCCCCTGGAGCTCTGCTAAACCTCTTGCTAAGCGCAAGAGAGACGAATGATCGGGTAGCCCCCGAATCAAACAATATTGTAGCTGAAATGCCGTTCACTGAGAACGACCCTATACAAAACATATAACCATAAGAAACAATCAATAATAAATGCATAGGTAAGGGAGAAATACATACCCATCACCACATCAGGAGTCGCTCGCGCCTCCTCTGCCGTCAGCTGAAAAGCCCTACTCTTCGCCACCGGCGTCTCAACTCGGCCCTGACGGCCATCCGCAACCCTCAAGGTAGCAGGAGCAGGTGCTGACACCTTCCCTGCAGCAGCTAAACTCGGACATTGGGACTTTTTATGTCCCCTTTGATTGCACTAAAAGCAAATCGGATCTGATGCCGCAACGACGGTAGTAGCGGCTTCTACAATCTCTACTCATATGCTGTGTCTAGCCGCACTTGTAACAACGGGCACTCCCAGCCTTGCACGCCCCATCGTGCAATCTCCCACACTTGCCACACTGACCGTGGCTCTGCTGACTCCTAGCTCTATGATCTGAACCCTTGGGCCTTTTGCCCAAACTCCCTGAACCTGGAACCGCCTCCGGCTTCCTCTTTCTCTCCATCTCAAGGTCAATCTCTCTCTCGAGCCCTAGCAATCATGTCATCCAGCGTTTTACACCTGGACCGACTCATAAACTGGAGGATGTCAGTCTGCAACATCTCATGATACCGAGGCTTCTTCATTTCCTCATCAGTTGCGTACATAGGAACGAGAAGCGCTCTCTCCCTGAACTTGGCGGTGATCTCCGCCACTGTCTCTGTCGTCTGGGAGAGGTCCTGAAAGATTCTGGCCAAGTGTTGCAACTTAATAACTGGTGCAAACTCAGAACTGAACCTGACAGTAAAGTCAGCCCAGGTCAAACCATCCAAAGCTGCGTCATCTCCAATGGCATGTCCGACCTCCTCCCACCAATCTTGTGCCCTGTCCTTCAGAAGACAGGACGCCAGTCTGACCTTGTCCCTCTCGGGACATCTGCTCGTGCGGAAAGCGTTGGCCACATCCGCCAACCATCTAGTACTCGCTATGGGGTCCCGCGCCCCATGGTAATCTGGAGCTCCACATGCACAAAACTCCCTGAAGGTAAGCGTGCGCGACCCCATCATGGCCGCTACCTCAGCACGGAAAGTGCTCAATCTCTCGTCCATCAACTCTAAGATACCCTCCTTGATCGAACCAAAGATCACAGGAGTCTGTTCAAGTAATGTGCGAGTAATCTTTGAAGAGAGAAACTCCCTAGTCTTCTCATCCAACTGCCCGACCTCCGGGCCTGATCCTGATCCCCCTCCGGCCTCTGAACTGCCGACTGCTGGCCTAGGGCGTAGTACCACCATTCTGAAAACACATCATAATAAACTTCAGAAACATAGATATATCTCGAGGGATCACTACTACCACAATTTTCCTGGTCTCATCTCAACTTTCCTTGATTCGAGTACGGATCCTCTGCTTTCAGTAGTATGGGCCCCTACTACCTTCCACATCTATCCATACTTTCCTCAAGTATCGCCTTGACTCCACCAAGATTGCATTTTTATGAACATACAACTCATATAGTTATGGAATATGATAGATCTAGGCCAATGGAGACTACTTGCTCATAAAGTCTCCATCTTGGGACTAAAAACCCTAGAAATTGGTCCAAGAAGCTCACCATATAAACCACAAGGAAAGATCTGAACTTTTTACATCAGGAAAAAGCTCCAACCCTTGTAGTCCTCAGACCTACACTTGTCCACCAACTTCTAGCCTCCACAATGGTTTCCTCTTCTCTTTCACCACCTTGAAAAGGCACTTTGAAGCTTAGAACACTCACACCCAAGCTAAAAACGAAGGAAATGATCTCTTAGGGTTTCTTTCTGAAAGATGACGGCTGAGGGACAAAACCATCTCATTCCTTTCAGAGCCCTTAAGTCATACTAGGGTTTTGAGTCTGGGCCGGTTACGCCCGGCGTAACCTTAGGTACGCCCAGCGTACCCGGATGGAACCGTGTACAAAATAAGCGCGCGAGTACGCGCAGCGTAATCACAAGCTTAACACTCAACATAAAGGAACCAATATGACATCATGGAAAAGATGAAGGGTTAAATGGTTGAACCTGAATTTTGGTCTGTTACAATCTTG
Source organism: Lactuca sativa (assembly GCF_002870075.4). Taxonomy (NCBI): domain Eukaryota; kingdom Viridiplantae; phylum Streptophyta; class Magnoliopsida; order Asterales; family Asteraceae; genus Lactuca; species Lactuca sativa. Next base: position 66,045,706 of record NC_056627.2, on the reverse strand, counting down.
CCGTGAGCCTCTGGTGTTCTGCCTTGACCTTCCTGCAGGTCAGGCACCTCTCCATATACCAGGCAACATCTCGCTTCATGCAGGGCCACCAATAATAGGGTCGAAGATCTCTATACATTTTCGTCGCCCTTGGATGGATAGAAAATCCAGACTTATGGGCCTCATCCATCAACACCTGTCGTACTCCTCCCCAGTACGGCACCCAAACTCTCCCATGAAGGGTCAACAATCCTCGACTGTCATAGTCGAAGGAAACTACTCGGCCCACGATCCTTTCACACTTCTGCCTCTCCTCCTTGAGGCCCTCGACCTGTGCCTCTTTGATCTGCTCCAATAACCGGTCAGCACACGCGATTCATGAGATCCATGAATGCGGCTGGAGCGTTGGTGAGCCCAACGGCATCAACACAAACTCATAATGACCATAACGGGTCCTGAAAGCAGTCTTCTACGCATCCTCATCCCTGAATCGCATCTGATGATACCCGGAGCGTAAATCCATCTTGGAAAACCAAGACGCTCCTTGAAGGTAATCAAAAAAATCATCTATCCTCGGAAGTTGGTAACGGTTCTTAACCGTTACCTTGTTCAACTCCCGGTAATCTATACACATACGATGTGACCCGTCCTTCTTCTTCACAAACAAAATCGGTGCTCCCCAGGGCGAACTGCTCGATCTGATAAAACCCTTGTCTAGTAGCTCTTGCAGCTGTGTCCACAACTCATGCATCTCTGGGGGAGCCAACCGATACGGTGCCTTGACTATCGGAGCCACACCAGGGATCAGGTCAATCCTGAACTTGACCTGCCTCTCGGGAGGTATTCCAGGCAAATCCTCTGGAAATACATCCGGGTAGTCTCGCACAACCGGAACATCATCAACCAATAACTTGCCCTTCTACCGGGCATCTACAACATAGGCAATATAACCGGCACAACCATGTTGGAAGTAGCGCCTCGCTCTCGCTGCTGAATACAGAACTAGTCCGCGCTGTGGCTTCTCTCCCTGAATCACTAACTCCCCCCACCGGCAGTGCGAACCCTCACCAAATGTAGCTCACAATCTATCACCGCCCCATTGGCGCTCAACCAATCCATGCCTACTATAACCTTATTCCCTCGCAGTGGAATAGGGACCAAGTCCAGCGGAAACTGCTCATCGAATAACTGCAGCGAACATCCTCTGTGTACTCTTGCAACTTTAATGGTCCTATCCGCTGCTATCTCAACCTCAAGTGGACAATCTAGCTCCCCTGGAGCTCTACTAAACCTCTTGCTAAGCGCAAGAGAGACGAATGATCGGGTAGCCCCCGAATCCAACAGTACTGTAGCTGCAATGCCGTTCACTGAGAACGACCCTATACAAAACATATAACCATAAGAAACAATCAAGAATAAATGCATAGGTAAGGGAGAAATACATACCCGTCACCACATCAGGAGTCGCTCGCGCCTCCTCTGCCGTCAGCTGAAAAGCCCTACTCGTCGCCACCGGCGTCTCAACTCGGCCCTGACGGCCATCCGCAATCCTCAAGGTAGCAGGAGCAGGTGCTGACACCTTCCCTGTAGCGGCTAAACTCGGAAATTGGGACTTTTTATGTCCCCTCTGATTGCATTGAAAGCAAATCAGATCTGATGCCGCAACGGCGGTAGTAGCGGCTTCTACAATCTCTTCTCATATCCCGCGTCCAGCCGCACTTGTAGCAACCGGCACTCCCAGCCTTGCACGCCCCATCGTGCAATCTCCCACACTTGCCACACTGACTGTGGCTCTGTTGACTCCTAGCTCTATGATCTGAACCCTTGGGCCTTTTGCCCAAACTCCCTGAACCTGGAACCGCCTCCGGCTTCCTCTTTCTCTCCATCTCAAGGTCAATCTCTCTCTCGAGCCCTAGCAATCATGTCATCCAGCGTTTTACACCTGGACCGACTCACAAACTGGCGGATGTCAGTCTGCAACATCTCATGATACCGAGCCTTCTTCATTTCCTCATCAGCTGCGTACATAGGAACGAGAAGTGCTCTCTCCCTGAACTTGGCGGTGATCTCCGCCACTGTCTCTGTCGTCTGGGTGAGGTCCTGAAAGTCTCTGGCCAACTGCTGCACCTCAATAACCGGTGCAAACTCAGAACTAAACCTGACAGTAAAGTCAGCCCAGGTCATAGCATCCAAAGTTGCGTCATCTCCAATGGCATGTCCGACCTCCTCCCACCAACCTCGTGCCCTGTCCTTCAGAAGACAGGACGCCAGTCCCCCTCGGGACATATGCTCGTGCGGAAAGCGTTGGTCACATCCGCCAACCATCTAGTACTCGCTATGGGGTCCCGCGCCCCGTGGTAATCTGGAGCTCCACATGCACAGAACTCCCTGAAGGTAAGCGTGCGCGACCCCATCATGGCCGCTACCTCAGCACGGAAAGTGCTCAATCTCTCGTCCATCAACTCTAAGATACCCTCCTTGATCGAACCAAAGATCACAGGAGTCTGTTCAAGTAATGTGCGAGTAATCTCTGAAGAGAGAAACTCCCTAGTCTGCTCATCCAACTGCCCGACCTCCGGGCCTGATCCTGATCCCCCTCCGGCCTCTGAACTGCCGACTGCTGGCCTAGGGCGTAGTACCACCATTCTGAAAACACATCATAATAAACTTCAGAAACATAGATATATCTCGAGGGATCACTACTACCACAATTTTCCTGGTCTCATCTCAACTTTCCTTGATTCGAGTACGGATCCTCTGCTTTCAGTAGTACGGGCCCCTACTACCTTCCACATCTATCCGTACTTTCCTTAAGTATCGCCTTGACTCCACCAAGATTGCATTTTTATGGACATACAACTCATATAGTTCTGGAATATGATAGATCTAGGCCAATGGAGACTACTTGCTCATAAAGTCTCCATCTTGGGACTAAAAACCCTAGAAATTGGTCCAAGAAGCTCACCATATAAACTACAAGGAAAGATCTGAACTTTTCACCACCTTGAAAAGGCACTTTGAAGCTTAGAACACTCACACCCAAGCTAAAAACGAAGGAAATTCTCTCTTAGGGTTTCTTTCTGAAAGATGGTGGCTGAGGGACAAAACCATCTCATTCCTTTCAGAGCCCTCAAGTCATACTAGGGTTTTGAGTCTGGGCCGGTTACGCCCGGCGTAACCTTAGGTACGCCCAGCGTACCCGGATGGAACCGTGTACAAACTAAGTGCGCGAGTACGCGCAACGTAATCAGAAGCTTAACACTCAACATAAAGGACCCAATATGACAACTTGGAAAAGATGAAGGGTTAAATGGTTGAACCTGAATTTCGGTCTGTTACAATCTTGCCGTGAGCCTCTGGTGTTCTGCCTTGACCTTCCTGCAGGTCAGGCACCTCTCCATATACCAGGCAACATCTCGCTTCATGCAGGGCCACCAATAATAGGGTCGAAGATTCCTATACATGTTCGTCGCCCCTGGATGGATAGAAAATCCAGACTTATGGGCCTCATCCATCAACACCTGTCGTACTCCTCCCCAGTACGGCACCCAAACTCTCCCATGAAGGGTCAACAATCCTCGACTGTCATAGTCGAAGGAAGCTACTCGGCCCACGATCCTTTCACACTTCTGCCTCTCCTCCTTGAGGCCCTCGACCTGTGCCTCTCTGATCTAATCCAATAATGGAGTAATCACGGTCATTCTCAGACATATATCCCTGATCGGGGTTGTTGCCGCCTTGCGGCTTAGGGCTTCGACCACCACATTGGCCTTCCTTGGGTGATAAAGGATCTCACAATCGTAATCCTTCAATACATCTAACCATCGCCTCTGCCTCATGTTCAGATTCGGTTGATCCATCAGGTACCTCAAGCTCTTGTGATCCGTGTAAATGGTACAACGGACCCCACAGAGGTAATGTCTCTAAATCTTGAGGGCAAACACCACTGCCCCCAACTCTAAATCATGCGTAGGATAGTTAGCCTAGTGAGGCTTTAACTGTCTCGAGGCGTAAGCTATCACATGGCCTCGCTGCATCAACACTGCTCCCATACCTATGATCGAAGCATCACAGTAGACCACCAAATCCTCTACTCCCTCTGGAATGGCAAGAATCGGTGCCTCGCACAATCTCTGTCTAAGGGTCTCGAATGCTGCCTGCTGCTCAGGCCCCCAGCGAAACACCAGTGACTTCCTTGTCAGTCGGGTGAGCAGTACATCTATCTTGGAGAAATACCTGGATGAATCTCCTGTAGTACCCTGCCAAACCTAAGAAGCTCCGAATCTCAGATGGAGACTTCAGGACCTCCCACTGCATCACGACCTCTATCTTGGCCGGATCTACCAGAATACCCTTTTGGTTGACGAGGTGACCACGGAATTGCACCTCGCGTAACCAGAACTCGCATTTGGAGAACTTCGCAAAAAGTCTCTCCCTCCTCAAGATCTCTAGCACCTCCCTCTGGTGCTCCTCGTGCTGCTCCTGGGTCTTGGAATAAACCAAGATATCATCAATGAACACTATCACAGACCGATCCAGCATCGGTCAGCACACGCGATTCATGAGATCCAAGAATGCGGCTGGAGCGTTGGTGAGCCCAAACGGCATCACCACAAACCCATCATGACCATAACGGGTCCTGAAAGCAGTCTTCTACGCATCCTCATCCCTGACTCGCATCTGATGATACCCGGAGTGTAAATCGATCTTGGAAAACCAAGATGCTCCCTGAAGGTAATCAAAAAAATCATCTATCCTCGGAAGTTGGTAACGGTTCTTCACCATTACCTTGTTCAACTCCCGGTAATCTATTCACATACGATGTGACCCGTCCTTCTTCTTCACAAACAAAATTGGTGCTCCCCAGGGCGAACTGCTCGATCTGACAAAACCCTTGTCTAGTAGCTCTTGCAGCTGCGTAGACAACTCCTGCATCTCTGGGGGAGCCAACCGATACGGTGCCTTGGCTATCGAAGCCGCACCAGGGATCAGGTCAATCCTGAACTTGACCTGCCTCTTGGGAGGTATTCCAGGAAAATCCTCTGGAAATACATCCGGGTAGTCTCGCACAACCGGAACATCATCAACCGATAACTGCCCTTCTACCGGACATCTACAACATAGGCAATATAACCGGCACAACCCTGCTGGAAGTAGCACCTCGCTCTTGCTGCTGAACACAGAACTGGTCCGCGCTGTGGCTTCTCTCCCTGAATCACTAACTCCCCCCACCGGGAGTGCGAACCCTCACCAACTGTAGCTCACAATCTATCACCGCCCCATTGGCGCTCAACCAATCCATGCCTACTATAACCTTATTCCCTCGCAGTGGAATAGGGACCAAGTCCACCGGAAATTGCTCATCGAATAACTGTAGGGAACTTCCTCTGTGTACCCTTGCAACCCTAATGGTCCTATCCGCTGCTATCTCAACCTCAAGTGGACAATCTAGCTCCCCTGGAGCTCTGCTAAACCTCTTGCTAAGCGGAAGAGGGACGAATGATCAGGTAGCCCCCGAATCAAACAGTACTGTAGCTGAAATGCCATTCACTGAGAACGACCCTATACAAAACATATAACCATAAAAGACAATCAATAATAAATGCATAAGTAACGAAGAAATACATACTTGTCACCACATCAGGAGTCGCTCGCGCCTCCTCTGCCATTAGCTGAAAAGCCCTACTCTTCGCCACCGGCGTCTCAACTCGGCCCTGACGGCCATCCGCAATCCTCAAGGTAGCAAGAGCAGGTGCTGACACCTTCCCTGCAACAACTAAACTCGGACACTGGGACTTTTTATGTCCCCTCTGATTGCATTGAAAGCAAAAATCAGATCTGATGCCGCAACAACGGTAGTAGTGGCTGTACAATCTCTGCTCATTTGCCCAGCCCGGTCACACTTGTAGCAACTGGTACTCCCTGCCTCGCACGCCCCATCGTCCAATCTCCCACACCTGCCACATCGACCGTGGCTCTGTTAACTCCTAGCTCTATGATATGAATTGTGGGCCTTTTGCCCAAACTCCCTGAACCTGGAACCGCCTCCGGCTTCCTCTTTCTCTCCATCTCAAGGTCAATCTCTCTCTCGAGCCCTAGCAATCATATCATCCAACGTTTTATAGCTGGACTGAGTCACAAACTGGCGGATGTCACTCCGCAACATCTCATGATACCGAGCCTTCTTCATTTCCTCATCAGCTGCGTACTGAGGAACGAGAAGTGCTCTCTCCCTGAACTTGACGGTGATCTCTGCCACTGTCTCTGTCATGTGGGTGAGGTCCTGAAAGTCTCTGGCCAACTGTTGCACCTCAATAACCCGTGCAAACTCAGACTTGAACCTAACAGTAAAGTCAGCCTAGGTCATAACATCCAAAGTTGCATCATCTCCAATGGCATGTCCGACCTCATCCCACTAATCTCGTGCCCTGTCCTTCAGAAGACAGGACGCCAGTGTGACCTTGTCCCCCTCGGGACATCTGCTCGTGCGGAAAGCGTTGGCCACATCCGCCAACCATCTAGTACTCGTTATGGGGTCCCGCGCCCCGTGGTAATCTAGAGCTCCACATGCACGGAACTCCCTGAAGGTAAGCGTGCGCGACCCCATCATGGCCGCTACCTCAGCACAGAAAGTGCTCAATCTCTCGTCCATCAACTCTAAGATACCCTCCTTGATCGAACCAAAGATCACAGGAGTCTTTTCAACTAATGTGCGAGTAATCTCTGAAGAGAGAAACTCCCTAGTCTGCTCATCCAATTGCCCGACCTCCGGGCCTGATCCTGATCCCCCTCCGGCCTCTGAACTGTCGACTGCTGGCCTAGGGCGTAGTACCACCATTCTGAAAACACATCATAATAAACATCAAAAACATAGATATATCTCAAGGGATCACTACTACCACAAGTTTCCTGGTCTCATCTCAACTTTCCTTGATTCGAGTACGGATCCTCTACTTTTAGTAGTACGGGCCCATACTACCTTCCACATCTATCCGTACTTTCCTCAAGTATCGCCTTGACTCCACCAAGTCACTACTACTGCTACTAATCTTTGCTACTCCCATCCTAGGCTTGCCCTAGGGAAATCTTTGACTCTACCCAAACCAGTCCTCAACTGCTGAAAGGCCCCCTTGTAATGCCAATTAGCCATCACCTGAATACCATCACATGTGGCGAGGCTTAGATAATCCTTCGAGTAAAAGGCCCGTCCCCACAACGGTTAAACTCATACAAGAGTTGCACAACAGGGCCAGATCTAGCACTCTGAGATTATTCAACCATGTTCACATGTGATGTGACGTATTCACCTAATGGCTAACTCACATCACTCAGAGCCCCACAAAGCACATAGCAAGCAGCATTCAGACACAAGAAACTACTCAAGCAATTCTATCCTCATTACAAGGAACTGTATTGGCATACAATGCTAAGCTCATAGTATCAGACATAACCTAAACAGGCTATCCTACTGCTGTCTACTCAAAACTAGCATGCAATTCTCATAAAGCTGATACACATATAGCAGACACATAAGGCATCCTCCTAGATCCTCAGTCCTATTCTAGCATGTTGTTCTACTGAAACTGATAATCATAACATAAACTTGTATGGGTAATTTGGGAGTACTTACTTGAGCTCGGCTGATCGCATGCACCACACCCTTTTCCTCTTCTCAAAACTCTTTCTCTTTTTAGGTTTTTTTTCTTTTCAAAATCTTTTTGAAATACTTTCTACCATTTCCTCATTTTGAGTCCAGTTACACCCGAGAGTGCGCCTGAATCCCTCAAACCAAGGCTCTGATACCAACTTGTAACATCCCAAAAACACGACCCAAAATTTTTTGTTTTTACATATAATAAAAGTCATAACACTAAATGTCATATAATAAAAACCATACGTCGGGTATCCCAAAAGACAAATAAAAATATCATATCAAAAACTGTATCAAATCATGTCTAAGTATCTGAACAAAACTCCCAGGAATAAAGTTGAAGTTGTGGTGTGTGTGATGCTATCATCCCGAGCTCTTCCCTTTACTTGTGGAAGTACCTGAAACCAAAACTGAAACTTTCAGCATAAAGCTTAGTGAGCTCCCCCAAACTACCTAATACCAAACAAACATATAAACAACTACTGGGCCCCCGCCCACTACATCGGACCGAAGCCCATAAACTGCATCAGACCTAGGTCCGGAACTAACTGCCTTGGACCGAAGTCCGGAACTAGCTGCATCAAACCGAAGTCTGGAACTAACTACATCAGGCCTAAGCCCGGAACTGACTGCATTGGACCGAAGTCCGGAACTACTGAACATAACATAGCATACACATATCAACTAGTATAACAACATGGACTGCATACTGAGTCGGGCCATACATGAAACACATAACACACAAAATCTATCTGAGCCACAAAGGCATCAAACATTCTAACTACTGCATCAGACCGGAGTCCGGAAACTACTACTAATTAATCGGGCCGACATTGTGGCCTTAGACCCGTTCCTACTGGAAGGAAACTCACCTCGTAGCCTAGCTGCTGAAAGAACTGCTCCGGAATCTGTTTGCTACGGCTCCGGCTTCACCCTGGCTACAATTTCCATAAGTACCCTCAATCAAATAATGATAATAATACTGAGGGTAAAAAGACTATCTTACCCTTGGTCAAAGTCAACCTATCGGTCAAAGTCAACATTCAGTTGACCTGACTCGTCAAGTTGGGTCACCAACTCGTCGAGTCCTTACTCTCACTTTCTTGCTTCAGCCCGTTACTACTCGTCGAGCTTGGCATAGACTCGACAAGTTCCTCTTCGAAACTAACACTCAGTCAATCTGCATCCGGCTCGCCGAGTTGTATGAACAACTCGTTGAGTTCTCCTTCAACATATGAACACTCTGACTGTGACTCGCCGAGTTGTATGAACAACTCGTCGAGTTTGTTCTTGAGGCATGAAGATTGCCTTGGACTCGCCGAGTCAGGCACGAATGAGTCTAACCTCTAGCTCACTGAGTCCATCTCTCACTCACTGGTTCCACTCGGCATAACTCGAAAAGGGGAAAACAAGGGACTCACGACTCGACTCGCCCAGTCGTATACATGCAATCACTATATACTCGATTCTGCTTGAAACCAGTTCATTCCATTCATAGATCTGGGTTCTTGGGGCTTGATTAACCCGTAAAGTTTCCAACTTTACGTGTAAATAACATCAAATGAAGGTTTTAAGGCTCAAAGCACACTATAAGAGTAGATCTAGATCTTTCATGCGAAATGGCTCCATAAAGGTACTAGATCTGAGCTTTTGGAACTCAAACCTAGCTAGATCCAAAGGCTATTCATCTCAATGAGTCCTCTATGCTACTACCAAGCCAAGAAAATGGTTCAAGAATAACTTTAATGGCTTTCCAAAGGGGATTAAAGCATAGAAACAGAAAAGGGTCAAGTTATACCTCACTATACTCTGAAATGCCACAAAGATCTTGGATCTTCTTCTTCTCCTCTTATTCTACCTTCCTTCTTCTCTCAAGATCTTCAAAGAATCACACCAAAACACACAAGAAGCTAAGAGAGTTCTAGGGTTTCGAGAAGGATGCTCTGGGGGGTGATGGGGACTGACTTGGGGTCCCAAAAAGTTGTTTAAGTAGGGTGCAAACCCATGAAATGAGGGTTTCATCCAGACTGGCGGACTCGCCGAGTCCAGAATATGGACTTGTCGAGTAGCCAACTTAAATGTGCTCAAAATCCCGACTCTACTCGATGAGTCTGGCTACTGACTCGTCGAGTTCCTCTTGAAAACTTGAAAAATAAATATTTAAATAACATACCAGAATTTGGGGTGTTTCATAGGATGTCTTAACATTGTCAATTAGTAGTTTAAAGACTAATTGGATACATATATGTGTGATTATATGTTAACTAGGATCTTTGAGTGTGTACAAGTCTTCACTTGACACTTAGCAATCCTACATCGTTCCGTTCATCCAAACCACCATCTACAGGTGAGTTCATACCCCTTAATCAATGTTTTAACTGATTTTAAATGCTTTAATGGGGGGGATACAAGTAGAAAACAGCATGCTATAGAATCAATCATATGTGATTCATAACTGTGTTTTCATCCAACTGATTTCACATACTTCAAAATGTGATACATGAAATGGTTTTCTGTCTTTAAATGTTTTGTTATCAAACGAATTACTTTTGAAATGTTTGATAAAATGACATCAAGTCATTGTTATTTATTGTTCAAAACTCTTAAATGTTTTACAAAACCTCTTTCATGTCCTTGGTCAAATCTATATCTATACATTTATGTTCATATATATATATAGATGTATTGATATGACAACTTTCATTCTTCATTCAGTTCCCACACTCTTGAGTAGCAAGGGTGTATAAACCTTCTTGGACCACAAATACATTCCAGTAAACTATTATAGGGATAGTTTCGGGGATACAAAACATTATTCCTATTACAAGGAATCACACCAGAGTCAGTTCATTCATGAGTCTATACTAAATGCTATATGAAGAGATACACATACATGGATCCTCTTACATGGATACACTTACATGGATACTTGTACCTAGATACTATATGATGAGATACTGTTCCATACTATACGTGTAGATTAGTTCTGTCTATCCTAGTACAAAAGGATACTATACGGGACTAACCATTCCAGCACCCACCTGTTAGCAACAGAGGTAATGAACATCTACGGATGCCTACGGTCAATACTTATACTAGGGGTACCTTTACGGGACTAACCATGCCTACGACATGTTGTTAGCTACAGAGGAAAATGAACATCTATGGAGGTTCTAGGTTAATACTTTTCGGCAGTCGCGATGTCGTGTTTATCCTAATACAAAAGGATAATACTTATATGGCTATATTTTCCCTATTACTTTAATTTTATGATACGTTCATGTAAACGATGAGGTAGACTATATATTGTTAATAGTAGTTATGCAGGGGAAAAACCATCTTTGTTACAGCAAAACATTCAAGTCTTGGTAGAAGACTACTTTCAAAACATTCGGGTCTTGGTAGAAGACTACTTTTATACTAGTAGGAAATATGGGATTTTCTAGGGTTTTCACACTGATGCTAACCCAGATCGGGTACCCTCGCCATATACTATAAGCACTTCCCCACTAGGGTCTCGTATGGTCTCCAGCTGACGCTCACAGTCGATCACAACTCTAAATTGACTCAACCAGTCCATGCCCACGATGACACAGACATCCCCCATCGCGATCGGTACCAGATCTATCGAAAACTTAACTCCGAAGATCTCAAGCTCACATCCACGAATCACATCAGACGCAAACACAGCATGGTCATCGGCTATGGAAACTATCAAAGTTCGACTCAACGCCTCTCGTCGGATACTAATGTGACGACTAAATGCTAATGATGCAAAGGATCGACTCGCACCCGAGTCAAATAACACCAAAGCAAGCACATAACTCACAACAAAAGTACCTATATATAATCACAATATAAGTACATAATATCTCAAAATAATATAGTAAGAACATGTACCAGCCACAACATCAGGTGTTGTGCGGACCTCCTCCGCTGTCAGCTGAAAGGCTCTCCCACGAACCCTCGGTGTCTCGACCTTCGCTGGTCGAATCTCAGTAGCACGCACAGAAGTGGGTGCAGATCCCTGGGCTGATCCCTGCACGAGCTGAGGGCACTCGGCCTTCCGGTGGCCGGTCTGGTTGCAATGAAAGCAAACCGAGAATCCCTTGGGGCAATCCTTCGCCATGTTCCCCTCTTTTCCGCATTTGTAGCAAATCCCCAAACGGCAAGAACCCTCGTGACTCTTGCCGCACTTACCACAAGTGCAATCCTTCTGGCCCCCAACTCTGGAATCAAGGGGCTTGGCCCGCTTTTTCGCTGACTGCGACTGAGCTGGTCTCCTGTCCCTCACTCGGGACTCCTCCTTTGCCTCCCTGGTCTGCAACTCAAGCTCAATCTCCCTCTTCATGGCATTTTCCTAAAGCTCGGCCAATGTCTTATACGATGAGTTCGTCACAAACTCTCATATGTCCCTCCACAGTATGCTTAGATATCGGCTCGCACGTGCCTGCTCAGTGGACACGTGCTCAAGGCAAAACATCGCCCTCTCATGGAACATCCTCGAAATCTCAGTCACTGACTCTGTCTTCTTCTTGAGAGACAGAAACTCCAGTGCCAAATGTTCCCTCTCCACCGGGGGAGCATACTCGTATCGGAACATCTAAACAAACCTCTTCCATGACACTGCAGCATGATCTGCAGGGGTAAAACCAGCTGTCACAAACTTCCACTAGTCCTTCGCTCCCAAACGAAGCTGGTTCAGCACAAAGCGAACTCTCAAGTGGTCGGGTCATGAACACGTGTAACAACACCCCTCGATGGTAGAGATCCACCTCATCGCAGCAATCAGATCTTGCGTCCCATCAAACTCTGGTGGCTTCGTGTTGCTGAACTCTCGGAACAACAACGAGTCACCTCCCTGGGGCCTAGCAGTGGTGATGGCTGCAGTGGCTGTGGCAGCAGCAGCCTCAGTGATACCAGTGTATCACTCATCTCAGGAATCTCTGCTCGGATAGTTGCAACCACTTTCTCATGGATCATCCTCCGTATCTCCTCATCACTACTCTCACTGCTACTAGAGTTGTGGCGTGTACCCACCATGATGTCTCTGAAACACAACACAAAATCATCAGAGACTCGCTCGAGCATACTCACACTCGATCTCCCTCCCCTACTTGTTCCTCTGCATCCTATGGATTCTTACTTGGACTGCTCACTGATCCGGTGCTTTCGGTAGTACGAGCCCAATACTACCTTCCACACCGCATCAACATTCACTCCAAGCCCTCCTCCTTGGATCCCAATTACATCTATACCTCGCATGCTACTCTCACGGTAGACTTCTCATTGTCTCGCTCCTGTTAGATACTCATACTCAAGGCAAACCACTGGTCACAGAAAACCCTAGGCTAAGGCATCACAAATTAGGCCACCCTAGTCCAAATATATGAATTACCTAGCCTATTCTCTAGCATGCATTATATCTTATAAAATATCTCGTAACACAAAATAAGGGTATTTTGGGAAATCACTGCTCGGCTCTGGCTGATTGTACACACTACTCCGGCTCTTCTTCTCTTAAACTCTTTCTCATTTTTAGAAAAATTTATCTCTTTTGAAAACCTTTCTCAAATCCTCAGTTTGAGTCCAAACACACCCGAGGGTGCATCCGAATCCCTCAAACCAAGGCTCTGATACCAACTTGTAACAACGTAAATTTTCAAAAAAAAATTCGTTTTTAAACAAATTAAATTCTCATTTCACAATCTCGAAAACACAAGTATCCAAAATGACAATCATGTCCCAATGTAAATCACAATCCCCAAAATAAAAAAAAAAACATCTTCCGCCAGTGTGTACAATCATGCCGGTGCCTTGCCGCGATCCTCGAAACTACCTAAAACACATATCACATAACACGATAAGCATAAAGCTTAGTGAGTTCCCCAAAATACCACACACAACTCATTAGCCACTCAAGGCCATAACTCAATAAGACCCTCCGGTCAATGTGTCTCAGTGGGACCCTCCGGTCCCACAACTTAGATGGACCCTCTGGTCCCTCAACTCAAGAGCTCAATATCATACACAATAAGCATGTCACATAGCAAATAGCATGATATCTCAATACATAGCTTAATCACATAAGACCCTCTGGTCACAAATAAAATTACCACTCAAGGTATGTATAGTGAAAAGACTCACCTCGTAAGCTAGCAAATATAAACCTCGAACTCGGAATCTCGAACTCTACCCACCAGTCTACCCTCTGCCTAGCACATAATAAACATCCCTAATCAATATTGGCTCTCAAGAACTAGACTAACCCTTTTACACTCACAGAAGGGTGAAAAGACCATTTTACCCCTCCATAGCCTAAATAGTCCACACTTTTTACCAAACCCTAAAGCTCAACAAAAGTCAACGGCAGGGAGTATGTTGCGCGTACTCGGCTGCCATGAAGGCATCGGAGATGCTCGACCCCTACGCCACGCGTACTGGGATTACGCCCAGTGTACGCTCCAGATTCCCTCTTCTCACATTTTTGGTCTTAACCAGTTAAGACATAAGCTCATATCTCAGATCTGGACTCTCTAATGTCTCTTAATCCATAAAGTCATCAACTTTAAGCCTTTGCATGGCTGATTAGGCACCAAACTCCCAAAATCTACACTCTTTTGTCTCAAGGGTCTCATAACTCATGCATGGAGTGATTTCACCAACCAAGATTGGATTTTTATGACATAACACAACTCATACACTCAAAAGGGGCTTGTCCTAGACTCTGGAGTTCAAGATCTCATAAAGACTCCACCTTTTAGGGACAAAACCCTAAAATTCTCAACATCATGCTCATAACAAAGGAAAGGAAAAGTTTGAAGCTTTATACCTCAATAAGAAGCTTCTCACTCTGATTTGCTCGGATCTAGAAGCTTGGGCTCCAAATCCTCCTTCTTCAAGTCCTTCTCTTCTCTTCAAAAATCACACAAACACTCTCAAGGCTCAAACACACAAGCTCTAGAACAAAAGTTATAGTTCTCTTAGGGTTTTTTCTCTGGGAATGATGGCCAAAAATGAGGCCATCATATCCCTTATATAGGGGCTCACCCCAAATTAGGGTTGCATTCTGGGCCTATTACACCCAACGTACTAGGTGGCCTCCGCGTCAAGAACACGCTCACGAGTATGCACATCGTACTCTCACGTACGCCCAACGTACTCGATTATATCATGAACTTCTCAAGGACCACATTTGGCAACTTAAGGTTAGATGAAGGGTCAAAGAGATATACTTGATCCTGGGATGTTACAATTTCTATCACCGACTCCGTGTCCTATTTCAACACCAAGAACTCCTGAGCTAGCCACTCATGCTCAACCCACAGAATGTAACGGGAGCGGAACATCTCCCTAAACTGATCCCAAGAAACTGCAACTCTTTGCTCATCCAAATAAGACCCTGTCATCAATCTCCACCAATCCTTTACCCTAGACCTCAACATGTTCAGGGCACACCTGACCTTCTGGTTAGTCGGGCAACAACATGTGAAAAAGCATCCCTCGATATCCGATAGCCACCTCATGGCTATGATAGGGTCCTGAATCCCATCAATAGTCACGGGCTTCGGGTTGTTGAAGTCCTGGTACAGAAAAACTCGTCCGGCTCCCAATCCTGCCGCTAATACAGCTGCAGTGGCTGCTGCGGAAGCTGCCTCAGTGAAGGTTGCATACCGATCATCAAAGTACTCCACCATAGCGGTCTTGATAGACCCAAACATATCTGGCAGCTGAGTCCGGAACATTGCAGCAACCTCATCATGCAGGATCTCCCAGATCCTGTTATCCATCTCGTCTGGCCTTATCTAGCCGATTGTCCCGGGCACTGTCGGCACCTCCTGTCCGCCCTCTCCTGATCCTAACCCGGATCCAGCCACGAATCGTCATGTAACCACCATGCTGGAAACATACCGAAAGGATATCAACTTCTCCTCACAACAATCCGGGAACCAACTCCCAACCAAAACCCTAGGGGTTGTGACTTCCTTGCTACGCGTATGGGTCCTGTGCTTTCAGTAGTACGGGACCATACTGCCTTCCACACCTACCCATATTTGTCTCAAGTATCATCACAACGCCCTATAACTATACATAAGCATGGCATGTGCTCAGTCCTCACTCCTAGAGGAAGGCTAAATATCTCATAACAGGCAGACACGTCCAAACAACCCATCCATCCATGAACTATCACACGACCCTCCATTGGTACCAGTTAACTATTTCTTGAATACAATCACATGCCACACGGCTTAAACAATCTTAGGCTAAAATATTTAATCCTACAAGGGTTGGACTCTGACAAGAGCTACGCAGCAGGACCAAACCCCTTACCCTAATTCCATTTAACCCATGTAGCATGTGACTTATAGTATTCACTAAATAGTTAGTTCACACGCGAAAGAGTCATAAACAATCAATAAAGCACTCTACATAAAGATAAGGTATCAAATATCAGGCAATTCTATCATACGATTACTGAGGGTCCCTATCTTATTACTAGCATGTTGTTCTAACATATCACATTATCAAATAAATACATGGTATTTTGGGGTCTACTTACTGGCTCTGGCTGATCGTATATTCTGCATCCTCATTTTCTTCTTTTGAAAACTATTTTAAAAAAACTTTTGAAAAAATTATCCTTAGTTTGAGACTGGATTCACACGAGTGTTCCTCCAATTCACTCAAACCAAGGCTCTGATACCAACTTGTAACATCCATAAAATTCATGCCAATTTAAAACTTTTTAAATCATATAAAACCATTCAGTTATTACAATTTGTTTTCAACATAGTTTAAACATCAGAGTTCCCAAAAATCATAATCATAAATCGAGGAAGTGTACAGTCACGCCTTCGCCTTCCCGCGGCCATCCACTGAACCTGAAACAATAAACTGAAACTTTAACCTTGAAGGCTTAGTGAGTGGCCCCCAAAATACCAACCTCATACAACCATGAACACATCATATAAAAAACATAGAAAAACCATGCATCTCGAGTCTACAGTGTGACTGGTCCGCCCACACTGGGCCTTCAGTTCTCCTAGTCCACTCTCTGAGTCTACATTATGACTGGACCGCCTGCACTGGGCCTTCATTCTGTCTGGCCCACTCTTCGAGCCTCGGCATGTATGGACCGCCCTCTCGGGGCCTTCAGCCTATCCGGACTGCTCGCCAGGCCTTCGGCCTGACTAGGTGCCCTCCTGGGCCTGCAGTCTATCCTGCCCGCCCTGAGTGTGTTGGCCTACAGCACGAAGCAGGACCCGCCTCAACCCAACCCCATACCAATCAAACAATCATGTGCACATAAATATCATACGCTAGCATATATATATATATATATATATATATATATATATATATATATATATATATATATAACATATAATCATACCGATCTAACAGATCGCTATCACAGCAACCATCCTATAACCATGATACCAACCTAACTGGTCACTAACATAGCATCATCCTATATACCAGGATACCGACCTAAACCAGGTCACTAACATAATACCATCCTAACGACCAGGATGCAAATCTAGCAGATCAATAACATATCAAGCAAATACCCGGATACAAATCCGATAAAGGGTCGGCCTTGTTGCCTTAGACCCTGTTGATATAGTGAGAATAACTCACCACGTAATGCCAATTCCATAACCTTGAAAGCCATCATGTCCATTCTCTTTATTGGGACAAGGCCCAATGCCAATTCCATAACCTTGAAAGCCCTTAAGCAACACCCATTATTGGCCCAATTTACCAAATTGGGCCTAACTCCCTAATTGGGCCTCACTCCAAGATCCATTATCAAAAATTGGCCTAAAACACAATATTCATAAAGTCCAACAAAGCCCAAATCCAACTAGTCCATAGACAACCCAAAACCTGAAGCCCAATTGTCAAAGGCCCGACAGAGAACGTATGCGGGGCGGACTCTCTCTGGAACGCGGGGCGTACTCGTCCAGATGTCGACCACCATCAAGGTGGTTGACCCAGTATGCTGGGCGTACTGGATTTACGTTGAGAGTACATTGGGTTTCACCAAAACCCTAATAAGTGCTTAATAGCTTAAGCGCTTAATAGCTTAAGCACTTAAGCCCAAACTCCAGATCCATTGACCAAATGTGCCTTAGGACTATAAAGTCTCGAACTTTATCACTTTGGACGTCTAGATAGTTCTTAACACAAGTTCTTAATCCATTAAGACCTTCCTACTTCATGCATGAGACAAATCTAACTATTGGGACACTATTTTTATCACTTAGGACATCCTCTAAGGTCTGAAAGGACAGCTCATTTCGTCCAAATCTTAACATGCACCATTTTGGGACTTTTGGGACAAGAATGCTTCCATAAACCTAAAATGACTAGATCTATCTCATACAAGTATAAAGTTCCAAGCTTTTTACCTTCTAGAGTTTCTAGGGCACAAACCAACTTCAGATCTACAAGCTTGATCTTCTTCTCCAACTCCTTGATGCAACACCTTCTTCTTAAAACACTCAAAAAACTCAAACACTCAAGGAAATGGATAGGGTTTGGGGAAAACGACTCTAAGTAGTGGAGGCTGGGGTAATGGATGGTCTTTTGCTCATAATGTTGCTTATATAGTCCCCAAACCCTAAATATTAGGGTTTGCATCTGCGATGAGTACGCCCAATGCACTAGGGCGCGCCTAGTATGCTCATCGTATCCTTATGCACGCACAGCGTAATCCTCCTAATTCCAATAATTGCAATTTACCCCTCAGACTTTCATGGCTTCACCCTTCTATCCCCAGGTACTATAAATGAAAAATCTTGGGATGTTACAGATCTAGTGTAGTTTGGTTTTGGAGTTATTTTGATCCAAAATATAGATCTTTATGGTTCAAATCCGATTCCAAGACTTAGAGTTTCCACTCTCAGTCCTGAATGAGTCCATAAGGCAGAAATTTACCATATTGGATGTCTTATGGGGTTCATGCATGAGTTAAGATCATTTCTATGAGAATAGAATGCCATTTTGGAGTTTGGGATTATTAGGGTCATGTAATGTGACCAAGTTAGTGACTTTATTAATTAAGACGTTGAAGAGGACCTGGATATGTGTTTATAGCCGGTGGAAGAGACTATTAAGCACTTAATGGGAAAAGTGACTTAACAGTGGAGCACGTTGGGCATAAATGCATGTACACACAGCGTACACACCATTCAGCTAGTACGCTTAGCGTACAGTGGAGTACGCCCTGCGTACTCAACAGATATGGGCTTGGCGTGTCTTCGGCCTCAGATTGGGCCATGCATTGGATTTTAGTTCTTTGGGCCTTAGTGGGCCATCAGAAGTCAGTTAATTTGAGCCAAGAATATGTTTGGGCTTAGTGTAAGGTCCATTAGAGGGATTGGGCCCAATTTAGCAAATTGGGCCACTAGTGGGCTTGGGAAGCCTACCTAGTGTTGGGCCTTTTTGTATTATGGCTTTAGGCCTTAGATATGGACCAAGTTAGACTAGGGGTAAAATGGTCATTTTACTCTAAGGAGGATTATTGATTTGGACTAATTGTTATTTTGGGTAATGGTAGCTTGGGGAGTCAAGAGATCAGAAGTTCGGGGATCTACCAGCTAGCAGCAAGAGGTTTATTCACAGGATTCTACTGTCAGCTTGAGAGGTGAGTCTCCTCACTGTTTGTATGGGTCTACGGCCACAATGTAGGCCCATTTAGTTTATGTATGGTAGGAAGACTTAGGGTTTAGCCCTAGACACTATGTATGAAAGACCAGGGGGTTGCTCTTGGAACACAGTATGTTATTATGTATGATAGGAAGACCCGAGGGTTAGCCCTAGGGAATATGCATGAAAGACCAGGAGGTGGCTCCTGGCACACTATATGCTGATTCGCTAAGTAGAGTAGTATGTATGCTAGTTGTCTTTGTGATGCTTGTATGAAAGACCACGAGGCGGCTCTTGGCACTTGTCTGTAAGACCCAGGGGTTGGCCCCCGACTTGGCAAGAAAGACCATCTAGCGGCCCTTGGCATAACAGCAAGACTATGTGCAACACATATTAACTTATTTGATATATGATTGATCTGTATGGCTCACAATATGTATGGCATGTATGGCCCATTTGATATGTATAGTATGTGGTATTTGGGGAACTCACTAAGCTTTGTGCTTACGGTTTACAATTTTGGTTTCAGGTAACTTCAATTTTCAGATAAGGAGCTCGGAACGATCGCATCGCATTCACCCATATTATTCCGCATTACGTGATATTTGGGATTAGACTCTGATATTTATTTTAAATGAAATGTTTTCAATGTTTGGGCCAAAGTTACTAAGTGTTTTCTTATATATCAAATGAAAATATTGGTCTTGAATTTTGGGATGTTACAAGTTGGTATCAAAGCCTTGGTTTGAGGGATTCAGACATACTTTTGGGTGTGTCTAAACTCAAATTGAGGACTTGGTATGAAAGTTTTCAAAAGAGAATCATATTTTCATAAAAAAGGGTTTAAAAAAGGAGAAAAAGGGGTGATGCATGTAATCGACCGAGCTCAAGTAAGCGATTCCCAAAATACCAAAACATATTTGTTATGTGATATGATTATGTGATTCTCATGCTAGATTAGAGCTAAGGATCTAGGAGAGATGCCTTTGTATGCTTATATGAGCTTGTAGATTTGCATGCTAGAACTGATCAGCCAGAGGTAGGATGGTCTGTTTGGGTTATGCCTGATTGTGTGAGCCTTTGAGTTACATGCTAGTATAGATTCCTGATAAGAGGATAAAATGAATTGTTTGGTTAGATATTTAGTTTGTCTGAATGCTGCTTGCTTTGTGCTTTGTGGGACTTCGAGTGATGGAGGTTAGCTACTAGATGAATATGATAAGTCACATGTGACTAGGTTTGAATAATCTCAGAGTGCTGGATTTGACCCTATTGCACAACTCTCATTTAATTCTAATCATTGTAGGGATGAGTGCTTTACTCAAAGGATTATCCGAGCCTCGCCACATGTGATGGTATTCATGTAGTGGTTAATTGGCATTACAAAGAGTCTTTCAGCAGCTGAGGACTGGGTGGGTTCGGGAACCTAAGAAAGCTTAGGATATGTTTTAGCGAGCCTAACGATGCGGTATCATGAGTTTTGGTGCTTGTATTGAGAAAGTGACTTAGGGGATTCGGGATGATTGCTGAAGAAAGTTTGGATAAGTGTTGAAGGTTGTATCGGGCCCGTACTACTGAAAGCATAGGATCCATACTCGAATCGGTGAAAGTCTTGGAGAATCTAATAAGCTTATGGGGGAAAGGACTCTTGGTTATGTTTTTAATTTTGGAATGTCATATTTCAGTTGGAGATGAGCTCTCAGGGAGATGGTCCAGGTTCAGGTTCTGGTTTAGGTGCATACGTTGAGCCAATTAGCGAGCTGTTGTGAGAGTTCATTTTATCAGAGGTTTCTCGCAGTGTTTCAGAGATAGTGGATGAGCGATTGGGCTCATTTCGTGCGGAGGTTATGGCTATCATTGGAGCTCGCACACTGACTTTCTGGGAGTTACGTGCTTGTGGAGCTCCTGCGTTTCATGGGGAGAGGGATCCCATTATCAGTAGGAGGCGGTTAGTAGATATGGCTAATGCATTCAGGATGAGTTTTTGCCCCGAGGAGGCAAAGGTCAGATATGCTTCCTGCCTGTTGAAGGATCGAGCACGTGATTGGTGGGAATAGGTCGGTAGTGAGTTGGGTGATGATGCGGTCGATGCTATGTCTTGGGATGAATTTTCGACTTGATTTCGAGCTAAGTTTGCACCAGAAATCGAGGTACATCAGTTGGCGCGAGAGTTTCTGGATCGTCGCCAAACCACAGAGATTGTGGTAGAGATCACTGCCAAGTTTAGGGAGAGGGCTTTATTGGTATGGTAGTATGTGGCAGATGAGGAGATGAAGAAAACGAGGTATCACGACATGCTGCGGGATGACATTAGGAAGTTCGTGAGTATTTCAGTGTGCGAGACCCTGAACGATATGATCTCTAGAGCCCGAGAGCCGGATATTGATTTGGAGCACATTGAGAAGAGGAGGTCAAATCGGGTGTATACTATGCAGGGTCCTGGGAAGAGGCCAAAGACTTCAGATCAACGATTGGTAGGCCGGCAGGGCCGAAGTCAGTGCATCACGTGCGGAAAACTGCACAAGGGAGTGTTTTGTTCTAGGGGTTCAGGCTGCTACAAGTGTGGAATACATGGTCACATCAGCAAGGACTGCCTACAGGGGCAAGCCCATTATGTTTTCACTGCGATCAGGTGGGCCACAAGAAGGCCAACTATCCGACGATGAGGGAAGAGGTAGTAAGCATGTTTTCTCCGAACACTTTGAGGATCACTAATGGACGAGAGGGAAGGACATGAGTCCCAGCAGAGAGGATTCAGACTTTGCAGTGACATGCAAGAGTGATCCGGATTACGGTAGGTAATATTGCAGGTATGTAACAATTGCTCTTTCGATTCTATATGTATTATGGTTGTTCTTGCCTCGGTCTCGGGTAAGAGTATGTATGAGTTATCTCCCTTCTTATATTCAGATTGTATTTGTGAAAAAATGTGATATGCCAATTACATACCGAGAATTATTAGTAGCAAGTGTAAGGTCATGTCCCTTTTCTGGTTCGAAGTGTTCAGTGTTATCTCGGTTACAACCGAGATCAGTTCAGGAGCATCATGAGAAAATCTGCGGTCAGGGTTCAGCAGGATGGTTATTCACCATCGTCAGGATTCGGTGAAGTTCAGTCTTTGTGCTAGGGATAGTTTTTGGAAGTATCAAGAGAAGTAGTCTATCGCTAAAGAAGATGCGATGAGCATCGGCTAATTGGACTTTAGGGTTGAGAGGGACATCAGGTTAAGATTTTGGGGTCATTAGTGTTAGGATTTCAGAAAGCGTTCATCTAGTCTTCAGTAATTGTGCAATCTTTAGAATGGGCTAGTAATGGATCACTAGCAAGACTGAGCGTTGGTAGTCAGTGTGTCTATCGGGTAAAGAAGGAAGGAATGGGAATCCTCCAACACTCACATTACATGAAGACTTAGTCGAATCTAAGTGGGAGAGAAACAATCATGTTGCGGGAGCAGGAGCGGTTTTGAAACTGGGATAAGTTTCGCATTCAGGTGTGACATCCCCATTTTTACGGCCAGAAAAGACGGATTTCGTTTATGCTTTTTAATAAAAATCAGAGTAACTTCTTAAGAAAAGTATTGCGGAATTTGTTCTCAAAACAAAATATAATATAAATTTATCAAATCATTTCTTAAATAAATGTATTTTCATTACATTACAAAAACTCGGGATGTCAATCATCGATACAGACCATAAGCATAAACAAAAAAGAAATAAACATCTTAGGCCACAAAACACTATCTGGCCTCAAGTCCATAATATCTCGTCAAGTCATCCAACTATGCTTTTGCCACTACCTGTAATACAAGAAAACTGAGTGGGCCAGGCTGGGGAGCCTAGTGACCATATAGGGTTTTCAACCCACAATAATAAATTCATTATTTATTTTCCTCAAATCACTAACCCGAATACCCGTTCCCATTATCCTCACTTTACGTCCCCAAAGCATCTATTATCAGGGATCTATCCTAAGGAATTGCATCGAGATGGGCACTACTGCTAAGGGGATTCCTCTGCCATATGTGTCTGTAAGACAACCATGAGGGGGATGGAGTACATCTTCAAAAACACGTACAAGTTCGAGCCTGCTAGCGTTCCACTGGACTGCCTAGAAAAGTCCATGGTCGTCATCTATACTCCGCTAGACGACTTATCTATACTCCGTTAGATGACTGGATCATCTTAAACATTGTAAACATCGATGCCTCTCATCATTTTATCACATGTCATCTATTTCATCTACCCATTTTCTACCCAACATATTTGTAGATATAAAATACATACATTGTCCAGATCTGTAAAACAAAGCTTACATCTTTCATCCAGCATAACTTTCTAAGCATAGTGTAGCACCCGATTCCTGGTACGTATTTAAATTCAAGCAAATGTTTCATTTTACTCTGGGACTTGACGAGTTGGAGGCCCAAGTCGTCAAGTAGACTCGACTTTTGATCGGGGGCTTAAGTGACGTACTCGACGAGTCGGAGGACCGAATCGACGAGTAGGAGCTGTCTGGACAAAACCTCAATATTTAGGGTTCGCACCCAATTTAAACACTTTATCTCGTCCCAAACCAGCCTCCATCACCCTCCCAACTTAGAGAAACCCTAGATTGAAACCCTAAACCCTTTTTGAGTGATTTTGAGCTCTTTGTTCCATTTTGTGCAAGTTAGAAGGTTGGAGAGAAGAAGAAAGAGCTTGGAATTGCAGGAAGAGTAAGGAGATCCAGAGGTTTTGCTTCATTTCCTATTTATTGGAGGAAAAAGTCCAGACCTTGCTTCTTCTTTCATTAGATACTCTTTTTGGAGTTACTTAGGGTTTTTGGAAACCTTTTTGGAGCCATGCTTGGATGCGACCACGATTTTGGGATAAGGATTTCTGATCTGGAATCATTGAGGGTTCCAATGCCATAAAGGTGCCAACTTTATGGCCATGGGTGACCCATGCATCATATAAACCCCCTTTTTATGGCTTTTTGAGCCAAAAACCCCATGCATGGACATCAAGTTCGTAGCTTTACGTATAAAATGGACCCTAGGAGGTCAGATCTATGATTTGGATGCATTAAGACCCAATATAATCGACTGTATAGTCTTGGACAAAGAGGGACTCGACGAGTCGGGATGATTTTTCCCCCAAAACGTCTTTTGGAAATGGTTTTGATTGAGTGGAAGGAACACTCAGCCTGCTAAGGGTTTGTCTTGAGCATGGAAATCATTGGACTCGACGAGTGTATGAACAGACTCGGCGAGTCCAAGGAAATCTCCCAAATCATGAAGACGGACTCGACGAGTTGTCCATAGAACTTCGCAAGTCATAGACTGGACACATTCATAGCATGAAGATGAACTCGATGAGTTCAAGGATTAACTCGGCGAGTCAGTTGATGATGGTCCTAATACTATGGATGAAGGTGAACTCGTCGAGTTCTTGCTAGACTCGAAAAGTAGAGTCGGGGGTTGTATCATTTTGAAAGAATAGGGACTCGACGAGTAGGTGGACCAACTCGGCGAGTCAAGTCAACTGGATGTTGACTTTGACTAAAGTTGACCTTGACTTTGACTTTGACCGGAATTTGGGGTTGACCCTTGTAAGGGTTATGAGTATGAATTAGTAATCGGAAGAGGTTATTGTGTAGGAATTGAAGAGTGGAGTCGAGTTGATTCTCGTGCCAATGACTGTGCAGATACTACACGACATCAAGGTGAGTTATCTTCCAGTAGAAGTGGGTCTACGGCCACAATTCCGACCCACTAGTAGGGATTGTTTGTCGAGTAATTGTCTTTGTGATAATTACTTGGGTTTGCCACTATCTTATATGTTTTACATGCTAGTATAATATGATGTTATGTGATAGTGGTAGTAAGGTGAATAGTCCTTGGTTATCGGTTGATAGGGCCGAAGAGGTAGTAGTGTACCCGGCTATGCTGGACAGTATGATTATGTTATGTTATTGTGTGGTAGTAGTAGGGGGCTAAATAGTCCCTGTAACTGGTCAAGATAAACCGGAGGGGTAGGTCAGACACCCCGGTATGTCTGACAGTGGTAGGTTAAGCACCCCGGTATGCCTAGCAGGTTAGGTCGAACACCCAGATATACCTGACAGTATGTTTATTGATTATTGAATGGTATGTGGTATTATGGGGGAACTCACTAAGCTTCGTGCTTACAATTTATAGTTTTCTTTTCAGGTACCTCTTCATTGAAGGGGAAGGAGCCGGCATGGTAGCAGCGCATCGCACACACATGATTTCCGCACTATGACGACCTCGGGATTGTACACTGACATTATTATTACTCAAGGATATGTTTTTATGACATTTGACTTATGGGTTAAAAGTTTGATATGATATTGATGTTGTTTTTTAGAAATGGTTTTTATTAAGTTACTTAGTCAAAAACGAAATTTTTGGCCTTGAAAATTGGGTTGTTACACATAGAATACATAAACAGTCCAGATCGGAAAAATAATGTTTAAATCTTTCATCCAGCATAACTTTCAAAGCATAAAATACATATACGGTCTAGATCTGAATAAAAAGTTCAGATTTGAAGGAATGAAGTTCAGATCTTTATTCCAACATAGATCTCATAGTATACAGTTTAGATCTGAAGAAAATTTTAGATCTGAGATGAGAAAGTGTAGATCTGAAGGAAAAAGTTTTAGATCTGAAAGAAAGAAGTATAGATCTTTCATCCAACAAACATCTCACGTAAACATATAACATATATATACACATAGAATGTAATTTATATAAAATACTTCATATCTATGTGTAAGATGAGAGCGACTATACACTTACCTGATAATGAGTGATTCCGAACTCAGACAACGCTTCGCTTCTATTAATTTATTTCCTTTTGACGAAACAATGGCTTTTTAAAAAAAAACCGGGCTTTGTTGGAGCAGTGTTCCGAACCGGAAGGCTTTTTTTCTCGAGGCTTCAGGAGCCTCGGGGCTTCCTTCGGGTGCTAGGGGGTTTAACTTGACCTAAGAGGGGGTTAGGGAGGTAGGGAGAGAAAGTTGTGATGCAAGGGGTGAGAAAGTCGGCTGCCCTCACAACCCTTTTATAGGTTGGTCCTCAGACGTATACTGGGCGTACGGAGCCTAGGACGCGGGGCATAAGTCCAATAAGATCACAGGTATCATCGCTTCGGTGGGGCGACGAGGATGATGTTGGGTCGAGGAAAGCAGCTGTATGCGGCGCGTTTCGATCTTGGACGTTGGGCGTATGTGAAGGCGACATGTCACGATCCGAAGCGAGCTCTATGATCAGCATCGGACAAATGGGATTCGACCACGTCATCGAGTTCGCATCAGGCTTCGCAAATTCATACTCCGACTTAAAAAATCGTATCTTTCACATATGAGCTCCGTTTTCGACGTTTTTTATATCCACGTGTAGGCAGGAACGTACTCTACAACTTTCATTTAGACTCTGTCGGCTAATTTTGAATTTATTTTAAAATTTATATTTTTAACAGGGCGGGACAGGATTGGACCGTTAAAATCCATAACTTCTTTGTCCGACATCCATTTTTATCTGTCTTTTTATCGTTACGCTACTATTAACGAGAACTTGGATTCTTGTTTAGGTTGTGTCGGCTAAAAACCGCTCGATCTAATATTCGAACTTCGGGTTGTACACTGCTAAGCCAAAACTTCGAAAAATCATAACTACCTCATACAAAGTGTAACGCCCCGATTCTCGAATATCAATTTATGGTGATAAATTCTCATGAATTCAAGGTCTACTCGACGATTTGATTTCTTTACTTGTCGAGTAGCAGCGGGTTAGGCCACGCACTTAAGTAATCTACTCGCCGAGTCCAAGAAGGGACTCAACGAGTAGGAGCTGGAGGATGAAACCATAAATTTCGAGGTTGTGCACCCTATTTAAAGGGTCATTTTCCCCTTAGCCTCCATTTGCAACCTCTAGAGAGTTCAGTAAAACCCTAATACGTGTGTGTGTGTGTGCTCTGTTTGTGTGTTTCAAACCTTGGAAGAAGATTCTTAGAGAAAGGAACTTGGAGATCAAGTAGCTAGCAGCAAGGAGCTTGTGTGGACCTGAAATCTACCTCGGTTAGCAACACTTGAAGGTATCAAGTCATTACCTTGACCTTCTTTCCTTCTAGATCTCTTTTGGGTTGAAGATTAGGGCTTTTCAACATGTTATGAAGCTATTATTGGGTATGAGTTAAGATCTGAAGTTGCAACTTCAGATCTGAACTCTCCTTGGTCTTTAGGTCCATAAAGCTTAAAGCTTTAGCAAGTATGAACCCTTCCTTTTGAGTTAAATTCCATTTCAAGTTTAGATTTGGCATTATGAGTCATTAGAGCCTTGAATGCACGTAAAGTTTGCAACTTTATGTGATAAACATACATTAGGAAGCTGGATCTACAATTTGGAGCCTTAGCATGGCTTAAAAATTGTCTGTATGAGTAAAGGTCTGAAGAGACTCGGCGAGTTGTATAAACGAATCGGCGAGTCCAATGAAGATTGTCGTAGACTCGGCGAGTCCGATGAAGGTTGCCGTGGGCTCGGCGAGTCAATCGAGTGACTCGGTGAGTCGCCGAGGGTTTTCCCAACCTTTGGACATGTATGAACGCGGCGAGTTTTAAAGGGGAAAACTCGGCGAGTTGTCCAAGGAGTTATGGCCACTGACACTAGGAACTCGACGATTCACACGAGTGACTCGGCGGGTTAGCGCGTTATGCAAGGAACTTGGCGAGTAGCTAAGAGTACTCGACGAGTTAAGGTTAACATGGACTGTGGACGTTGACAGTTGACTTTGACTTTGACCAAGGGTTGACCAGTTGACTTATGAGGGTATTCTGGTAAATTGGATATTTATAGCAAAGAACATTGCTGAATATAGGTGTTGGAGTTGGAGCTACATATGAAGGAGTTTGGCACTACCTTCCAAGCTACCTGCGAGGTGAGTTATCCTCACTATACTAAGGGGTCTAAGGCACCAAGGCTGGCCCATTGAATATGTTATCCATGTAGTGTTATTATGTTGAGTATAGGTTAGTTATTTCATGCTAGTGGTTGTGCCAGTTAGGTAGACCTATAGGACTACCTGAGTTGTTATATGATTAATTGCATGCATAGTGGTTATGTTATATGTTGACATGTTATGTGGAATGGGTTGAGGTGATACTGCTTCGTGCGGTAACTGAGAGCATTCCAGATGCGAGCTAAGGGAGACTCGTACAGTGGGCTCGATGGCAAGCCATATGTGAGTTATGGGCCCGTAAGGCAATCCAGAGTCACACTGTGGGCCCAGGGGTAATCCAGTCTACAAACCTATGGACCCAATACATGCTATTATTTATGTATATGTGTTATGTGCAGTGTATCAGTATTTTTGGGGGAACTCACTAAGCTTTCGGGCTTATAGTTTCAGTTTATTATTTCAGGTACAACGGATGACCGCGGGAAGGTGAAGGCGTGACCGTACACTTCCTCATATTTTGATTGGATTTCTGGGATACTCTGATATGAAATTATTTTGAAAACATATTTGTAATAACTAATGGCTTTGAATGATTTAAAAAGTTTTAAATTGGCTTGAATTTTATGGGTGTTACATGAAGTCAGATTTACACGTTCTTTTTATGCATGCTCTCGGTTTAACGAACACTACGGCTTTCGTGTAGATCACCAAGGCTAAAAAGTCCTCTATCGTAAATTCACTATTTATGTCACACAGTGGCGTGCTAGGTTTGTCGCAAAACTTCGACAAGCCATAACGTCTTCGTTAAAACTCGGATTTCGGTGCTCTTTAGGAATCCTTGTCACGACCACTATTTTTCGATAGCGGGTTTTTATCCTTTATTTATTATATTTTTATAAACAAGGAATAAGCACACAAAAGCACATAATTCACATAATATTCAAGTAATTGATCTTTATTACTTTAAAACGAGTTACAATGGTTTAGCTAGACTATTACATCATCATTAGTGCTAAACCCAGAAACACGGGTTTAGGTGAATTCAGATCTTTATTCACAATAGACGTTTAAATTCTCCTTATCACTCCGAAACGTTACATGCTATTTCTAATATCGTAATCGAACGCTTAGAATCCTAAACACATAAGGTTTCCTAGATCCGGTCGGCAACAGACCATAGATCCGAATAAATAATAGCATACAAGGAAAACATAGAGCATTTAGCACATAAAAGCATTTTAGGCATCTTTCCTAAAATAAACTAGTGCTCGTGTCTAACATATGGAAGACACTCATCTCATGAGCATCGCTTAGCATTCTAAGTTGAAGCCTAGAAATCCAACAAATTCCTAGTTCACTTAAACTAATGCTTTGATACCAACTGTGACATCCCCATTCTTACGGCCAGAAAAGACCGATTTCGTTTATGCTTTTTAATAAAAATCAGAGTAACTTCTTAAGAAAAGTATTGCAAAATTTGTTCCCAAAACAAAGTATGATATAAATTTATCAAAGCATTTCTTAAAGAAATGTATTTTCATTACATTACAAAACCTCGGGATGTCAATCATCAATACAAACCATATGCATAAACCAAAAAGAAATAGACATCTTAGGCCACAAAACACTATATGGCCTCAAATCCATAATCTCTCGTCAAGTTATCCAACTATGCTTTTGCCACTACCTGTAATACAAGAAAACTGAGTGGGTCAGGCTGGGGAGCCTGGTGAGCATATAGGGTTTTCAACCCACAATAATAAATTCATTATTTATTTTCATCAAATCACTAACCGGATTACCCGTTCCAGTTATCCTCACTTTACGCCCCTAAAGCATCTATTATAAGGGACCTATCCTAAGGAATTTCATCGGGATGGGCACTACTTCTAAGGGGATTCCTTAGCCATATGTGTCCGTAAGGCAACCATGGAGGGATGGAGTACATCTTCAAAAACACCTACAGGTTGCGAGCCTGCTAGCGTTTCACTGGACTGCCAAGAAAAGTCTGTGGTCGTCGTCTATACTCCGCTAGACGACTGGATCATCTTAAACATCGTAAACATCGAGGCATCTCATCATTTTATCACACATCATCTATTTCATTAACGGATGTTCTACCCAACATATTTGTAGATATAAAATACACACATGGTCCAGATCTGTAAAACAATGCTTACATCTTTCATCCAACATAACTTTCTAAGCATAAAATACATATACAGTCCAGATCTGAAAAATAATGTTTACATCTTTCATTCAGCATAACTTTCAAACCATAAAATACATATGCAGTCTAGATCTGAAGAAAAAGTTCAGATATGAAGGAAAGAAATTCAGATCTTTATTCCAACATAGATCTCAAAGTATACAGTTTGGATATGAGATGAGAAACTGTAGATCTAAAGGAAAAAGTTTCAGTTATGAAAGAAAGAAGTATAGATCTTTCATCCAACAAACGTCTCAGGTAAACAGATAACATATATATACACATAGCACGTAATTTATATTAAATACTTCATATCTATGTGTAAGATGAAAGTGACTATATACTCACCTGATACAGAGTGATTCCGAACTCAGACAACGCTTCGCTTCTATTAATTTATTTCCTTTCGAAGAAACAGCGTGTTTTTATCAAAAACTGGGCTTTGCTGGAGCAGTGTTTCTGAACCGAAAGGATCTTTTTCTCGAGGCTTCGGGAGCCTCGGGGATTCCTTCGAGGGTTAGGGAGGTAGTGAGAGAAAGTAGGGAGAGAAAGTTGTGATGGAAGGGGTGAGAAAGTTGGCTGCCAATGCAGCCCTTTTATAGGCTAGTCCTCAGACGTACGCTGGGCGTACAGAGCCTTGGACGCGGGACGTAAGTCAGATATGATAACATGTTTCATCGCTTCGGTGGGGCGACGTGGACGATGTTGGGCCAAGGAAAGCAGTTGTACGCGGTGCGTTCTGATCTCGTACATTGGGCGTATGCGAAGGCGATGTGTCACGATCCGAAGCGAGCTCTATGATCAGCATCGGACGTCTGGGATTCGACCATGTCATCGAGTTCGCATCAGGCTTCGCAAATTCATACTCTAACTTCAAAAATTCACATCTTTCGCATACGAGCTCCGTTTGCGACGTTCTTTAGATCCACGTATAGGCAGGAATGTACTCTACAACTTTCGTTTAGACTCCGTTGGCTAATTTTGACTTTATTTTAAAAGTTATATTTTTAACAGGCCGAGACAGGATTGGTCCCTTAAAATCCATAACTTCTTCGTCCGACGTCCATTTTCGTCTGTATTTTTATTGTTACGCTACTATTAACGAGATCTTTGATTCTCATTTAGGTTGTGTCGGCTAAAAATCATTTGATCTAATATTCGAACTTTGGGTTGTACACCGCTAAGCCGAAACTTCGAAAAATCATAGCTTCTTCATACGAAGTTAGATTTGGGTGTTCTTTTTATGCGTACTCGCGGTTTAAGGAACACTACTGCTTTCGTGTAGATCACCAAGGCTAAAAAGTCATCTATCATTAATTCACTATTTACGTCACGGAGTGTCGTGTCGGTTCTGTCGCGAAACTTCGACATGTCATAACTTCTTCATTATAACTCGGATTTCGGTGCTCTTAATATGTTCGAAATCCTTGTCTCGACCACTACAACTTTCTTCTTCGATAGAGGTTTTTCTAACATTTTATTTTTGACGCTTATTTTTATCCTTTATTTATTATATTATTATAAACAATCAATAAGCACACAAAAGCACATAATTCACATAATATTCAAGTAATTCATCTGTATTACTTTAAAACGAGTTACAATGGTTGACCTAGACTATTACATCATCATTAGTGCTAAACCCATAAACACGGACGTTACATTAGGTTAGGAAGAAAGGTGGCCCAAGCAATTGTGTAGCGTGAGGGTAGTGTAAGTTGGAGTTCGGAAAACTAGACAACATTGAGGTCGTGTTCTTATGATGATTGATGGCATGTATTAAGAAATCAGCATGGAGATTTCATTCAGGACATGATTTCAGCTCGGGATATTAGATTGTGCATGTACGCTCGATTATGGGTGTGTTCGGAGTAGTAGTCAGCGAAAGACCATGGTCAGCGGTTGAGTAGTAGGAAAGTGATTAAGACTACGGGATAGCCGTAGCATTCACTAGTAGCCGGTCAGTGTGGAAAGCGTTATATGACTGTGGGATAGTCGTAGCATTCATTAGTAGTCAGTCGGCGGGGGAAGTGTTATAAGACTACGGGATAGACGCAACATTCACTAGTGGCCAGATAGCATGAGAAGTGTGATAAGACTGCGTGGTGGTCTTTAGAATTAGTTAGCAGGTAGTATAGAAGTGTTGTAAGACTATGGGGTGGTCCATAGCGTTCACTAGTTGGCAGATGGAGTAGGAATGTCGTAAGATTGCGGTGTGGCCTGTAGCATTCGTATATTGGTATAGTAAGCCTGCGGGGTGGCACATAGCACTCGTCAGATAGCCGTTAGTATATTGGTATAGTAATACTTCCAGATGGCCCGTAGCACTCGTCAGATAGCCATTAGTATATTGGTATAGTAGGACTGCGAGGTGGCCATAACATTAATTCGTGGTCAGTTAGTATGCGAGCGTAAGACTGCGGGGTGGACCGTAGCATTCGTCGGTACCTATTCGGCATTAAGAATGTATCAGATGCGTGACTCGCCTGTGGAGTTTTTCAGATAGGTTAGACTAGGACAGGACAGCCCACGTGGATATGAGTATGCCACAATATGATTGTATTCAGGAAGCAGTATTTCGTTGAAGATTAGGTGGGAAGTAAGACTACAGCGATTCTATTAGCATTCACCTTTTTGTAGTAGATTTAGTGGCAGTGTGTATAGAGTAGTTTGCGATAGCCGAAGTTCCTTCGGAAGTCGCTGGAAGCAACTGAGAAAGTGTTCATTGGTTCTGTAACCGGGTGGAATCCAGTATTTCTAGATAGTCGACAGATAAGTTGGGAACTGGAGGACTCGGCCCATTCAGAAAGTGGATAAGAAGCAGCAGGATGTTTTGGCGGTAGTGATGCGAAGATTCTTGGTTGTATGGAGGTAGCTTGTGGATCGAAAATGCTAAGACACTTGCAGCAGGGTTAAATAATCTCAAAGTAATTGATTTGAACTTTTTGCACAGCTCTCGTCTGAGTCTAACCGTTTTAGGAATGAATCTTCTACTTGAAGGATTACATGAGCCTTCTGTCAAGTATAATTGTCCTGCAGATGGTTATGCAGGGGCGGTCTGTCAGGGAGACAGATCAGTATGGATTTAGACTTTATAAAGGCAGAAGTAAGTTGCGGAAGCTTGAAGTTTTCTTTCTTCGGGATGGAAGTTCAGATGGTTTTCGGTTGTCTAGAGAAGATGGTCTTACGCGTGGAATCTTCAGTGGTGTTCCTTAGATCCAGCGTTGGACACGGGTGCTAGTAAGGAGCAATTTCGAGGATGAAATCAAATTTAAGTGGGGAGAATTGTAACACCTGGTTTTGAAAATGTTCGGTTGTGGCTTTGGAGGACAAGGGCATAAGCGTAATATGATGATTCAGTCTTTTATGGGTCTCGGGTTCTATTCGGAAGGGTTTTAGGCTTGAGGGTGTAGCTAGAAGCGTAGGGTTACTTGCCACCTTTTCGTAGATATAAAGTTCATCGGAAACAGACTTGGGATGAAGACGTTATAGCACTTTGAAGTACGCCCCACATACAAGAAGTACACCCATCATAGGGGTGTAAAGTGCTCGCGGGCGTTGGAGGCGTACGCTCAGAGTTTCTAAAACCCTAATTTTAGGGCTATGCCACTATAAAAGGAATAATGTGCCTTAGTGGTCAGCCTCCATCTCATTCTTAGACAGCCACCTCGAAACCCTAACCCTCCCTTGAGTGTTCTTGGAGCTTTGGAGGCCATTAGAGAACATCTTGATGTTGTGAAGCCATTTTCCAAGCAAGTGAAGAGCAAAGCAAGGTGGCAGTTCAGAGGAGAAGCTCTAGATCCGAGATTTTGGTTCCATTTCAGAGCACCTTGAGGTATAAAGCCATAAACTTTCCTCATGTATGCTTAGATCTAGTGTAGTTTGGTTTTGGAGTTATTTTGGTCCCAAGCATAGAGCTTTATGGTTTAAATCCGATTCCTAGACTTAGAGTTGCCACTCTTAGTCCTAAATGAGTCCATAAGGAAGAAAGTTGCCATCTTGGATGTCTTATTGGGTTCATGCATGAGTTAAGATCATTTGTATGAGAATAGAATTACATTTTGGAGTTTGGATTATTAGGGTCATGTAAAGTCACCAAGTCAGTGACTTTATTGATTAATACGTTGCAGAGGACCTGGATCTGTGTTTATAGCCTGTGGAATAGAGTATTAAGCACTTAATGGGAAAAGTGACTTAACAGTGGAGTATGCTGGGCGTAAATGAATGTACGCGTAGCGTACACACCATTTAGCCAGTATGCTTAGCGTACAGAGGAGTACGCCCCGCGTACTCAATAGATATGGGCTTGGCATGTTTTGGGCCTCGGATTGGGCCATGCATTGGATTTTAGTTCTTTGGACCTTAGTGGGCCATTAGAAGTCAGTTAATTTGGGCCAAGAATATGTTTGGGCATAGTGGAAGGCCCATTGGAGGTGTAACGTTCGTGTTTCTAGGCTAAGCATTAAAGACGATTTAATAGTCTAGGTCAACTTTGTAACATGTTTTGAAGTAATAAGAATGAATTATGTGAATTTATGTGCCTTATATTTAATTATGATGATATAATAAATTAAGGAAAAAAATAAGCGTCAAAAATAAATGTTAGATATAGCTGATATCTATGAAAAAAAGTTGTAGTGGTTGAAACAAGGATTCCGGAGATATAAAGAATACCGAAATCCGAGTTATAATGAAGAAGTTATGATATGTCGAAGTTTCGCGACAGAACCGGCACGACGCTGTGTGACGTAAAAACTAAATTTACGATAAACTAGTTTTAGCATTAGTGATCTAAACGAAAGTCGTAGTGTTCATTAAACAGAGAGTGTGTGTAAAAAGAACGCCCAAATATGACTTCGTATGAGGAAGTTATTATTTTTCTAAGTTTCAGATTAATAGTATGTAGCCCGAAACTCGAATTTTAGATCGAGTTATTTTTAGCCGAAACAACCTAAACGAGAATCGAATATCTTGTTGATAGTAGTTCAATGGTAAAAAGAAAGACGAAAACGAATGTCGGATGAAGGAGTTATGAATTTTGAATAGACTTTTCCTGTCCCGTCCTGTTAAAAATATAACTTTAAAAATAAATTCAAAATTAGCCGACGAAGTCTAAACGAAAGTTGTAGAGGATAGTCTCACCTACGCGTGGATATAAAGAATGCCAAAAACAGAGCTCGTATGCGAAAGATACGGATTTTTGAAGTTCTGGGCACAAACTTCAAGGTTGGTCTCAAGGAGTACGCCCAATGTACTTCGCACGTATTCGATCCAGAGTTAGCCAGGTCACCCTTCCTTCGCTAAACACATATCTTGACACGTCTGAGGCATAAGAACAAAACACAAGCCATGTTTACCTCATACGCCCAGCGTACGAGGGTACGCTTAGCAGAAGAACCGAACACAAGCCACGTCTACCTCGCACGTATTCGATCCGAAGTCAGCCACGTCGCCCTTCCTTCGCTAGACACGTATCTTGACACGTCTGAGGCACAAGAACCAAACACAATCCATGCCACCCTTCCTGGCAGCTACGCCTAATGGATAATATTGGCAGCTATGCCTAATAGATACAACATAATCCTGGCAGCCGTGCCTAAAGGATAGTATCGGCAGTTGCGTCTAATAGAGAACGCCATAATCCCGACAGTTGCGCCTAGATGATAATATTGGCAGCCGCGCCTAAAGGATAACATTGGCAACTGTGCCTAATAGATGATATTGGCAGCTACGCCTGGTTGAGAAGAAAACAATCCTGGCAGCTGTGCCTAAAGGATAACATTGGCAGCTGTGCCAAATAGAGAACATTGGCAACTGTGCTATTGGCAACAATCCACTTTGTGCCTATTCCTTAGGACAATCCTTTGGAATGAATGAGTGAATGATAGAGGATTCTTAGGGTGGAACTCTAAGAAACTGCAGAAGTATCCCTTAAGCAATATCATTACCCCGATGATGATCCTTAGGCTAGGTCCCTTATGATAGGTGTTTAGGGACGTAAAGTGAGGATAACGGGAACGGGTAATCAGGGTTATTGTTGGTTGATGAAATTAATAAATTTATTGTTGGTTGATGAAAATTAATAAATTTATTTATTATAGGTTGAAAACCCTATATGCTCACCAGGCTCCCAAGCCTAACCCACTCAGTTTTCTATATTACAGGTAGTGGAACAAGAGCATAATTGGACGATGACGAGGGATTTTGGATTATAGGCTAATACATATAAATAACTGTTGTAAGGCCTATATTGTATTGTTTATGCTTTTGGTCTGTATCAATATGGACATCCCGAGTTTTGTGATGAAATGAAAAATACATTTCTTTAAGAAATGCTTTGATTATTTTTTTTATCATATTTTCTTTTAGGAACAAATTCCTCAACACCTTTTGAAAGATTACTCTGATTTTATTTTAAAAGCATAAACGAAATCGGTCTTTTCTGGCCGAGAAACTTGGGGATGTCACAGAGGGATTGGGCCTAATTTAGAAAATTGGGCCACTAGTGGGCCACTAGTGTGCTTGGGAAGCCTACCTAGTGTTGGGCCTTTTTTATTATGGGTTTGGGCCTTAGATAAGGACCAAGTGATGTTGGGTTATGAGCATTCTAACAGTCCTAAGTGTACATGCAACCCTAAATACCTTGGATCTATGTTTTCTCTATTATACATGCAAATATGAACTTTCCAAGGTATTCATCCTAACTAGCATAATAACATTGATTCATATGAATATAACAAGTTAGAATTACATACCTCTTTGATGTATAATGTCTTCATGAAGCTTGAGTGCCTAGTGCCCCAAGTGTGACACCTCAAATGGTTCATACAACACCAAATACACATGGAATGACTTGAGAGAAAACCCCACTTCATGAAAATCGGCTAGCCATTTCTCATCTCACATATATTGGCCAATTTTTCCCAACAATATGATCTTTATATAGTGTCACAATTAGGGTAAACCCTAATTGTCATGGATTTCCATTTCCTTGGATCCATGGGTTCAAATACACCATGGAGCATCCTATGGGTTTTAGCCCAACTTGATAATCCATGGAGTCTTAGCCCAATATACAAGTATGGATGATTTACACAATCAACCCATATATTTAATTACTGTTCTTTTGATCACTTAATTAATCCTATATTAATTCTTGATCAATACTAATTAAATAATCTTATTATTATATTAGAACTTATAATATATTAATAAACCATAACTATTATTTCTCTCATTTTAGTCTATCCAAATGCAAGATGCCATGCAAACCAAATGGACCATGCCGAGTCGGGTCAAGTCTAACCAATTATAGTTATGGACTTAGACATTAATCCAACAGTCTCCCACATGGATAAGTCTAAAACTATTATTGCGTATGACTTCAAGAACCGACTGGCAATCGTAGCACTCAAAAGCTTCTGTCGAACTCTGACCTTGTCGATAAACTCTGACCTTTGTCAATGAGTCATCCATTAGATAAGGGATCATATATTCCTCCATTCTAGATATCATATGGACTGAGACATGGATTATATTCATTCTCTCTGTCCATTTTTTGTTTCCCGATTTCCGATGTATGAAGACTGACTAATTGAACAAATCGAATCAGTCCTGGCCCGGCCACACACTTACATTTGTCATCACCAAATCATCGAGGGTCCACATAAATCGCTTTTATCCCGAAGGTAAAAGGAATGGATAAACTTTGAGTCATATGGCTTGTTCTACTACTTGTTGAATCATACTCAAAGGTGCGTTTTATAACATGGAGTTACCGAATGCGTTTTCGTGCAATCAATGTACAACCAACTCATAGTAACAACTCGTATCTGTAGGTTTGAAGAATATAAGATATTATCGTCTCATGATCACTCGTGATAAAATCCATGAAGTGATTCAAATGAGCGCGGGTTGAATCCAGTACTCAGAACTTATGAGCACTCATGAGTGTTGTAGCACAACTTTGTCCACCAACTTGGACCTCTACAAGCTAACCCATGACAGTCTTGATTCATATCTACTTCCAACATATGACTGACTGTCGATGGGTTTGAATAACTTAGTCTTTCCGGAAGAATAACCTAGTTATTATGGAAGTCAAAACATGCAAGGTGAAAGACAAGAATAAATGAATCTAATATGGTATCAAAACCTATGAATATAAATAAAACACTTTCTATTTATCACCATACTAATTACTCATTATTCATTGTTTCGGTTTTATCAACTTTATACTTGAATTAAAACACTAGGTGTCCCATGCTCCAAGCATGTACATTATGTTTTCTAAACAATAGCTTTGCCATACACCAAGTATGCACTCTATGTTTGTCTATGATCTTTACTTTGTGAATTAGATCAATTGAGCATAACTCCAATGATCCTCTTTTCACAGTCCCAAATCCTTACTGCAAATGCAAGAATTCCAAATGCATGTCATTTACTGAAATCTGTTAGATTCTAAAATTATAAGCATTGATCCTCTTGTAATGATTATGAACAAAGTCGCAAAGACTTGACAACAAACATTACAGAGCATTCCAAAGGAGAAAAACTCCTTGGAAACATCCTTCTTGCATTAAGTTTCCTAATCTTACACAGATTGAATAATTTCTAACTTTGAAACATTTCCATATTCCATTTTGACTATCACTTCTGAACAAGAGTTGCCTCCTTACAGATTATGTCAATCTGGTCCTTCCAGAATTAACACTATACTTCCAACTGTCCCTGAGCAACCAATATTTGGTAAACCTTAGATTGCCTCAACAATTGCTTAATCCTTTTACTCATATCCAATTCTAGACCATTTCTCTTCTTAATGCCCCAGGCATTTGGAAAATTTTAGAAATGATGAATATAGCACATGTAATCGATCCTATATCCGAAGCATATGGTGTTAGATATAGTGTCTAAGTTCATAACTATATTTGGTATGTACTTGACCCGACCCGACATGGTCCATTTGGGTTGCACTTCACCCGAACAATTATTGGATAATATTTGAGAATAGTACAAGTTATGATTTATTAATATATTATAAGTTCTAATATATTAATATAAGATCATATTATTTAATTAGTAGTGATCTATAATTAATCTAGGATTAATTTAGTGATCAAAGATATTACTAATTAAATATGGGCTTCTATATTTATATGATGTGGGCTTATGCTTATTTGGAATGGGCTAGGCTTGCATGGAAAAGTCCATGGATACTCCATGGAGCTTTAACCCATGGATCTCATGGAAATGAAGAGACATGGGTATTAGGGTTTACATGGATGTTACCCTAATCCACCACACTATATAAAGGAGGCTTTGGTTCTTGAAATCATACTAGTTGACACTTGTTGAGGTGAGGCCGATTTCAAGATAGTAGTATCTATTCTCTCAAAGTTCCAAGTTTGTGGTGATTTGTGATTTCCACTTGAGGCATCCACACTATTGGTGCTAGGCTCTAAAACTCCAAGAAATCAACTACTACTTCAAGGTAAGCATTTCTACTAGCTTTATTTGATTCATGTTCCCCATGCCATGCTAGTTAGGATATGAACCTTGGAAAAATAATTATTTGCATGTATCTTAGACAAACATAGATCCAAGGTTTATTAGGGTTGCATGTACACTTAGGAAGTGTTAGAATGCTCAAAACCTATCATATGGGACACGATTCATGATGTCTCACATAAAGACTAAACCAGTCTTTTGCTATAATATTTCCATTTCAATTTGCCAAGTTCTCATAATTCAGATTATTAAAAGGGGTGTCGTAATCATAATCGAATTTTAGAACGCAAATAATGGACCCATATATAGAATTTCCTTATGTTGAGCCATTCCAACATGAAATTCATATATATTCTTGACTAAATTTGATTAAAATCTCAATCTAATCTTATATAATTGAAATGAAGTATAATTTCCTCTCCCTTAATTATAGCAAAACAACTTTTTCCCAATTGAAACCTTTTGTTTTCTATATTTAACATTGCTAACTTGCAAGCTTTATCATAATTATCATGCTCCCACTAACATGATGATTATTAGCATAACACTTATGCATCCACTATCTTTGACATGTACTCAAAAATCAGTTGGACTTCTAGAAATCAATACCCTATTGACTTTCTTACCAAAGTTCATATTTCTGATACTAGATTGTTTTGATAAAAATTTATCAAAATCATACACCTTGCCTTAGATAGCACACTTGTGTGTCTAAACAATTTTAAGAACTATGAAAAGGGATGCCGTAATCATAGTCTCAATTGTTTAGACCTTTTCCACTTCTCACAAGTCCATGTTAGTGTGTCGGTTAACCACACATGCTCCACTAACGACTTTGAGAATGCAAATATCACAATTGCTATCTAGCTAAAATCTACTTAGTGAAAGTGTTTCCTCACCATCATTTTCATGAATCAGAGAGAAACCTTATGACACTTAGATTTAATGGTGTATGTGTTCTTATCCATGTGAATTATCAAAACCATAGTCACAAGACAAGGATAATGACAAATCCAAACTCATATGGACTGAACTCAATCTTAATTTCTTGCCATCTGGCAGCTCAAGGGCCTGCCATTGCTTCCAAGTTGTTGTGTAACCAATTGAGAACTCTAAGAACTCATATGCAAAGCCAACTTTAATTGGAATGGGCATAGAATATGTCAACACGATAGGTTATAAACCTCAAGTCGTGTGCTAGTGAAGAACTTCAGGTTTTATTCTTGATTAGTTCTTGAGACTTTCAAGACCTTTAAGACTCCCACTGTCCTCTTGACATATAAGACTTTCTTGTCAGATATTCAAGAGATGGTATGGATTCTAATCAAGACAAACACTTCACACAATTGGCCTTAGTTGGTCTTTGTTTTATCCAAAACATCACAACTTACCAATTTCAAATGTACAAGAGTAGAAAACTTTTACTCTTACATTTGACATGTGTTTTAAACCTTCTCTAAGACATGTCAATCAAGTTACAATCTTGGATTATGACTCTAAGACTTGTATTGGAACGAAGTATGACTCATCTTCTTCATTTAACCATTTCAACAATTCAAGATTCCTCTTCTTAGCTATCAGAATTCACTTAGAGGATGAATTGTGATATGGTTTCTTAATCATTAAGATGATCATATAACATGATACTAAAGTACTCTCCCATCTTTTTAGATTTGAGAAACTTTTATCTTTCTGTCATAATTTGATTCTTCTTATTCTCTCTGCCATACATTGGGACCTTTCTAATGTATCAGAATTACACTTACACTTGCAAGTGTAACCATATTTACTAAACTTTAGTACATCATGACGAATAGTCTTATCAATCTTTTGTGGTGGACTTAATCAGTTTACAAGATTGTGTACTCGATCCCTTAGTCCTTTACATGACTCACACATCCATGTGAACAAGTAGTTAGTCTTAAATTTTCCAATGCTTGAAAGTTCTCATTCATCATGCTATACAACTTGCATGATTCCAAGTCTCTATCCACCTGAAACTTGGGTGATGAGAATCTTTCCTTATTTGGTAAATTTAAAAAATACCACAAATGAAAGAATCAAATTCATATCTCCACTCTTGCTCTTAATGGAATCTTATAAGCAACACAGTTTTTAACAAATCCCATTGTAAGGATATTTAAAATAAATAAAATCAAATTTTTTCCTTTTATTTAAAACCTTTGCGGAAAAACTATCCTTACAGTGCAAAAGCACATGAAAACTTTGTTGTTATCTATTCCTAAGCAAAATATCATAACTCCTAAGAAGTAGCTCAAGAATCCGATCTTCAAACTATGCAATAGAAATCCATCTACGCGATCAGATTCAACATATTCTTTCTTTAAGTTTCTTCAATTTTTCTTTGATTCTTAAAACATCAACATGTGACCCAATCACATCATATATCAAGAATCTCAGAATAGAAACTTAGCAGAGTTAGATAGTGGACTTTACCTGAAGTAAAGTTAAACTTATTGACTTTAACATCCTTAGGTAAGTTTGGCATCTTCGCAACTAATGTCCCTTCCTTTGGCAATGGACCCTTGATAATGGGACTATCTCAGACTTAGCCTCTCTCTTTACCATTTGGTCAACCAAGTTGACTATGGCCGATCCCTTTCTATTGGGAAGAGAAGGCTTTTTCTGGATTTCCAGTGTCACCATTTTCAATGTCCACAAAGTGTTGGGAAGTCGAACTTCTTAATCAAATTTGCTTTACTATCCTTCCAAATAGTTGCTGATTTAGCAGCACCAAGCAAATAGATAAGATTATTAAGGGTCTTGTCATAGTCTGTTTCATAGGAGTCCCAAAGGAACTCACTATGTGACTTAGAAAGTAGTTGAGCCACCATCTTTCTCAAGACTTTGACACCCAACTCTCTCGGCTTGTCAATATGTGACTA
This sequence comes from Lactuca sativa, assembly GCF_002870075.4. Taxonomy (NCBI): domain Eukaryota; kingdom Viridiplantae; phylum Streptophyta; class Magnoliopsida; order Asterales; family Asteraceae; genus Lactuca; species Lactuca sativa. Next base: position 66,002,833 of record NC_056627.2, on the reverse strand, counting down.
CATCTCCAAGATGTGATCACACATAGACCTTTACTTGCCAATAGGGCTTGAGTGACCTTAAACTTTTCAAGAACTTGTGGGTTAGGGAGAATAATTGAGGAGGTGAAAGAAGTATGATTTCCATGGGACATCATCTTCATTTAGGAAAGCTTGTTTCAAGAGACTTGAGAAGATCATAAATGTCTAAACCAGACATCTTTTTAGGAGATATTCAAGATAGTTGATCTAAAGTCCTTAATATGACACCCAATATGAAATAGTAAGGCTAGGACCCAACAAACTATTTTATAACTTAGAAGAGGGATTCCGTAATCCAAGCTATAAAATATTTGAAGGTAGGTGAATGACGATTCACCAATTTCCAAAAAGATAAACGAAATGAATTATTAGGTTTTAATTGGTTTTGAAACTCCTAGATCTTTTGAGATTCATTGAACTGTTCAATGGCATGTTTCAATCTCGAGTGTGCCCTTCAGGTTTTGTGACTGGGATGCTGAGGATCACAAAACAAGGTGTGAAGTAACCATGAAAATATACTTGGTACCCTTAATATTTACCCCTTAATCGATGTGACGGTTAACCACACACGCTCCATCGATACTATGATAAATATTAAGTTACCCTTTTCCTACCTTGTTAAGTCCAGGTTAGTGTGTCGGTTAACTACACATGCTCCACTAACGGCTTAAATAGAGTGCAAAGTGTAATTTCATGGATTAGCAGCTTATTAATTTTTCCTAAGTAATTAAGATTGGGTATTTATAAAATGTTTAGTTACTTAGTATTTATCATTAATACTTTTAATGAAGGGAGAATTATAGTCCTTGTCCTACCCGTTCGGCTAACGACCCTCCACTAGTCAAGGAAGCGGTGGATGAGAGTGGACACCCATTAAACTGCCATTTTATAGGCAGTAACCTTATACCCCCCTTATAGACCGGCTTCGTGAATGAGGCCTACTAACGGTAAGACTGACTTTACTCTTATACATATATATAAATATTATTAACTTATAATATTATAAAGTATAAGGGTTGAATTTTAACTTTTAAAATTCTAAGGGCTAACTTGGAATTAAAGTATTCATAAGAGAAATTTTTCAAATTCCAAAACTTGAGGGCAAGTTTTGAAACTATTCAAAACTAATTAATTCCATAACTTATGTATTTAAAGTAGTTTTAATTAAAAGACTCTTCAAGTTCCATAACTTGAGGACAAGTTATGGAAGACTTTAAACTAATAAAAGAATGTAACTTTTCTTTATTTTGTAACTTATGGAATTAATTCAGGTTACACATTTTATTACTTAATGAAGTGACTCTTGAACCTCCATAACTTGAGGACAAGACTCTTCATTTTTTGTAACCATTGCCAACTTTTATGAGTTTTATGAAACTTAAATGTGACTTTTCATATAACTTGAGGACAAGTTACAAAAACACATTTTAGAATCAACTCTTAGATTAAAATGGATTGAAAACACATAATTAATTAACTTTTCTATTAATCTAAGCAACTCATAAGAACAAGATAAGTCACATCCAACTTTTTCATGTAATTAGCATAACTTTTAGACTAATACAAAACATGAATCTATTGACAATTACCTTTGAAATTGGATTAGCATAAACATTACCACATCAAAAACAAGTTTATAAGGTCAAAAACAGCTTAGGGTAATGTTCCTAGTCCAATTCCAGCCAAAACAGCAAACAACAAGCTGTCAGCACCCAAAACTCGTCGAGTTCCTTAAGAAACTCGTCGAGTTCATGCCCAAAATGATGAAATCGTCGAGTTTTTCGCATAAACTCGTCGAGTTTTATCGTCTGGACATATTCAAATTTGAATAAACACATTTGCATCAAGTATAAGAGAAAACAAGCCTAGGCTCTGATACCACTGTTGGGTTATGAGCATTCTAACACTCCTAAGTGTACATGCAACCCTAAATACCTTGGATCTATGTTTTCTCTATTATACATGCAAATATGAACTCTCCAAGGTATTCATCCTAACTAGCATAATAACATTGATTCATATGAATATAACAAGTTAGAATTACAAACCTCTTTGATGTAGAATGTCTTCATGAAGCTTGAGTGCCTAGTGCCCCAAGTGTGACACCTCAAATGGTTCACACAATACCTAATAAACATGGAATGACTTGAGAGAAAACCCCACTTCATGAAAATCGGCTAGCCCTTTCTAATCTCACATATATTGTCCGATTTTTCCCAATAATATGATCTTTATATAGTGTCACAATTAGTGTAAACCCTAATTGGCATGGATTTCCATTTCCTTGGATCCATGGGTTCAAATACACCACGGAGCATCAATGGAGCAACCTATGGGTTTTAGCCCAACTTGATAATCCATGGAGTCTTAGCCCACTATACAAGTATGGATGATTTACACAATCAACCCATATCTTTAATTAGTCTTCTTTTGATCACTTAATTAATCCTAGATTAATTCTTGATCAATACTAATTAAATAATCTTATTAATATATTACAACTTATAATATATTAACAAACCATAAGTGTTATTTCTCTCATTTTAGTCTATCCAAATGCATGATGCCATGCAACCCAAATGGACCATGTCGGGTCGGGTCAAGTCTAACCAATTAGAGTTTGGACTTAGACATTAATCCAAAAAGTTAGACTAGGGGTAAAATTGTAACATCTTGAGTTCGGGTATGTCAATTTAATTATTTATTTATAATTTTATTGAGGAACTCGACGAGTTGATGCCTCAACTCGTCGAGTAGTGTCTGACCTATTGGCGCATTTCGCGACCGGACTCGACGAGTCGGGACCTGATTCGCCAAGTCGGTGCTGATTAGGAAAACCCTAATCCCCGGGTTTGCGAGCCTATTTAAAGACCTTTATGACCTTCATTTGTGGCCACCTTGTTCCAGAGAAACCCTAGAGAGATGAGATAGTGAGTTTGGGGGCAAAAGGAGGCCATTCCTTCATTTTTTTGTGTGATTTTTCTTGAAGGAAGAGAGTAGCACAAATCTAGAGTGTGAAGGGGACTGGATCAGAGCTAATCATCTCGTGATATCATCTTTGGAGGTATAATCCTTTCCATTTCGTGTTATATTGATGGACTTCTTGATTTCAGGGTTTTTACCCTCATTTTATGGAAGACCTAGTGAGTATGAGGTCCTCTTTGGGATTATGACATCAGATCTGGACCATGAGAGGTCCCTAGAGTCATTACCTTCTAGTATTTTGCAAGCAAGTAAGCAATTGGAGACTAGGTTGCCATTTCTAGTGTTATTTCTCCATTTGAGGCTTGAATTGGGTTGCATGCACGTAAAGGTTGCACCTTTACGTGACTTTTCAGTGTTTAGGGGTTAGATCTATGATTTGGCTAAGCAGATCTGACTTCAGGAGGTTGTATGAGCAAGTCCATGGAGGAAACTCGCCGAGTCCATATGTAGACTCGACGAGTCGAACTGTGTTGCCCTGGGGTCTGACTCCAGTGGTGACCCGATGAGTTGAGGGGTGACTCAGTGAGTCGAGTGAGGCTTAGAAAGGGAAGAGTCTGTGGGGACGATGGGACTCGCCGAGTCATTGTATGCACCCAGCGAGTCTGGTCAAAATGGACAGTTGACTTTTGTGTTGACTTTTAGGGTTTGTCAACAAATGGGCCTTAGGCCTGTTGAGGGGTAGAATGGTCTTTTACCCTTCTAGGAATTTTCATGAGAGAATATCCGAAATATGAAGAGACATTTATTTAGTGAATTTATTACTGTCTCTAGGCGGAGGCTTGGGCAGTATTCTGAAATCGACATTTTACCGAGATTCCCGAGGTGAGTCTTCTCACTATACTTTACCTAGAGTGGTAACCAGAGCTATGTGACAGTGTATCTTGTATTCTATTTATGTGTTGTGATTCTATGTGATATGTGATATGCATGATTCAGAGTTTACAGAGTTAGGACTAGTGGGTCCACAGAGTTATGGGACCAAGAGGGTCCCACAGAGATATTCGACCAGATGGTCATTAGAGTTACAGCCTTGAGTGGCTGATATGTGTTTATTTAGTAATTTGGGGAACTCACTAAGTGATGTGTGTAAAATGCACTGGTTTTAATCCTACTTTTAAATTATAAATTTAGCACACAAAGGTAGTGAACCTGTCTTTTAGTGGTATAATTGGATAAGTAGAGTGTCGAACTCAGGGAACGGAAATTAAACTAATAACTAATTTTAACTAAGCAAGTAATAATAGTAAAGTTTTTCTCTAGTTTTACAAGACTAGAAACTTAAACACACCACCTAATAAGTGATTAACTAAAAACTAAAACAAGTAAAAGTTCACCAAATTTGATAAAGAGTTTCTGTTTAGGTCCAACCAATTCACTCCTATGGTTATTTGTGTAATAATGTGATAAATTAATTGTTATTGGTTACCAACTATAGTGGTTAGATTCATGTTCACTAATACTAACCCTTAGACGATTAATCAATTCAAGCAGTGGCCAATTGTTTAAACTAATTAATTCCCTAGTTCAATTATTTGGATTAAATAAGATTTGTAATTGGTTAATCAAGTGGGTGTTTCAATTAACCTCTTGTTTGTTGGTTTCTCAAACAAGCTTACACATTAATTTACCCATTCTTTTATTAATTCTAGTTTCATGTTCATTATTCCTAGACATATGATAAAGTGGTCACATAAACATATGAGGTTAAAAACTAAGAGATGTTCATGCGGCTTAATTGTCTCCCAATTAACAGAAAATAGTTATGGTTAATGCATAAGGTTCTTTAACAAACTTAATTTAATAAAATCACTAATAAACAATTAACAAAAGTAATAATTAAACCATAGGAGTAATTTGGTTCTTCCTAAACAGAAACAATACGAATTTAGTTCATGATTACAGTAGAAACAAGCTCAAACACGAATTTAACTAAGCTAAACATGACTCAATCCTAAGATTAAGTGGAAAATATAACCTAATTCGCCTTGAGTCTTCAAAAGATCGAAGGTTAGGGTTCTTCAGGTCTTCCAAGGGTTCTTCAATCGCAGTTCTATTTCCAAGAAAGCCAGAAAAGTCCTCAATTCGGATTAAGGTCGTGTACTCGCCGAGTACAAGTGCAAAATCCGTCTACGGTAAGGATTTTTGACTTTTCTTCGGGAACATTCTCATAAACTCGCCGAGTTGGTGCGTGGAATCGCCGAGTAGGTGTGGATTTTTCCTTCTTCTTCATTCTTTGGTCTCTAATTGCTTCTCCTTATTCCTTTTTACTTCCGACCATGTCTTTTGAACTGAAAACACAATTAAAGCATTATTAAGTACCTTTTGTCCACATTATGCACATAATTAGCTAAAAATGAATAAAAATATATGCTAAACATATGGTTAATTATGCAAATATCAAAATACCCCACACTTGACTTTTGCTTGCCCCCAAGCAAAACAGAATTTTAACACATTAGAATCACATAGGACAACTCCAATCGAACCCAACCATTATGCCAAGACCGTAACGCATGCATTTGTGTCTAAAATTTTCCTAATAACCCCCATACTCTAAATACTCACAATCCTCATAAACATTCGCCCACTTTTTCCGAACAATGCTCATTTTATGCATCCCTCCGAATCCATCCGCAGAAAACCTCTTAACCTCAAGGTGTTTTTGGTTGAGCAACCCAAGCATACGTAATCTAGAAAATTACAACTTTTCGATACCACATTGGAGATTTTTGGAATTCTTCACTTCTTTGATCTTTAATCTTTAATTTCTTTGAATTCACCACCTTGTTGTTTGATTTTTGGTATCTTATTTTGAATTTCTTTAGAATTTTTGATCTTTTACTTCATACTTTAACTTTGATGCTCCAAAAATTCTTCAAACTTTTCTTGTAATTCTCTCTTTTTTTAACATGTAACTCACTTTTTTCCACTAAAAACCCTACATGCTTAAGCAGGGGCGCTCAACTTAAAACTTTATTGGTTAACGATAATAATTTTCCTCAATACATTTCTGGTACACGATGCAAAACATATTGCATCATTCGGGCTAAGCGAGGTCGTGTTTTTGTCCCATGATTTCACTAGAATAAGGAAGCCACAAATGCACTAGAAGGTATATAGGCTCAACTAAACATATGAGTTTTCATGCAATCATCCACACAATTCTAACATGGAATCCTAATTACTTTTTACCAAAATTTTCTAAATTAAACCTAAGTAACATTTTTGGTATGCAAAAAAAAAAATATACCTAAATTAGGATATTAGGATTCTAAATTCACTAAGATGTAACCAACACCCTACCCCACACTTAATTCATGCACTGTCTCCATTGCATGGTATGCATGAAAAATAAAAACATGAAATATAGAGAGAATTGGAACAAACTCCCCTGGGGTAGTAGTCACGAAGGTGATTTTCTTCAATTAAGCTCCATCTTTGAATGACTTTAGACGTAGGAACAGCTCATCCATGTCTTGGGTGCCATGTCACGTGTGGTAGACTTGCAAATGACTCAAATATGTAGGACAAAGCTCCTAGAAACCTCCAGTAATGAATCTTCACAAAAAATATGGATAAGGACTAGAATGAATGTGCCCAAAACAACTTTGGGATTCGAAAAATGTTGATGGCCTCGGCAAGTAAGTCATGTACTCGGCGAGTATATTTCCAACTTGCAGTAATGTCGTGTAATTGTCCATGTACTCGGCGAGTAGGATGGATGCACTCGGCGAGTAGGCACTGAGTTGAGAAAAATTGTCTTGCTCGTTTACTTCTTGACTGAGATGCTGAATTGGGATAATTCGGTGACTCTTCTTCTAATTACTTCAGTAATAATGCACCCAATCACTCCCAACTCTAACGGACTCAACCTTAATGGAAAACACCTCGCACTCTCATCTAAGCATTCCTCACTTGAACTTTGACCCTTAAGACTTCTAAATGCATCCTAACCTTCCAATCCTGAAAAAAAAATGCAACCACAAGTGAAAGCAACCAAATAAAAGTCCTAAAAACATAATTATCCAAGTTCAACAATAATCCAAACCCAAACACCATAAAAACAAATAAAAACACAAAACAACCAATCTTCAATCTTCTTCATCCATGTTCGCTCCTCCAGCACCACTACCTCCTTCTTCATTGTTTCTACGCATCCTTTCATCCCAATTCATGATATAGGGATAACCAGGCCCGGGTCTTGGGGCGATGTTCATTTGTTGCAAAAGATACTCGATTGACGCATTGTTGTAGTTAACACCTCGCCCAATGTCATCCAACTATCTTCGATATTCAACTTGGTTCCACCCGTCATTCTCATCTTCCACCGGAATAACCGGTGGGTCTTCTCGGGCCCTCTCACTCCTTTGCCTTACCTGTCGTCCCAGATCTTCCAGAACAACCGCCTCGTCTGCATGTGGAATTGCATAAGAATCTCCAAAAATTTTCCATAATTCTCGCCCTCCGATATAGTGTAGTGTTGAACGGAGGAGGAGAAATGACGGTTAGGGCCCTCGCCGCTGGTAAATCCAAGATCCCATATGATCTCGCGAGCCTCGTTACGAACATTCCTCCATTGATTTTGGAGGTCACCTTTTCTTTGACAGCCCCATCCAAGAGATATTTGGCTAAGCAGTAGGGAAGGTTGCAAAAGACATCGGGAGTAATGATGCTCCAAAGGTAGAAGATATCAAGGGTCAGGACCTTGTCATCGTCCTTCCGCATATTGATTGTGCTAGCAATGAGGCAGTGGATGAGACGATGAATTGGTGAGCGGATGTGGCCTTCCTGTGCGGAAGATGGAATGTATACCCGGTTGGCAATGGTGTTCCACCAAGTGGAAGCAACAACCTCTTCATGGAGGTCTTTATGGCACTACTCCAAGAAGGTTTCAAAATCTTCATTTAACATGGCATTTTGATCGTAAATGCCAATTCTCCATGCAAGCTCTGCCATGCTGCATTGTCGCAGCTCCCCACCGAGTGAAAATGAAATAGCATTGGAATTATAATACTCACTACCACCCCGAAATGAGATGGTAGCGAAGAATTCCCAGCACAACTCCGCAAAAAACGGCTCTTGGATCTTGAATAATTGTAACCATCCGTCACAAATGATGATAGAATCCCCCCACATCACAAGATTTCACCAAGTAAGGCGTCAATTCTTCCTCCAACCCGATCTTTCCCAACCAGTCCCAGTTTATTGCATTGGGGAGGTGGATCTCCTTCTGCTTTAAAGCTTCTAATTTGTTTTTAGCGCGGGCCTGTGAGGATTTAGAAGTTATTTGGCGAAAAGAAAGCCACGGGATGTCTCCTTGGCTTCCCCCTCGTGAAGTTTGCCCTTTTCTGGACATGGTTCCTGCAAAATAACATTAAGAAAGCACAAACAAACAACACCCAACAATTAAAATTAAACAAAACAGATCTATAAAAGCTCCTACTCATCGAGTTCATGAACTACTCGGCGAGTAGGAAGAACATCGGGACCAGATTCCAATCGGACCATATTAGGTCACTCGAAACATCTAATTTTGTAGAGGGGTTTGTTGTACTAAGTCCATTAAACACTAATCCATAATAAATTTTGACTAAAGCCTCCTAATTCATAGTAAAATCAAAACCCTAGAATTGGAGAAAACCCCCAAATCCAAATTTTTGGCAAAATAAGGACTAAGAATCGATAAAGCTTCAACCTTTAACAAGTATTGGGAGTAAAGATAATACCTTTATGCTTGAAAGATAGAGATTCAAAAAAAATTGAAGACGTGGCTTGAGAGGAGAAGTGCACGGCGAGTATGAGGGTTATGGTTAAAGTGAGTGAAAGAACCCTTATTTACAGATTGTAAATAACCCGTGTAAAACTTCTACTCGCCGAGTAGAAACGCATTTTTGTGATTATCTAGGTTTTTAAACATGTACTCGCCGAGTATACGTGTAAACTCGGCGAGTAAAGCTTGCAGTTTGCAAAAAACTTAATTTTATATGATTTTTAAGTTAATTTTTTTAAGCTGCCACCCTACACTCTGAGCATTGCTTGCCCTCAAGCAATCATTTTGAACATATTTTCAGAAGAAGAATGAAAATAAAACAGATCCTAAGAAATGAAAAAGAAAACAAAGGGAAAACAAATGCAAACTCTAAACTCGGTTTGCCTCCTGGAAGCGCTTCTTTTTAAGGAGTTATTACCTGGACTCCTTCCATGCTACGTTTCTGCCATTCCCTCCAACAGTAGGCCTTCTTCTATGTCTTCATTTCTTGGGACTCCTTCTTCATATCTTTTCACTCTATGTCCATTGACCTTGAAAGAGGTACCATCTTTTGATAATAACTCTATAGCTCCATGTGGAAACACCTTCTTCACTGGAAAAGGACCATCCCATCTTGACTTGAGTTATCCAGGAAAAAGTTTAAGTCTTGAATTAAAAAGCAACACCTTTTGCCCTTCATGAAACTCTTTATTACCCTTGATCCTCTTGTCATGCCAACTTTTAGTTTTCTCTTTATAGATTAAAGAACTAGTGTAAGCATCATTTCTAAGTTCCTCAAGAGCATTCGTTTGCATCAACCGGTTGTTCTTGAGCTCCGCTATGTTGAAGTTGCACATTTTTAAAGCCCAAAAAGCTTTATGCTTGATTTCCACCGGTAAATGACATTGCTTTCCATAAACTAGCCTATATAGTGTAGTACCAATAAGTGTTTTGAAAGCTGTTCGGAAGGCCCAAAGTGCATCATCTAGCTTGTCCGACCACTCTTTCCGATTGCTCCCCACCGATCTCTCCAAGATTCTCTTCAAGGCTCTATTGGTCACTTCGGTTTGCCCACTAGTTTGTGGGTGGTAAGATGTAGATAATTTATGAGTTACCCCATATCTCCTTAACACCTTTTCTAGTTGATCATTGGCAAAATGAGTGCCACGGTCACTTATAAGAGCTTTTGGAACTCCAAATCTTGAAAATAGCTTCTTCAAAAATCGCACCACCACCCGAGCATCATTAGTTGGTAATGCTTGTGCCTCCGCCCATTTGGATACATAATCCACTGCCACCAATATATATTTGTTGCCTTTTGACATGGGAAATGGTCCCATGAAATCGATCCCCCATACATCAAATACTTCACACACTTGAATACTTTGTTGTGGCATTTCATTTCGGGATAAAATGTTTCCCACTCTTTGGCATGCATCACATTCTTTGACAAATTGGGCTGCATCTTTAAAAATTGTGGGCCAATAAAACCCAATGTAAAAGATCTTCTTAGCAGTGTAGCGTGCTCCATAATGTCCACCGGTGAGCCCGCTATGACAATGCTCCAAGATTTGTTGGCTTTCATTTCCAAACACACATATTCGTATGATTCCATCCGCGCAACTTCGGAAAAGGTAAGGCTCATCCCAAAAGTAATATTTTATTTCTAAAAAGAAATTCTTCTTTTGTTGGCGGGTAAGATCTTTTGGGATGTACTTGCTAGCTAAGTAATTAGCTATGTCCGCGAACCATGGCTCTTCTCCCGTAGTCACCATAATGTACTCGTTCGGAAAATCATCTCCAACTTCATCTTCTTGCAATTGCAGGTTTTCTAGCCTTGATAAGTGGTCGGCTGCTACATTCTCCATTCCTTTCTTGTCGCGTATCTCGGTGACAAACTCTAGAAGAAGTAGAACCCAACATATCAATCTTGGCTTGGCATCCTTCTTGGGAAACAAATACTTGATAACAGAGTGGTCAGCAAAAATAGTTGTTTTAGATAAAACTAAACAAGGGCGGAATTTATCAAAGGCATACACCACAGCTAATAATTCTTTTTCAGTGGTGGTGTAATTCTCTTGGGCCAGATTTAAAGTTTTACTTGCATAATATATGGGTCGAAAGTGCTTATCAACCTTTTGAACAAGGACAGCTCCTAAAGCAAAGTCACTAGCATAACACATTATTTCAAATGGTAAATCCCAATTCAGGGCAATAATGATCGGGGCATTAGTCAATTTTTCTTTCAAGAATTCAAACGCCTCTAAACACTTTTTAGTAAAATTGAATGGTGCATCTTTCAAAAGCAATTGTGTTAGAGGTCTAGTTCTTTTGGAAAAATCTTTTATAAAACGCCGGTAAAAACCCGCATGTCTAATAAAACTTCTAATGCCCTTCACATTAGTTGGTGGGGGTAATTTGGCAATGGTGTCAATCTTTGCCCAGTCACTTCAATTCCCGGTTTAGAAACCTTGTGGCCTAGAACTATACCCTCCTTGACCATAAAGTGACATTTCTCCCAATTAAGAACTAAGTCAGTTTTTTCACACCTAGCAAGCATCAAATCAAGGTTAGTGTGACAATCATGGAAGGAAGATCCAAAAATAGAAAAATCCTCCATAAAGACTTCCATGAATTTTTCCACCATTTCGTGGAATATGGCTGTCATGCACCTTTGAAATGCCGCGGGTGCATTGCATTACCCAAAGGGCATGCGACGATAGGCAAAAGTTCCACTTGCCACCACTATTCCTCGCATTATCGCATTCCTCCATCAATTCATCAAACATGTCAATCGAGAATGCCATGTCATCACTATTCCTCGCATGCTTCATAGCTTGATCAACCACGAAAATGACTAAATCATCTCCTACCCGTAAAGTAAGCTTCGAGTCTCTCATGTCCACTATAGCACTTGCCGTGTTGAGGAAAGGTCTTCCAAGGATGATCAGGACTTGAGGATCCGCTTCCATGTCTAGAATTATAAAGTCTGTGGGAAACACAAATTTGTCCACCTTGACCAATAAGTCTTCATATATTCCTCTTGGAAATCTAACTATCTTGTTTGCTAAGTGAATTGCCATACGAGTTGGCCTTCGTTTCGGGAGATCCAGCTTCTTGAAGAATGAATAAGGCATGAGGTTCACACTTGCTCCCGAATCAGCCAAAGCATGAATGGTAGCCAAGTTGCCAAATTGGCAAGGCAAAGTCAAGCTTCCCGGATCACCCTTCTTCTTTGGTAATTTGTTTAGCATGGCAGCTGAGCAATTTTCATTTAGAACTACTTCTTTCACTTTCTCCATCTTCCTTCTATTGGTTAGAAGCTCCTTGAGGAATTTTGCATATTTTGGCATTTGAGAGACTGCTTCGATGAAGGGTATGTTGATTTGAAGAGCTTTAATATGGTCAAGAAACTTCTGGTACTCCTCTTCCTGCTTTTCTTTCTTAGCTCGAGCTGGATATGGCATTGGAGGCTGAAAGGGCTTTTCAGGGATTTGATTTTCGGAATTTGGCAGTGGACTCGGCGAGTAGAGTCTGTTTTATGCAGAATTTGATTTGGATCTTGTTTTTCTGCGTCCTCCTTTTGCAAGTCTTTGGGTGCTTCATTCTGAATGGGGCCAGAGGAGTAATTATCTTCCCACTTCTTGTTGTGACTATGTTTATGTGCGCGCCTCATGGGTTGTTTTCGGTTTTACTAGGAAGTTTGCCCGGTGATCTTTGATTGATTTGTTGAGCAAGTTGCCCAAGCTGTGTTTCAATGTTGTGGATAGATGCTTGCTGGTTTCTAAGCATGGTTCTTGTTTCTCGGATTGCAGCATCATGTTCATTATGTCTCTTTTCTGAAGCAGCTACAAACTTGGTAAGCATCTCTTCCAAACTTGGTTTTATTTCTTGTGCCGGATCCTCCTTTTGGTAAAAACCTCTTCCCTTTTGCTTGTACTTCTCCTCCTTAGCCTTCATGTACTCGTCATAAGGGTGCCACTCTTTCTTTGGTTTGTGCCAATCTTCATCATATCGGTCCCCACTTGAGTAACATACTTGCACCTTCTTATTGCCATTTTCATCCAAGTCGCAGTCTCTAGTAAGATGAGGCCCATTGTAGTTCTCACAACCCACCCGAATAGCATGTATCGTTTGATCCATTTTGTCCATCCTCCTATCCATGGTTTTTAGCATAGCCATGACTACTGACAAATCTTCTGAAGCTGCATAAGCTGATCCCCTTGTCACATCATTCATTGGATTGTGGTATTCTCTAGAATGCTTAGAGAATTCTTCAATTAGTTGCTTTATCACTGGAGGTGCCTTCTTTGTGAATGGACCTTGCGAGTCAAGTAATTGCATTGTGGTAACACTTACTCCATCATAAAAGTTGGAGACTTCTTGTTGACTATTGAGGTCATGATGTGGGCAATTCCTTAGCAGGCTCTTGTACCTCTCCCAAGTTTCATATAGTGACTCTCTACCTTGTTGTTCAAAGTTGGCTATGGCTTTCTTTAACTTAGATATCTTGGAGGGTGAGCAGAATTGATCCATAAATTCTTCTTTCATCTTGGCCCATGTAGTGATGGACCCGGGGGAAGTGACTTGAGCCAATCCTTTGCAGCACCCTTCAATGTAACCGGAAGCATGCGAAGTAGCTGAGTTTCACGAGGCACGTTTAGGACATTAAAATAATCAGCTACATCATTGACTTGATCCAAGTGTTTGTAAGCATCTTCGTGGTCTTTTCCATAGAAGGGGATCTCCTTGAGTAGAGCAAGAATGTGACCCTTTAGCTCAAAAGTGGCAGTCACGGGAATTGCGGGTTGCACAAGTCCCGGCCCGGAATCATCACATATCCTCTTCTTCCATTCCCCCATGGGGACTTCATCAATGTTAGCCATGAGAATAGCAAATTCGTTGTCGGAATCGGAATCGTGCCCGAATGTAGGTTCTTCTTCTTCCTCGGTTTCGTACTCGGTGTCTTCTTTGATCAGGTCTTCGTTTGCTAAAGAGGCACTGGATGCTCCTGATTTTCCGTTGTTCTTCTTCCCAAAAACAGTCTTCAAGTTAGACAAAGGTGACTTCTTAGGTGTATTCGAGCTTTCCACGTCTTTGTCTTTGTTCTTTCTCAATGCGGATTATGGGTCTTCAAAGGGGGGCACTAGTGGGGTGTTGGATCCTCTGGTCATGAAAAGCATGTAATAGAACAAGACAAATGCGTAAAAAGAACAAAAGACAAAACATAATGAAATTAGAAACTACTTGCCAAACAGTAGGGTACTCGCCGAGTAGGTGTGAGTGCACTCGGCGAGTAACCTGTCTAAAGAAATTGAAAACTAAATAAAAACTTCTAAAAACTAAAAAATTCTAAAACCTAACCTACTTACTGAATTGCTAAAAAAATAACTTGGTGCAAGAAAAACTCACACAAAGGGTCGATAAAATTTGGAATTAGATTTAATTTTTGAACCGTTCCCCGGCAACGGCGCCAAAAACTTGATGTGTGTAAAATGCACTGGTTTTAATCCTAATTTTAAATTATAAATTTAGCACACAAAGGCAGTGAACCTGTCTTTTAGTGGTATAGTTGGATAAGTAGAGTGTCGAACTCAGGGAACGGAAATTAAACTAATAACTAATTTTAAGTAAGCAAGTAATAAAAGTAAAGGTTTTCTCTACTTTTACAAGACTAGAAACTTAAACACACCACCTAACAAGTGGTTAACTAAAAACTAAAACAAGTAAAAGTTCACCAAATTTGATAAAGAGTTTCTGTTTAGGTCCAACCAATTCACTCCTATGGTTATTTGTGTAATAATGTGATAAATTAATTGTTATTGGTTACCAACTATAGTGGTTAGATTCATGTTCACTAATACTAACCCTTAGACGATTAATCGATTCAAGCAGTGGCCAATTGTTTAAACTAATTAATTCCCTAGTTCAATTATTTGTATTAAATAAGATTTGTAATTGGTTAATCAAGTGGGTGTTTCAATTAACCTCTTGGTTGTTGGTTTCTCAAACAAGCTTACACATTAATTTACCCATTCTTTTATTAATTCTAGTTTCATGTTCATTATTCCTAGACATATGATAAAGTGGTCACATAAACATATGAGGTTAAAAACTAAGAGATGTTCATGCAGCTTAATTGTCTCCCAATTAACAGAAAATAGTTATGGTTAATGCATAAGGTTCTTTAACAAACTTAATTTAATAAAATCACCAATAAACAATTAACAAAAGTAATAATTAAACCATAGGAGTAATTTGGTTCTTCCTAAACAGAAACAATACGAATTTAGCTCATGATTATAGTAGAAACAAGCTCAAACATGAATTTAACTAAGCCAAACATGATTCAATCCTAAGATTAAGTGGAAAATATAACCTAATTCGCCTTGAGTCTTCAAAAGATCGAATGTTAGGGTTCTTCAGGTCTTCCAAGGGTTCTTCAATCGCAGGTCTATCTCCAAGAAAGCCAGAAAAGTCCTCAATTTGGATTAAGATCCAATATTTATAGTTATCACAAAACAGGGGCAACTCGGCGAGTAGGTCGTGTACTCGCCAAGTACAAGTGCAAAATCCATGTACGGCAAGGATTTTTTACTTTTCTTCGGGAATACTCTCATGAACTCGCCTAGTAGGTGTGGATTTTTCCTACTTCTTCATTCTTTGGTCTCTAATTTGTAACACTCTAAAAATTTCAACCAATTTAAAACTTTTCAAAAACAATCCACATTCATAAAGTTATTACAAAAAGGTTTTCAACACTTTTATTATCAGAGTGTTTCCCCAGAACCATATCATAAAACATAAACGTGAGGAGCGGTACGATCACGCCTTTGCCTTGCCACGATCTCCTGAAGTACCTGAAACATTTAAACCACAACTGTAAGCCCAAAAGCTTAGTGAGATACCCCCAAAATACCAACCACATATACCATACGCATAACATGCCATATCATAACAGAACATAGAACAGTCATGCACTTCAGGTCTACTGTGTGACTGGTCCGCCGCATCAGCCTACAGTTCACTTGGTCCACCCTCCGAGTCTAGCCATATACAACAAGTATACAGTGTGATTGGTCCACCCGCACAGGGCCTTCGATCCACCTGGTCCACTCTCTGAGTCTACAGTACGACTGGTCCGCCCTCATGGGGCCTACAACCTATCTGGACCGCTCGCTGGGCCTTCGGAATATCCGGTCCGCCCTGGGTATATTGGCCTACAGCACAAAGCAGGACCCCCCTCTGCCCAACCCCAGTCCAACAACCATATGCACATAAACATTCAATCATATAACAATTCACATCCAATCAAACCGATCTAGCAGATCACCTAACATAACATCATTCTAACCAGGATACCGACCTAACTGGTCACTAACATATCATCATCCTATATACCAGGATACCGACCTTAACCAGGTCTCTAACATTGTAACACCGTAAATTTCAAAACAATTTTTCGCATTTTATAAAAGCATAATTCATTTAGTATTCATAAAAACATCAGTGTTTGAAACTCAAATCCATAACATATAAAAATCCCAAGATCTCATTACATAAAAATCCCGTGTGTGTACTAATCAGGCCAGCGCCATCCCACGGTCATCACTAGTACCTGAAACAAATAACACCAAACACTGTAAGCACAAAGCTTAGTGAGTTCCCCAAAATACCACACATAGCACAAATTAGCCACTCGAGGCTATAACTCTGTGGGTCCGTGGACCCTACTCTGTGAACTCTCTGGTTCTAACTCTATGAACCTTTCAGTTCCAACTCTATAAACATGCACAACATAAATCACATAGAAATAATGCAGTACACCACATAACATACATATAGCATACAAATAATTTGTCACATAACTCTGATTACCTACTCAAGGTAAAGTATAGTGAGAAGACTCACCTCGCGTATCTCGATAACTCGCAAATCCCTGAAATCACTAGTGCTCGATCTCCCGAGCTATAGTCCTCCTATAACACAATACATCTCTAATTAACACTTTCCCAACTAAGGTTGACTAACCCTATCAAGTCAACATTGGTCAACGGTCAACGGTCAACGGTCAAATCAACTCGCCGAGTCTGGCGTGGACTCGCCGAGTCTCTACGAGGACCCGATTCCTCTGAGTCCCTTCCGACTCACCGAGTCACTCACCCAACTCGGTTACTCAAACCCTGGTTCGAAATCACTGAACAACCTGCAACAACTCATCGAGTCTGGAAATGGACTCGGCAAGTGCATTCCATGCACAACCCTAAACGACCTTCTGAGGTCAGATCTGCTTCACTAACTCATAGATCCAGTCCTTCCAAGCTTATTCATCACGTAAAGTTCATGTCTTGGCGCTCATAACACACCTAATGACTCATAAATGGTGTTTTGACCTCAAGCACAAAGAACCCAATCCAAAACCTCCATGGATTCATAAAAAGCTTGGACAAAGGGACACTCTGGACCTCCAAGGGTCCAGATCCAGAACCTAACTCGCTTAAGGGACCAAGGAAGCACTAGATCTAGCCACAAAAGGGCTCAATAAGCCCTAAATCAACATGAACATCACCATAATAGAGAATGGTTCGAAAAATAGTACCTCAAATGTGATGTTCTGGACCTCAGATCTTCAGGAAGTTGATCCTCTTGTTTCCCCTTGGCTATTGCTTCCTTTCCCTTGCTAGATAACACCTCCAAGGTCAACAATGGCTCCTTATCTCACTCCAAACGCTCAAGCTCACTAAGGTTTCACTCTGGGGATTGGTGAGCACAAATGACGGCCATAAGGCCCTTTAAATAGGCCCCAAACCCGATAAATTAGGGTTTCATTAAACAGCGCAGACTCGCCGAGTCCACCAATGTGACTCATCGAGTCCGGTCATTAATCCTGGTGAGAATTCGCGTCTCTACTCGGCGAGTCTTTGCACCAACTCGCCGAGTTCTTCCACAAAACTCAAAATAAAATGAATAAATATAATACCTGAAATTCCGGATGTTACAAACATATACCATCCTAACTACCAGGATTCAAACATAGCAAGCAATAACATAACAACGATAGCCGGATTACAATCCGATAAAGGGTCGGCCTTGGTGTCGTAGACCCTGTCGATATAGTGAGGATAACTCACCTCGCAACTGTTGACCGAAAAGATAAGATCACGTTGCTCCAACCTCCGACACAAACTCCACCACTGAACTCAATAAATGCCCATAATTACCAAATTACCCCTGGAAGTCAACTGGTCAACTCTTGGTTAAAGTTAAAGTCCTCAGTCAAAGTCAAACTTCCTGATTGACTCTACTCGCCGAGTCAGCCCGCTGACTCGTCGAGTCCCATGAATTCTGAGTCACCTCCTGCTCAACTCACCGAGTCGCCCCAAGACTCACCGATTCACAGCTCAACCAGCAAATGTTAGGACCTCACGACCAGACTCGTCGAGTCCAAGAACAGACTCGCCGAGTCCAAGGCTATCTTCAACCAACTCGCCGAGTTGTTCTTCCAACTCGTCGAGTTGCTGCCTATCTTCATGCAACTCGCCGAGTACACCCATGTGACTCGCCGAGTACCACTAGCTCTTAACCCATACAGAGGCTTTCCAAGCCATGCAGGGTCTCCAATCCATAGATCTACTCTTATATAAGCCATCCATCATGTAAAGTGACAAACTTTACGTGAATCCAAGGAGATCTAAGCATAATACACTCTTGGGCTAAGGTTTGGGACTAAAAGGATTCCTCAACAGCTCTTGAACAGGGACTTTATGCTCTATTGGATCATCACTACACTAGATCTGAGGTAGCAACCTCAAATCCAACCTCCAAACTCATGATAGCACTAGATATACTCCCAAAAATCCCACAAATGATAAATCTAGATGGATAACAGCCCAAGCAACGAATCATTACCTCAAAAGAAAACTCCAACAGAAGAAAAAGCCAAAACCTTTAAAAGCCCCTTGCTCCAAGCGTCTTAATCTTCAAAGATCTCCTCAACAAACAATCCTTCAAAATCCAAATGCTCTCTAATTCTCTCACAAACGAATATTAGGGTTTCTGGACTTCAAGGGAGAGCAAAGAGGCTGGAGAGAGGGTATTATGTTCTTTATATAGGGCTCAACCCTAGGGATTAGGGTTTTCTCCACATAGCACCAACTCGCCGAGTCCAGCCACCGACTCGCCGAGTTGGCCACTTAACACGTGACCAGAATCGCAACCCTACTCCTCGAGTCTACCCATGGACTCGCCGAGATGACCATTCACATTTTTACTTTGAACCCTGAACTCGCACTCCTGAACTCGGGATGTTACAATTCTCCCCCACTTAAATTAGGCTTCGTCCTCGAAGCCTACGGCAACACAACTCCAGAAACTACTCTCGCAATGCACCACCTGGCATTAACCAAACCAGGTTCCTCAAGACACTACCACCGAAACCCAAAACCCAACTCTTCCCCCGCGGTGTCCTGACCACCACCTCAAGCTAGTCATCGGCTTCATCCTCTGATAACCACACTCATTAACCGAGTACCACTCCATGATACTTCACTCGTTCCAGGTCACAACAATCACTTGACTCTTACGAGCTAGATATAACCCTGAACCACCAAGATCCCGACCCGGTACCACACTGCTATCATTTTCCTCGTCAGACATATCCTTCACCGAATTCACTGCTGAGACTTAACCTACTCCCTTTCTGAGTCAAACTATATCCCTTCCATGCTGACAGGATGACACATCCTTCAGCTTCAGAGCAACTCCCATGAGTTCTCTTCTGCAAACACATACACATGCTGAACTGGCTCTAGCACCCTCGGGTTGGGAAAACCCGACATACTGACGACCCCTCCAAACATCCCCACAGGATGAATTACCACTATATGTATAATTTCTTGTTCACACCAAACTGGGAATCCAAGGCTCCATCTTTGCATCCCTTCCGAGCCTCTTGGCTCTACACCCTCGGAACTCCTTCCGTGACCTCAGCAGACATCCAACCCGGATGTGATTCCATACCACCGCCGCAAACATACTGCTCAATAACCATAATTGGAACACCTCAATCATACCTCCGCGCTACTGCTTTCACTTCCGTGAAATTACACTCCCTCTCGGAGCTACATACCTTTCCCTTTCCTTATCCAAGGAAATCTACTTGGCCGCCTTGTCACTACAACAAGTGCCACGGTGCTCGCCCAACGCTACACCATTCCCTTATAGCATAACCACTATCCCATGCACCACACATGCTCTAAATCTGCTCGCAAGGACTCTCGAGTCCATGCACTACCCTCCACTAGTCATGATCAATACCCGGGGCCACACCTTCGGATGCTATCACATCGCAACATACTCATTCCATCTCCTCATATAGATCTATCAACATAAGCAAAGTCTTCAACATGGATTGACCGCTCTACCAGGCCTTCAGCCAATCTGGACCACTCTCAGAACCTTCAGCATTTCTGGACCTCCCTCCAGGGCCGTCAGCCTGTCTGGACCGTCCTTCGAGCCTTCGGCCTGACTGGTACACCCACCGGCCTTCAGTCTATCCGGACTGCTCAACTAGCATTCATCATCCCGAATTATCCCTCCTAGAAAAATCTCCCATGCATATTGTTCTAGCCCTCTAGGGGTTCCGAACTCTAACTCCATCCCACATACTCAATTCCGGCCTGATCCTAGGACTTCCACAATCAATCGCCCTTTTTACGAAACCATTGGTCTGTATCCCGCCCCGTTTGCCTGTCACTTGCTCATACCAGCCTACACTCTTGGCTGACAGAACCGCTACTAAATCCCAAACAACTAATCAACCTCTCATGCTTGTCGATCTTCCGGAGAATTTTCCAATTCTCCCCACTTAGAGCACTGACTATCAACCACCGGTTTCCATAACCGACCTCCCTTAACAACCCTACACAACACATTCCTTTACACGTGAACTGATTCCCACTAGAATGAGCAACCTTCACAAAATCACATATCAACATTGATCATCTCGGACTTGAAAGAAGCCTGACCTTCAGCTAACCACTCCTCAGACTGCCGATGCTACCCGACATTCAGACCAAAAGTCTGATTTCCCACTAATAATCCCCATGGATGATAACCAATGAAACTCCCAATACATAAACCCTTAACCATACCAAAACCCTCAAGGAACAAACGAATAAAATTCACACAATGAGACTAGCAGATATACAATACTCCATAATAATCACAAGATAACAAAATATCAAGAAGGAAACATACCCGCAGCTGTATCCGGCACTGCCCTGACCTCCTCTGTTGTAAGCTGAAAAGCACGACCCTGAGCCCTCGGGGGCTCCGCTCCACCCTGACCTCCACACGTAATCCTCAAAGTGGCCGGTGTTGGAGCCTGCACCGGTCATGCGGCAAGCTGTGGACAGTTGACCCCCAAGTGTCCAACCTGATGGCAGTGATAACAAATCCTCAAATCCTGAACCGGGGCTGTCTGCCGACAATCCCTCACATAATGCCCCTCCTTTCCGCACTTGTGGCATGCACCAACGGACCTACAAACTCCAGTGTGACCCTTCCCGCACTTCCCACAAGTGTGGCTGCTCCGATCTCCCAACCTAGAATCAACGGTCTTGGATCGTTTCGGTGCCGGCTGCGACTGTGTCGGGGCCTGCCTCTGCTCTCTCAACTGAAACTCAATCTCCAACTCACGCCGACGAGCGGCCTCCTACAACTCTAGCAAGGTCTCGCACCTCTGCGTAGACACAAACTGCCTGATATCCCTCTTGAGCATACTCAGATATCGAGACATCTGAGCCTGCTCTAAAGCAAACTCAGGGCAAAACATCGCCCTCTCCGTGAACATACTGGTGATCTCCATCACCGACTCTGAATCCTGCTTCAGTTCCAAGAACTCCTGAGCCAACCTCTCCCTCTCAACCCGTGGAACATAACGGGTGCTAAACATCTCCCATAACTGATCCCAAGAAACCGCAGCCCGTTGCTCATCCGAATATGACCCCGTGGTCAGTCTCCACCAATCCTTCACCCCGAGCCTCAACAGGTTCAGAGCACACCTCACTCTCTGATCAGCAGGGCATGAGCACGTGAAGAAACACCCCTCCACGTCTGACAACCATCTCATAACAATAATCTCCATCGAAGGTAGGGCCTTCGTATTATCGAAATCTCGATACTGAAAACCTCTACCGGCTCCTCCCCCTGCCGTTGCTACAGCCGCTGTAGCTGCCGCGGCAGCCGTCTCTGTAAGAGCTGCATAACGCTCATCAAAATACTCAACCATAGCAGTCTTGATCGACCCAAATAGTTCCGGAAACTCAGCTCGGAACGTCGCAACAACCTCATCATGCAGGATCTCACGAATCCTAGCATCCAACTCGTCTGTGCTCATCTGACCAATAACCTCAGGTGGTGCTGACCCACCCTCTCCTGCTCCCGATCCTGACCCGGATCCACTCCCAGTATGCCTCGTAACCACCATACTGAAAACACCACAAACATCAGATACCTCCCACTAACCCGGGAACCGACTCTCAACCCAGTCCTAGGCATTGTGACTTCCTTGACACGTGTATGGGTCCTGTGTTTTCAGTAGTACGGGCCCATACTACCTTCCACACCTACCCATATTTATATCAAGTATCACCACAACACCCTAGTGAAGAACAGGCATAACAAGCACTCAACCCTCACTCCTAGAGGAACACTGGAAATCTCATACAGAAAGAAACCTTAGGCTAACAGGCATCATAAATCAGGCAATT
This sequence comes from Lactuca sativa, assembly GCF_002870075.4. Classification (NCBI taxonomy): domain Eukaryota; kingdom Viridiplantae; phylum Streptophyta; class Magnoliopsida; order Asterales; family Asteraceae; genus Lactuca; species Lactuca sativa. The sequence goes on along the minus strand of NC_056627.2, from coordinate 65,980,309 downwards.
CTATCATGCAATTCCTGAAGATCCCTAGTCTAGTACTAGCATGTTGTTCTGTCATATCTCATAAACAAATAACTTGTGTGGTAATTTTGGGGTAACTTACTGGCTCCGTCTGATCGTACCTCCGCGCCCTCCTTTGCTCATTTTGAAAACCATTTTAAATTCTCTTTTGAAAACTCTCCTTGATTTGAGACTGGATTCACACGAATGTTCCTCCAATTCACTCAAACCAAAGCTCTGATACCAACTTGTAACACTCTAAAAATTTCAGCCAATTTAAAACTTTTCAAAAACAATCCACATTCATAAAGTTATTACAAAAAGGTTTTCAACACTTTTATTATCAGAGTGTTTCCCCAGAACCATATCATAAAACATAAACATGAGGAGCGGTACGATCACGCCTTTGCCTTGCCACGGTCTCCTGAAGTACCTGAAACATTTAAACCGCAACTGTAAGCCCGAAAGCTTAGTGAGATACCCCCAAAATACCAACCACATATACCATACGCATAACATGCCATATCATAACAGAACACAGAACAGTCATGCACTTCGGGTCTACTGTGTGACTGGTCCGCCGCACCGGCCTACAGTCCACTTGGTCCACCCTCCGAGTCTAGCCATATACAACGAGTCTACAGTGTGATTGGTCCGCCCGCACTGGGCCTTCGATCCACCTGGTCCACTATCTGAGTCTACTGTACGACTGGTCCGCCCGCACCAGGCCTTCAGTCGGCCTGGTCCACTTACCAAGCCTCGGCACGTCTGGTCCGCCCTCATGGGGCCTACAGCCTATCAGGACCGCTCGCTGGGCCTTCGGAATATCCGGTCCGCCCTGGGTATATTGGCCTACAGCACAAAGTAGGACCCGCCTCAACCCAACCCGAGTCCAACAACCATGTGCACATAAACATTCAATCATATAACAATTCACATCCAATCAAACCGATCAAGCAGATCACATAACATAACATCATTCTAACCAGGATACCGACCTAACCGGTCTCTAACATATACCATCCTAACTACCAGGATGCAAACATAGCAAGCAATAACATAACAACAATACTCGGATTACAATCCGATAAAGGGTCGGCCATCGTGCCGTAGACCCTGTCGATATAGTGAGGATAACTCACCTCGCAACTGCTGACCGAAAAGATAAGATCACGCTGCTACAAACTCCGACACAAACTCCACCACTGATAATACCAAAAGACTGAACTCAATAAATGCCCATAATTACCAAATTACCCCTGTAAGTCAAATGGTCAACTCTTGGTCAAAGTCAAAGTCCTCAGTCAAAGTCAAACTTCTTGACTAACTCTACTCGCTGAGTCAGCCCGCTGACTCGTCGAGTCCCACGAATTTTGAGTCACCTCCTACTCAACTCACCGAGTCGCCCCAAGACTCACCGATTCACAGCTCAACCAGGAAAGGTTAGGACCTCACGACCAGACTCGTCGAGTCCAAGGCTATCTTCAACCAACTTACCGAGTTGTTCTTCCAACTCATCTAGTTGCTTCCTATCTTCATGCAACTCTCCGAGTACACCCATGTGAGTCGTCGAGTACCACTAGCTCTTAACCCATACAGAGGCTTTCCAAGCCATGCAGGGTCTCCAATCCATAGATCTACTCTTATACAAGCCATCCATCATGTAAAGTGGCAAAGTTTACATGAATCCAAGGAGATCTAAGCATAATACACTCTTGGGCTAAGGTTTGGGACTAAAAGGCTTCCTCAACAGCTCTTGAACAGGGACTTTATGCTCTATTGGATCATCACTACACTAGATCTGAGGTAGCAACCTCAAATCCAACCTCCAAACTCATGATAGCACTAGATATACTCCCAAAAATACCACAAACGATAAATCTAGATGGATAACAGCCCAAGCAACGAATCATTGCCTCAAAAGAAGACTCCAACAGAAGAAAAAGCCAAAACCTTGAAAAGCCCCTTGCTCCAAGCCTCTTAATCTTCAAAGATCTCCTCAACAAACACTCCTTCATGATCCAAATGCTCTCTAATTCTCTCACAAACGAATATTAGAGTTTCTGGACTTCAAGGGAGAGCAAAGAGGCAGGGGAGAGGGTATTATGTTCTTTATATAGGGCTCAACCCCCGGGATTAAGGTTTTCTCCACACATCACCGATTCGCCGAGTCCAGCCACCGACTCGCCGAGTTGGCCACTTAACACGCGACCAGAATCGCGACCCTACTCGCCGAGTCTACCCATGGACTCACCGAGTTGACCATTCACATTTTCACTTTGAACCCTGAACTCGCACTCCTGAACTCGGGATGTTACATAATTGCTTCTCCTTATTCCTTTTTACTTCCAAGCATGTCTTTTGAACTGAGAACACAATTAAAGCATTATTAAGTACCTTTTGTCCACATTATGCACATAACTAGCTGAAAATGAATAAAAATATATGCTAAACATATGGTTCATTATGCAAATATCACTAAGCATTTATGCTTACAGATTTTTGTGTATGTGTTTCAGGTACTAGTGACGATCGCGGGAAGGCACCGGCATGATCTGTACACACTCATGGAGCTTTTGTTTATATGATTATGGGATATGTTTTTCTATGATGACAGTGGATACATTATGTTTATTACTATTTTATGAATGAAAGTACGTTTTAAAATTATGAAAAATTATTTGAAAATTTGGGTGTTACAAGTTGGTATCAGAGCCTTGGTTTGAGGGATTTCGGTGCACCTTTGGGCGTATCTGAACTCAAACTGGGGATTTGAAGGATTGTCAAAATAAAATTCACAAAATTTCTCAAGAGTAAAAAGATTTTGAAAGAGCAGAGTAGTGCAGTGTGTACGACCAGCCAGCGCCCGAACGGTGATTTCCCAAAATACCCTTACATTATGAGTTATGAGATATGTTATGATATGATATGCATGCTAGAGTAGGCTATGTATTCTTATTAGGACTAGAGTGGCCTGATTTGTGATGCCTTAACTTAGGGGTTTTGCTGCTAGGAGATGCTTGAGAGTGAATAGATAGCAGCGAGGAGCTTATGAGAGATCTGCTAGAGAGTAGACTATGTATAGAGAGAGTAGAGTACTTAGGACTTGGGATCCTAGGAGGAGGACTTGGGGTGAATATTGATGCGGTGTGGACGGTAGTATTAAGCCCGTACTACCGAAGACACTGGATCAGTGCGCAGCCCAAGTAAGAATCCTTAGGGTACCAGGGATCAAGTAGGAATGGGATATCGAGTGTATGTACACTCGAGCGAGTCTTTGATATCTTGTGTTGTATTTTAGAGAGACATCATGGTTGGGACACGCCATAGGCCAGGGACTAGAGAGGGGGTGTGAGTGATGAGGAGCTCCGCCAGATGATTCATGATGAGGTGGCTGCTGCCATCCGCGCTAAGATTCCAGAGATGTTCGGGTCTATCAAGACCACACTCCAGCCGTTGCTGCTACCAGGCCGCAGGGGGTGACGCGTTGTTGTACCGGGAGTTCAGCAACACGAAGCCACCAGAGTTTGATGGGACTCAGGATCCGATAGCCGTGATGAGGTGGATCTCTGACATTGAGGGGTGCTTCTACACATGTTCATGTCCGGAGCATCTGAGAGTTCAGTTCGCGCTGAACCAGCTTCGCTTGGGGGCGAAGGACTGTTGGAAGTTTGTGACAGCGGATTATTCTACTGCAGAGCTTGTTGCGGTGACCTGGGAGAGGTTCACCGCTATGTTTCGTGATGAGTACATTCCCCCGGTTGAAAGGGAGCATTTGGCCCAGGAGTTCTTGACCCTCAAGCAGGGTACTGAGTCTGTTACTGTGATCATTAGGATGTTTCATGAGAGGGCGATGTTCTGCCCTGAGCACGTGTCTTCCGAGCAGGCACGTATGAGTCAGTATTTGAGTATTTTGAGGAGAGACATCCACGAGTTCGTGGCAAACTAGACGTACCAGACGTTTTCCGAGCTTTAGGCAAATTCCTAGAAGAGGTAAATTGAGCTAGAGACTCAGGCTAGGGAGGAGGCGGAGTCTCAAGGGAGGGATCGGCGACCGGCACAGTCCCAGCCGGCTGCCAAGCAAGCTAAGCCCGCCGATTCGAGATCAGGGAACCAGAAGGGCCGCACTTGTGGCAAGTGCAGCAAGAGTCATGAGGGGGTGTGCAAAGCAGGGTCTTGCTACAAGTGTGGCAAGGAGGGGCACATGGCCAAGGATTTCCCCAAGGGGTTTGCAGTTTGTTCTCACTGCAACCAGACCGGAAACCGGAAGGCCGAGTGTCCGCAGTTACGAGGGTCAGCTCAGGAAGCTCCTCAAGGATCTGTCCCTGCTTCTGTTCGAGCTACGGAGAGTCGGCCAGTGAAGGCCGAGGCGCCGAAGGCTCGCGGGAGAGCCTTCCAGTTGACAGCGGAGGAGGTCCGCGCAGCACCCGATGTCGTGGCTGGTATGTATTCTTTCATATGTTTATTTTGAGTTTGTGGTGTTATGCTTATATTATGATATGTGTAGGTACATTTCTTGTGTGTTCTGTACCTACTTTGGTGTTATTTGACTCGGGTGCGAGTCGGTCTTTTGTGTCATTAGCCTTTAGTCAGCACATCAGTATTCGTCGAGAGGCGTTGAGTTGACCTTTGTGAGTTTCCATAGCTGACGAGAGAGTAGTGTATGCCACTGATGTGATTCGAGGATGTGTACTCGAGATCTTTGGCATTGAGTTTCCGATTGATTTGGTCCTGATTGCCATGGGAGATGTCTATGTCATCGTGGGCATTGACTGGTTGAGCAGATTTGGAGCGGTTATCCACTACGAGCGACAGCTGGTGACCATACGAGACCCTAGTAGGGGATTTCTTTCGGTTTATGGCGAGGGTACCCGTTCTGGATCAGCATTTTGTTCAGCCGCGAGAGCGAGGCAGAGTCTACAGCAGGGCTGTAGTGGGTTTGTGGCTTATGTGGTGGAAACGAGGGTAGGTTCATAGAGACCGAGGTCGGTTGATGAGGTTCCGATAGTGTGTGAGTTCCCGGATGTTTTCCCCGAGGAGTTGCCGGGTGTGCCACCCGAGAGGCAGGTAGAGTTCCGTATCGATTTGGTTCCGGGGGCAGCGCCTATCGCCTTGCACCTCCAGAGATGCAAGAGTTATCCTCACAACTTCAGGAGCTACTGGGAAAGGGGTTTATACGGCCGAGTAGCTCGCCGTGGGGAGCGCCGATCCTTTTTGTCAAGAAAAAGGATGGTTCACACCGGATGTGCATTGATTACCGGGAATTGAACAAGCTGACGATCAAGAACCGTTACCCCTTACCGAGGATGGAAGATTTGTTCGATCAGTTGCAGGGAGCGTCTTGGTTCTCCACGATTGATTTGAGGTCTGTGTACCATCAGATGAGGGTGCGTGACGAGGATATCCAGAAGACAGCGTTCAGGACTCGTTACGGGCATTATGAGTTCGTGGTGATGCCTTTCGGGCTCACCAATGCACCGGCGGCATTCATGGATCTCATGAATAGGGTGTGCAGGCCGATGTTGGATCATTCGGTGATTGTGTTCATTGATGATATATTGGTGTATTCGAGATCTAGAGAGCAGCATGAGGAGCATTTGAGGGTGATCCTCAGAGTTCTGAGATTGGAGAGGCTTTACGCCAAATTCTCCAAGTGCGATTTCTGGTTATGAGAGGTCCAATTTCTAGGACACCTCGTCAACCAGAATGGGATCTTGGTCGACCCGGCCAAGATTGAGGCGGTGATGAGTTGGGAGGTACCGAGATCCCCTTCGGAGATTAGGAGTTTCCTGGGGTTGGCTGGTTATTATCGGAGATTTATCCAAGATTTCTCTAGGATTGTTGTTCCTCTCACCAGACCAACCCGGAAGGGCGTGACTTTCAGTTGGGGCCCGGAGCAGCAGGCCTCATTTGAGACACTTCGCCAGAGATTGTGCGAAGCCCCAGTGTTGGCCCTTCCGGAGGGAGTGGAGGACTTTGTGGTATATTGCGATGCGTCGATATTGGGACTGGGTGTGGTGCTGATGTAGAGAGGGCATGTGATAGCATACGCATCAAGGCAGTTGAAGCCTCATGAGACGAGGTATCCTACTCATGATTTGGAGTCGGGGGCTATGGTGTTCGCCCTCAAGATCTGGCGTCACTATTTTTATGGGGTTCGGTGTACCATATACACGGATCACAAGAGCTTGAAGTATCTAATGGATCAACCCAACCTGAACATGCGTCAGAGGAGATGGTTGGATGTGGTAAAGTGTTATGAGTGTGAGATCCTGTACCACCCGGGCAAGGCTAACGTGGTAGTCGATGCCTTGAGTCGCAGGGCAGATAGTGCCCCTTTGCGAGATGTTTGTCTAAGGTTGACAGTGATGACTCTGGTGTTGAACACCATTCGGGAGGCCTAGGTAGAGGCCATGAGACCGGAGAACCGCAAGCGAGAGCAGGTGATTGGACAGATATCTGAGTTCATTACCGATAGTCGCGGGCTTGTGACCTTCCAGGGCCGGATTTGGGTGCCATTTGAGGGTGGAGCACGTGCGATTTTGATGGAGGAGGCGCACCGGTCGAGGTTTTCGATCCATCCCGGGGCCATTAAGATGTATTTGGACATGAAAAGGGACTATTGGGGGTCGTGTATGAAGAGGGATATGGCGTGGTTTGTAGAGAGGTGCTTGACTTGTCGTAGGGTTAAGGCCGAGCACCAGTGTCCACATGGCAAGTTGCAGCCGCTTGAGGTTCCCCAGTGGAAGTGGGAACAGATTTCTATGTATTTTATCACCAAATTGCCAAGGACTGCAATAGGCATCGATGCAATTTGGGTGATCGTCGACCGGCTGACAAAGAGCACTCATTTTCTTACTATCAACGAGAGCTCTTCCGCGGAGAGGCTGGCAGAGGTGTATGTGAGGGAGTTGGTATCGCGGCATGATGTATCGATCTCGATTGTGTCAGACCGAGATGTGTGTTTCACTTCCAGCTTCTGGAAGAAGTTCCATGAGGAGTTGGGTACTAGGCTGCATTTCAGTACCGCTTACTACTGACAGACGGACGGGCAGAGTGAGCGGACGATTCAGACGCTCGAGGATATGCTTCGGGCATGTGTGTTGGATTTCGGAGGGAGTTGGGACACGTATCTGCCTTTGGCTGATTTTTCCTATAACAACAACCACCATTAGAGCATTGGTATGCCTCCCTTCGAGTTGTTATATGGGATGAAGTGTCGAACTCCCATCTGTTGGGGAGAGGTAGGACAGGGAGTGATGGGTAGCACGGAGATAGTGCTTAAGATGACTAAGCAGATACAACAGTTCAGGCAGAGGTTGCTGACGGCTTAAAGTCGTCAAAAGAGCTACGCAGATAGGCGTCGCTCAGAGCTCGAGTTCCAAGTTGGTGATTTTGTTCTCCTAAAGGTGTCACCTTGGAGAGGTGTGATCCAGTTCAGGAAGAGAGGCAAGTTGGGGCCTCGGTATATTGGTCCATTCTGGGTGATTGCGAGGGTAGGCAGGGTAGCATATCGTTTGGAGTTACCTGCAGAGTTGAGTCAGATTCATGATACCTTCCACGTGTCTCAGTTGAGAAAGTGTATTGCCGATGAATCGGCGGTGGTACCATTAGAGAATATTCAGGTGGATGCGAGCCTGAATTATGTCGAAAGGCCAATTGTGATTCGGGATCGGAGAATCAAGGTTTTGAGAAAAAAGGAGGTGTCCTTAGTGCAGGTTCAGTGGCAGCATCGGAAGGGGTCCGAGCTGACATGGGAACCAGAGATTGAGATGTGTGAGCAGTATCCAGAGTTATTTGCAGAGCGAGACTTCGAGGGCACAGTCTGATTCTAGTGGGGGAGAATTGTACCATCCTGAGTTCGAGTATGTCAATTTAATTATTTATTTATTTTTTTATTGAGGAACTCGACGAGTTGATGCCTCAACTCATCGAGTAGAGTCTGACCTATTGGTGCATTTTCGCGACCGGACTCGATGAGTCAGGACCCGACTCGCCGAGTCGGTGCTGATTAAGAAAACCCTAATCCCCCGGTTTGGGATCCTATTTAAAGACCTTTATGGCCTTCATTTGCGGCCACCTTGTTCTAGAGAAACCCTAGAGAGCTGAGATAGTGAGTTTGGGGGCAAGAGGAGGCCATTCCTTCATCTTTTTGTGTGATTTTTCTTGAAGGAAGAGAGGAGCACAAATCTAGAGTGTGAAGGGGACTGGATCTGAGCTAATCATCTCGTGGTATCATCTTTGGAGGTATAATCCTTTCCATTTTGTGTTATATTGATGAACTTCTTGATTTTAGGGTTTTTACCCTCATTTTATGGAAGACCTAGTGAGTATGAGGCCCTCTTTGGGATTATGACATCAGATCTGGACCATGAGAGGTCCCTAGAGTCATTACCTTCTAGCTTTTTGCAAGCAACTAAGCAATTGGAGACTAGGTTGCCATTTCTAGTGTTATTTCTCCATTTGAGGCTTGAATTGGGTTACATGCACGTAAAGGTTGCACCTTTATGTGACTTTTGAGTGTTTAGGGGTTAGATCTATGATTTGGCTAAGCAGATCTGACCTCAGGAGGTTGTATGAGCAAGTCCATGGAGGAAAATTGCCGAGTCCATATGTAGACTCGAAGAGTCGGACCGGGTTGTCCCGGGGTCTGACTCTAGTGGTGACCCAGTGAGTTGAGGGGTGACTCAGTGAGTCGGGTGAGGCTTAGAAAGGGAAGAGTCTGTGGGGACGATGGAACTCACCGAGTCGTCGTATGCACTCGGCGAGTCTGGTCAAAATGGACAGTTGACTTTTGTGTTGACTTTTAGGGTTTGTCAACAAATGGGCCTTGGGCCTGTTGAGGGGTAGAATGGTCATTTACCCTTCTAGGAATTTTCATGAGAGAATATCTGAAGTATGAAGAGACAATTATTTAGTGAATTTATTATTGTGTCTAGGCGGAGGCTAGGGCAGTATTCTGAAATCGAGATTTTACCGAGATTTCCGAGGTGAGTCTTCTCACTATACTTTACCTAGAGTGGTAACCAGAGCTATGTGACAGTGTATCTTGTATGCTATTTATGTGTTGTGATTCTTTGTGATATGTGATATGCATGATTCAGAGTTTACATGTGACAACCCAAGGTCTATTCCGTTACATTATCCCGTTACAGTTAACGGAATATTCCATTTTATAAAAGTTCCGTTAATTTGAGGTCGTAAAATAAATAAACGTTTCATTTATTTATATTCTATGTCGTTATTTATCGGAATAAAATAAAGTAAAAGTGTAAATTACATTTCCATATTATTTTGGAGAAAATTAAATTTTATTACGACCACTAAATCGGGTGCAACCAAAAGCCCCGTATAACGACATTATCGGGTAGATTTCCACTGAGCTTCAACTCCAACCCCTATATAAGGGAGAGTAAACTCCATTTCCACCTTTTTTTACTCTCTCTCTCTAAACTCTCTCTCTACAACTTTTTTCCGAGCAAAAATCGTCCGTTTCGAGCCCCAAACAAGTAGGTAAACTATCGTAACTTGTTATATAGCTTATCTAGCCTGAAAATTCGAGTTTAAAACATAAAATAGGGACAAAATGATGTGTTTACGGCCCAAGAACACTCTTGGACCGTAAACACCATTTAATGGGGTTTTTAAGCCCCAAAACCCCTCCAAATTGCCCCTAAGGCTTAGATATGACTTTTAGGCTTACATATTCGGACTTAGAATACCTTGGAACGAGTTTTTGGAGAGTAAACTTGAGTTTACTGCCCAAGAACTTGCTTGGGCCGTAAACTCCCTTTCATGGGGAGTAAACTTAATTCCATGTGTTAGAAATGCCCTAAACACCCCCTATGGCCTTGGAAAAATAGCTTGAATGCAATACCATTGTTGTAAGGGCCTTAAAATTCAATAAAACCAAAGGGATAGGAGTTCACGGCCGTGAACTCCCAAAGAGGTGGTTCATGGGCCGTAAACTCCCATTAAGTGCCCAAATGGTGCGCAAACTCCATCATTCGACTTGGAAAAATACATAGGATTTACTCTCTATCACTTAAGCCCTTAAAACACCCAAGGAATATGTCCATAGGATTTTACGGCCGTAAACTCCCTTGGTTAGGTCCGTAAACTCCAAATTGGTCCATATAGGTGCCTTAAATCCATTCATACACTTTATATTTGGACCTAGCAAAATTCCACAATTGATATATGGCCTTTAAGCATCCTAGAACACCCTCACCATGATTTTACGGCCGTAAACTCATGGGGAGTTGTCCCAGGGCCGTGAACTCTATATATAGAGTTTACTCTTGAAGATTAAACTCCATTCCTAAGTCATTCTAGCCCTTAAATGTTACCCGGGACACCGCAAACACTTAACCAAAGTGTTTTCCGCTCTTTAGGGTGCGTATACTTGTTTAATTAGTATTATATATACTAATTGTATGTGAACATATGTTATCATATGTTAAATAGGTCACTAAGTTTGTCCAAGTCTTTACTTGACACCGAGCACCCAACCGGCACCTTCGTCGGATCCACTTACACCAGGTGAATTCATACCCCTGAATGAACCTTTTAAATGTTTTTACATGTTTTATAGGGGGGAATACAAGTTAAACATGCCAGTTATCATATCAATCACATGTGATTGATAACCCGCATGTACAAGGATTTACCACACTGTAAACTGTCTTACCAAGTAGGATATTATAAATGGTTTTCTAAAAGGCTTTCACTTGTTCAAAGCTCTTACTTATACTGTTTTATCAAGTTCATTTTAATCTGGTTTATGAAAAGTTTTCAAAGAATTTCTAAAGGCTTTCAAACTTATTTTACCAAAGAACACCAAGTTGTGATTTTCTCAAGAATAAAGGTTTTCTTCCATGTTTTGATAGTCCCTCTGAGTTTAAACTCCTACTTGATAACGCTTTCACTTTGTGATGCGTTTATACTTGTTATTGCCTCTATTGCACTTATACTTGTAGTCGCTTATACCTGTTAGACGCTCTTACTTCACTTGTTGTCTCTTCTACTTTGTGATACACTTATATTTGGTACGCTTATACATCACCATTCGGCTATTCCACACTGTACGTTATACATCACAAGTCGGTTATTCCACATTGTACGTTATACATCACGATTTGGTTATTCCACACTGTACGTTATACATCACGATTCGGTTATTCCACACTGTACGTTATACATCACGATTCGGTTATTCCACACTGTACGTTTACACACCACGATTCGGTGTTACTTCACGATACGTTTCCACTTGTTACACACTCAGTCGAAGTTAGATGTATGTCTGTGCTTGTATAGGTGCATATAAATAATGATTGAAGGACTTAGGAAAGTTTGTCCGCCCTATTTCCTTTTCTTCGTTGAGATGTGGTCTGGTGGGATCGGATGGCCGTCCGAAGGTCGTTTGATTCATTAGTTATATATTATGTATACGAGCACAGACATATAGGTTTACTCTAGTCAGTCTAGTTATAAGTCTCTAGCTCTAATTCAGCACTTACATATGAAACCCACTACCCACTATTAGGGATTCATCTTCGGGACACGGCCTTCTCCGTCGTCTAGTTGGTAACCAGAGTCTCCTGTAGGGAGAGCGGACATTGTATGTATAGATCTATACAGGATTGACACCCCCGCACCCTAACTGCTAGCTACAGTCCACGGCCTACCAAGCCAAGGGGTGACAAATGTCATATTTTATAGACTCTTGTAGGGCGTCAGGTACTCTAGTGTCGGTTAGTATGGTTACGAGTATCCCAGGTTACCTTATAATTCTTGGCCTTAAGGTAACGGTATTTCACCAGCAATTTACAATGTATGCTGCAAACCCATTCTCAGAGTCACGCTATTTTTAGACCTTGCTAGCTGTATCTTTCATTTGATACTGCATGCGGTCTGTATTCGCTGTTCTAGACCTTGCTAGCTGTATCTTTCATTTGATACTGTCTGCGGTCTGTATTCTCTGTTCTAGACCTTGTTAGCTGTATCTTTCATTTGATACCGTCTGCGGTCTGTATTCTCTGTTTAGACCTTGCCAGCTGTACCTTTCATTTGGTATCGTCTAGGGTCTGTGTCTCCCTTTGTTAGACTGAGCCAGGCGTGTTGTTCGTTCGATACTCTCCTGGAGTCTATGATTCCTTTGCCTTAGTCAGCAGTCCTCACTGCTGAGGCATACGTCATTTCCCTGATTTTCTGGAAACGACACTAATGTAATGGATACTCTAAAACTACCACTTTTATTAAAGTTATTTGATTAAAATGACACTAAATACTTATGAACTCACCAGCATTTGTAAAAATGCTGATACTCGCTTTTCAAATAACTTGTATTCTCAGGTCAGCATTAGACAGGTACATCCCCAGAGCTGTTGATGAAGATAGCTTAGTACCATGTTGTACTTATTATATTTGCTTGTATTACTTTGATATATTGCAATGTAAACCATGTAAAACTATTACTATTAATGCAATGTTTTGTTGTACTTTGATTACTATAATGCATGTGTTGTGATACTTGACATGACGTCATCCACCCCAGAACGTTTCCGCCGTTCCGGTTTTGGGGTGTGACAGATTGGTATCAGAGCATTGTTTATAGTGAGCTAAGTATATCAATTCATAAAAGACATGCATCCTATAAATACAATAGGGATAAAACACTCTGACCAAGAATTATACTTTAAAATATAACCATATTTTACCAAAGTATAACAACATCTAGAACCTAACCACTCGAACACAAGTATCATAAGAACAACAAGAATAAAAGTCTTCGGATGTTGAGCATTACCGTCAAACCTGGGCAGTTATGAAATCGTAAGCAGGAATAAATGTAACCTGATCAACTACATTTATTCGAGATGCGATGAACATGTGCTTGGGAGTGATAGTGGTGTGCAACAGGTCTGAAACTTACCTACTAGGAATGTTAGAGCCAAACATAAAGTTAAAATACTATAGGAGTATTTTAGAACACTAAAAGACTCACACTAATCCCAGAATCATGCTCAGAAGATAAGAAAGCAAATAAGAAATTAAAATACCATAGGGGTATTTTAGAATCCATAACCAACCTTGTGTGAGAACTAAAAAGATCCTTATTGATATACCTACAACTACATAGGGTATACTTCCGAGGTTATATATAATAAGGACCCCATAGGCTAAGAATGTGTGCTTTCTCTCTACTTCGTTTTCCTCGTTGGGATGTGGATATAGAGTAGTATCACATATTCGAAGGCATCGGATCTAAGCTATATATGATTTGTATACCCTGTGTAATCGTAGCAGGACTCGATATGGATCACTCAGTGAAATGTTAATAATCTCTTAGGATTCTTTAGACATTTCCATTCTCGCACGAACCCTGTAGACAACCCTATCCACTTCAGTTCTTGACAGAAGATTTGATGCAGACCCAGCAAAGGTTCATTGAGAATATTTCCTGTTTGGAAATAGATGAACTGGGTCGAGACTATTGAATTCACCAAGCGCCCATATCTTTTTAGGGACATCGGTGAGAAACTCGCCTAAACTTCCGAGATTTCCAGTCATCCATCATGAAGTGATGACACCCAGAGACGGATTCGGAAGTGAGGCGGAGTAGAAATTCAATATGTCTTCACAAGAGAAGAACCCTAGGTAACTACCCGAAGGAAACCAACGCCGATTTCAGCCAAAGCTACCAGGTAGACAGAGGGAGCCAGTACATGGAACCCGAGAAGTGTCTTTTCCTCGTGTTCGTCACGCTAATACACCCATAAAATAATACAATTTAGTGAGTTAGTGGTTACACTACTCACGCTATGTGTTAGGTAAATCGCCGTTTCCCGTTGCCAGTAACACAATTAGAGCGGATCCCCGCACCTCTATCGAGAGTGTTTAGTCATGAGCTTTCATGATGCCTCTCTTTCCGTGATTTTCGTTCCGAATCGTTCTCAAATCTCTCCAGGCCGGAGAGTGAAACCTTTCCCAGTATTAAGGTAACTTAGTAGGAACGACACCCATCTTATGGCCTTTTCCGATACTCACACTCCTACCTTGATTACCAGGACTACATTATAGGGATGTAGGTCGACACTCAGACAACCAGTACCCGAGGCACGGGAAAAATTTATGCCTAATACATTCAGGATACATATGTCCGGGGCTAGCCATCATCTCTCATTATCCCGTATTCCTTTCCGTGTAGGAAAACCATGCCTCCGAAGAAGCGTAACCAGTCCGCAAGCAAGAAACCTACTCTCCTATTTGATGAAGCTACGTTCCAAGCTGCAGTCTCAGTAGCCGTAGCAGCTGTCATGGCTCACCTGAATGCTAACAACGCCAATGTTAGCAAGGGCCCTATTGGGATTTCCGATCCTAGCAATGGACAGCAGCAACCAACGCCTACATACCGAGCCACCCAAGAACCTCAACCGAATCCACTGAAGAGAAAACTCAAGATTGAGGAGGGAGGTACCTCGGCTCAAGGACCCTCCGAAGGGCAACGAGCTGAGGCAATCAACACCCCTGTCAATCCTTCCCTCCCGACTTCAAGAAGACCATACCTAGGAAACCTTCCCCACTGCGGCAAGTGTAGCTACCATCATCATGGTATATGTCGGGAACTCTTATGTGCTAGGTGCAATATGAAGGGGCATACTGCTCGCGTATGCAGAACTCCAGTTGAGTTTATTACATCAACCACTAATGTGGCGGCTAATCCAGTTTGCCGTCTATGTGGTGCAATTGGACACCTCAAGAAGGACTACCCGACCGAAGGAAAAGACAAAGACACAGGAGGAGCCTAACTCTACTACTTAAGGAAAAGCATCAAGGAACCCGGTAGATTTTAGTACGTCTCTCGATCTCAGCTAACTAACGCAAAACATCAAAAGACTAATTCAAATGTAAATGCTTCCTCATTAAGGCGAAAGTTCGGCATACTGCTCGCGTATGCAGAACTCCAGTTGAGTTTATTACATCAACCACTAATGTGGCGGCTAATCCAGTTTGCCGTCTATGTGGTGCAATTGGACACCTCAAGAAGGACTACCCGACCGAAGGAAAAGACAAAGACACAGGAGGAGCCTAACTCTACTACTTAAGGAAAAGCATCAAGGAACCCGGTAGATTTTAGTACGTCTCTCGATCTCAGCTAACTAACGCAAAACATCAAAAGACTAATTCAAATGTAAATGCTTCCTCATTAAGGCGAAAGTCCCAGCACTATTATAAAATTTAAAAATTCATCAGGTAAAACTATAATGGCTAAACATATACGTTACGGCCATGTATAGTTAAGATGGATAGACCTGGAGTGAGTGAATGCCGCCTCATTTCCTGTTCCTCGTTTGGTTGTGGATTTAGGGCGGAGTTGCTCAGTCAACAGTCCTCCCCACCTTAATTATACATGACTAGTATATGTTAGGCGATTATAGAAATGCCTCGTGAGAATTCATTCATGAAAAGGTACTCTACTCGAAAACACTTAGGACTCTCTATAGTTCCGCGTCGACTCTATTGGTCCAAGTATCTGCGGCAGTGATACACAGGACTAAACCCGAGACACCTAGAACTTGTGTGCCTATTCGGCGCATGACTCTATCGATCTTCATTTTATATCATGTTGAGGTATGCCAACTTCGACGACTCTATCGATCATGGTTTGTGTAACGCCCCATTCCTGGTACATTGCTTCTGTGGCATTTATTTAGAAGTTTTTGAGAGGGACTCGGCGAGTCTATGGCCCGACTCGTCGAGTGGGGACGAGACTTCGAGCACGTGTTAGTCGGTGACTCGGCGAGTCCATATTCGGGACTCGGCAAGTCTGCCTGCCAGGTAGAAACCCTAAATCCCCGGGTTTGCACCCTATTTAAACCACCTTATGAGCCCCAAACTCATCCCCTTCATCCTCAGAGCATCATTTAGCAAACCCTAATCGTTTCCTTGGTTATTTGTGCATTTTTGTGTGAATCTTGAAGTTTTGAAGAGAAGAAGGAGGCTAGATCCAAAGGAGAAGAAGAAGATCCAAGGTCCTGCTCCCATTTCAGAGTTCATTGAGGTATTAGCCGAATTCCTTCTGTTTCTATGATTGATTTCTCTTTAGCAAGCATATTTAGCCTCTTTTAGCCATTTCTTAGCTTGTTCTTGGTAGAGAGGTCACATTATATAGATTAGCCTTCGAATCTAGCCATGTTTCAGTTCCAAAATCGTAGATCTATCACCTTTATGGAGCCATTTTGCATGATAACCCTAGATCTACTCTTCTAAGTGCCTTTTTAGCCTTTATCTCCTTTTTCATGTGGATGTACACGTAAAGTTGGAAACTTTACGTGGTAAATCAGCCTTAGGCACTCAGATCTATAATTTGTATGCGGTGGTGTTAAGCAGAATCGAGTTTTTAGGATCTGCATGAATGTGACTCGGCGAGTCGTTCTTCGGACTCGGCGAGTCCGGTCGCGAGTCCCCGATATTTACCCCCTTTGAGTGATTCCGAGTGGAGGTCAGTGAGCAGTAGGATGGACTCAGTGAGTCGGAGGGTGGACTCAGTAATGGTGGGACTCGACGAGTTGTTCATACAACTCGGCGAGTCCAAGGCAATCTTCTTAGATCGAAGAACAACTCGTCGAGTTGTTTATATGACTCGGCGAGTCGGATGAAGATTGTCTGAGTTCTTGGATCGAGAGGATACTCGTCGAGTCGATGCCTTACTCGATGAGTAGCCACGAGTAGGGTTGAGAAGTGAGACTAGAGACTCGGAGAGTTGGCGGCCCAACTCGACGAGTCAGGTCAACTGTGGGTTGACTTTGACCGAGAGAGTTGACTTTGACCAAGGGTAAAAGAGTCATTTTACCCAAGTGCAGTGTTTAGCATTTGATTTAGTGTGTTTATGGACTTGTAGCCGGGGAGATACCGGAGCAGCAGCAGTTAGCTTCCAGAGCCATTCAATCAGCAGCCAGTTCACGAGGTGAGTTTCCCTTTAGTAGGAACGAGTCTAAGGCCACAATGCTGGCCCGTTCAGTTAGCCGTAGTTTCTGGACTTCGGTCCAATGCAGAAGCTAGTATGTTTGACGCCTCCGTGGCTCAGACAGGATTTATGTGTTTATGCTAGTTGATATGTTTATGCTATGTTCAGTCAGCTTCGGACTTCGGTCTGATGTAGGGGACAGAGGTGCCAGTCAGCTTCGGACTTCGGTCCGATGTAAGGGACGAAGGTACCAGTCAGCTTCGGACTTCGGTCCGATGTAGGGGACAGAGGTCCCAGTCAGCTTCGGACTTTGGTCCGATGTAGGGGACGAAGGTCCCAGTCAGCTTCGGGCTTCGGACTTCGGTCTGATGTAGGGGACAGAGGTCCCAGCCAGCTTCGGACTTCGGTCCGATGTAGGGGGCAAGGCCCCAGTTAGCCCGGACTTCGGTCCGATGCAATGGGCAAGGCCCAGTATGTGCTTATATGTTATTATGTGGTATGTGGTAGTTTGGGGGAGCTCACTAAGCTTCGTGCTTACAGTTTTAGTTTTTGGTTTCAGGTACTTCCGTAAGCAAAGGGAAGAGCTCGGGATGATGGCATCGCACACACCACAGCTTCAGTTTGTCCTAGGAGTTGATTTAGTTTTCTTGATATGTTTGGATACAGTTGTGATATAGTTTTTCTCACAGTATTTTATTATGGTTTTTGAAACACGTAGCATATGGTTTTATTATGTGATACTCAGTCTCGTGGTTTTTGTTATAACAAAAATTGAAATTTTTGGGTGGTATTTTTGGGTTGTTTCAAGTTTGTATAAGAGCCCTGGTTTGAGGGATTCGGATACACCTCCGGGTGCATCTGAACTCAAACTAAGGGAAAGATAAAAAGATTTTAAAAAAGAAAAATGTTTTCGAATGAGATTTTGAAAAGCACTTAGAAAGAAAAGAACTTTTTTTAACAAGATAAGGGTGTGGTGCATGCGATCAGCCGAGCTCAAGTAAGTACTCCCAAATTACCAATACAAGTTTTATTATTATGATTAATTGTTCCAGTTTCAGTAGAACAACATGCTAGTATAGGACTAAGGATCTAGGAGGATGCCTTATGTGCCTGCCTTATGTGTTACAGCTTTATGAGAATTGCATGCTAGTATTGAGTAGACAGCAGTAGGATAGCCTGTTTAGGTTATGCCTGGTAGCGCGAGCTTAGCATTGTATGCTAGAGTAGCTTCTCGTTATGAGAATAGTTTTGCCTGAGTATGTTTCCTTTATCCGAATGTTGCTTGCGTTGTGCTTTGTGGGACTCTGAGTGGTGGGAGTTAGCCATTAGGTGAATACGTCACATTACATGTGATCAGGGTTGAATAATCTCAGAGTGCTGGATTTGGCCCTATTGCGCAGCTCTTGTCTGAGTCCAACCGTTGTAGGGATGAGTCTTTTACTCGAAGGATTATCCGAGCCTCATTGCATGTGATTGTATTCAGGTAGTGGCTAATTAGCATTACAAGGAGGCCTTCAGCAGCTGAGGACTGGTTTGAGTGGAGTCAGAGATTTCCCTAGGGCAAGCCTAGGATGAGAGTGGCAGAGATCAGTAGTAGTAGAAGTAACTTGGTGGAGTCAAGGCAGCTCTTGAGGAAAGTACGGATAGATGTGGAAGGTAGTATGGGCCCGTACTACTGAAAGCAGAGGATCCGTGCTCGAATCAAGGAAGGCCGAGACAACACCAGGAAGTTAGTAGTAGTATCAATGATCCCTTGAAATATTTCAGTTTTCTGATGTTGCTATGATGTGTTTCAGAATGGTGGTTTTGCATCCGAGGACAGCAGCCGGCAGTGGAGGTGTCGGGGAGGGATCAGGATCAGGCTCGGGGGACGAGCGCATGGATGAGCAGACCAGAGAGTTTCTTTCTTCAGAGATTACTCGTATCATTTTAGAGCAGACTCCTGTGATCTTCGGTTCGATCAAGGAGGGTATCCTAGAGCTGATGGATGAGAGGTTGGGCACCTTCCGTGCCGAGGTGGTGGCCATGATGGGGTTGCGCACACTTACGTTCAGGGAGTTCAAGGCATGTGGAGCTCCAGACTATCACGGGGCGCGGGACCCCATAGCGAGTACTAGATGGTTGGCGGATGTGGCCAACGCGTTCTGCACTAGCAGGTGTCCCGAGGGGGACAAGGTCAGATTGGCGTCCTATCTTCTGAAGGACAGGGCACGGGATTGGTGGGAGGAGGTCGGACATACCATTGGAGATGATGCAGCGTTGGATGTCATGACCTGGGCTGATTTCTCTACCAGGTTCAGGGCGGAGTTTGCACCAGTCATTGAGGTGCGGCAGTTAGCCAGAGAGTTTCAAGACCTCACCCAGACTACGGAGACCGTGGCGGAGATCACCGCCAAGTTCAGGGAGAGGGCTGTTCTTGTTCCTCAGTATGCGGCCGATGAGGAGATGAAGAAGGCCCGTTATCATGAGATGTTGCAGAGCGATATCCGCCAGTTTGTGAGCCGGTCCAGCTGTAAAACATTGGACGACATGATTGTTAGGGCTCGAGAGAGGGAGATTGATCCCGAGATGGAAAAGAAGAGGAAACCGGAGGCGGTTTCGGGTTCAGGAGGTTCAGACAAAAAGCCCAAGGTTTCAGATCACAGATCAAGCATTCAGCCGAGCCACAATCGATGTGGCAGGTGTGGGAAGATGCACGATGGGGTGTGCAAGGCAGGGAGTTCCGGCTGTTTCAAGTGCGGTCGGACTGGACATTTGAGCAGGGATTGTACGGCCCCTGCTACTGCCGTTGCAGCATCAGATCTGATTTGCTTTCAGTGCAATCAGCGGGGACATAAAAAGTCCCAATGTTCGAGTTTAGTTGCAGTAGGGAAGGTGTCTGCACCTGCCCCTGCTACTTTGAGGATTACAGATGGCCGGCAGGGCCGAGCCGAGGCGCCGGTGGCGAAGAGTAGGGCGTTTCAGATGACAACAGAGGAGGCGCGAGCGACTCCTAATGTGGTGACGGGTATGTATCTTCCCTTCATCTCTTTATTATTATTGATTGATTATTGCTTATGATTGTATGTTTTATATAAGGTCGTTCTCTGTGAACGACATTTCTGCTATGGTATTATTCGATTCGGGGGCTACCCGATCATTCATATCGCTTGCGCTTAGCAAGAGATTTAGCAGAGCTCCAGGGGAGCTGGATTGTCCACTAGAGGTTGAGATAGCAGATAACAGGACCGTGAGGGTCACCAGAGTGCATAGAAGGTGTTCTCTTCAGTTGTTTGACGAGCAGTTTTCGGTGGACCTGGTTCCTATTCCCCTGCGAGGGAATAAGGTTATTATAGGCATGGATTGGCTAAGCCCCAACAGGGCGGTGATTGATTGTGAGCTTCAGCTAGTGAGGGTTCGCACTCCCAGTGGGGGAGAGTTAGTGATTCAGGGCGAGAGGCCACAGCGCGGACCGACCTTTTGTTCCGTCGCAAGGGCGAGGCGCTATTTTCAGCAGGGTTGCGCTGGTTATGTAGCTTATGTCTTGGATGCCCGGGAGAAGGGCAAGACGACAGTTGATGATGTTCCGATAGTGCGAGACTTTCCAGATGTATTTCCCGAGGATTTACCAGGAATACCTCCTGAGAGGCAGGTTGAGTTTGGGATCGACCTGATTCCTGGTGCGGCTCCGATAGCCAAGGCACCGTATCGCCTAGCTCCCCCTGAGATGCAGGAATTGTCTACGCAGCTGCAGGAGCTGCTAGACAAGGGTTTCATCCGGCCGAGCAGTTCGCCTTGGGGAACACCGATCATGTTTGTGAGGAAGAAGGATGGGTCGCATTGTATGTGTATAGATTACCGGGAGTTGAATAAGGTAACGGTGAAGAACCATTACCCACTTCCGAGGATAGACGATTTGTTTGACCAGCTTCAGGGAGCGTCTTGGTTCTCCAATATCGATCTACGCTCCGGGTATCATCAGATGCGGGTTAGGGATGAGGATGTGCAGAAGACTGCTTTCAGGACCAGGTATGGTCATTATGAGTTTGTGGTGATGCCATTTGGGCTCACCAATGCCCCAGCCGTGTTCATGGATCTCATGAATCGCGTGTGCAGACCGATGCTGGATCGGTCAGTGATAGTATTCATAGATGATATCTTGGTATATTCCAAGACGCAGGAGCAGCACGAGGAGCACCTGAGGGAGGTGCTAGAAGTTTTGAGGAGGGAGAAACTTTTCGCAAAGTTCTCCAAGTGTGAGTTCTGGTTGCGCGAGGTGCAGTTCCTTGGTCACCTCGTCAACCAGAAGGGTATTTTGGTGGATCCGGCCAAGATGGAGGCCATGATGTAGTGGGAGGTCCCGAAGTCTCCATCCGAGATTCGGAGCTTCCTAGGGTTGGCAGGGTATTACCGGAGGTTCATTCAGGATTTCTCCAAGATAGCAGTGCCGCTCACCAGACTAACCAAGAAGTCGGTGGTTTTTCGTTGGGGACCTGAGCAGCAGGCAGCGTTCGAGACCCTCAGGCAGAGATTGTGCGAAGCTCCGATCCTTACCTTGCCAGAGGGAGTAGAGGACTTCGTAGTCTACTGTGATGCCTCAATCATAGGTATGGGAGCAGTGTTGATGCAGCGAGGCCATGTGATAGCTTACGCCTCGAGACAGTTAAAGCCTCACGAGGCTAACTATCCTACCCATGATTTAGAGCTGGGGGCGGTTGTGTTTGCCCTCAAGATTTGGAGGCATTATCTTTATGGGGTCCGTTGTACTATCCACATGGATCACAAGAGTTTGAGGTACCTTATGGATCAGCCGAGTCTGAACATGAGGCAGAGGAGGTGGTTGGATGTGCTGAAGGATTATGATTATGAGATCCTTTACCATCCAGGGAAGGCCAACGTGGTGGCCGACGCCCTGAGCCACAAAGTGTCGGCAGCCCCTATCAGGGATTTGTGTTTGAGGATGACAGTGATTACTCCATTGTTGGAGCGGATCAAGGAGGCTCAGGTTGAGGGCCTCAAGGAGGAAAGGCAAAAGTGTGAAAGGATAGTGGGCCGAGTAGCTTCGTTTGATTATGACAGTCGGGGATTGCTGACACTTCATGGGAGAGTGTGGGTACCGTACTGGGGTGGGGTACGGCAGGTGTTGATGGATGAGGCTCATAAGTCTCGATTTTCTATCCACCCAGGGGCGACGAAGATGTATAGAGATCTTCGACCCGATTATTGGTGGCCCTGCATGAAGCGGGATGTCGCTTGGTATGTTGAGAGGTGCCTGACCTGTAGGAAGGTCAAGGCGGAACACCAGAGGCCTCACGGCAAGATGCAGCCGTTAGACATTCCCGTGTGGAAATGGGAGGACATCACCACGGATTTTGTCACCAAGCTTCCCAGGACCGCACGAGGAGTAGATTCGATATGGGTAGTAGTGGATCGGTTGACGAAGGGTGCTCATTTTATCCCGATCCAGGAGAGTATATCAGCAGAAAAGTTAGTCGATATCTATGTGCGTGAGATCGTGGCACGTCATGGAGTGCCGGTATCGGTGGTGTCAGACCGAGATGTCCGTTTTACATCCAGATTCTGGAAGCGGTTTCACGACGAGATGGGTACTCTTCTTCATTTCAGCACCGCTTTCCACCCTCAGACGGACGGGCAGAGCGAGAGGACGATTCAGACTCTCGAGGAAATGCTCAGGGCATGTGTTCTAGACTTCGGTGGCAGTTGGGATAAGTATCTTCCGTTAGCGGAATGTTCGTATAAGAACAGTTATCATGCGAGCATTGATCGACCTCCCTTTGAGATGCTTTATGGGAGGAAGTGTAGGACCCCGATTTGTTGGGGCGAGGTTGGTCAGCGGGTCATTTGGAGCACAGAGGTGGTGCTCAAGACGACCGAGTTGATTCAGCAGGTCCGTAGTAGACTGCAGACTGCGCAGAGTCGGCAGAAGAGCTACGCCGATAGGAGGCGTTCAGACTTGGAGTTCCGGGTGGGCGATATGGTCCTCCTGAAGGTCTCACCCTGGAAGGGTGTCATCAGGTTTCGGAAGAGGGGCAAGTTGGGCCCCAGGTTCATTGGTCCTTTCAGGGTTTTGGCCCGAGTGGGTCGGGTTGCTTATCGGTTGGATATTCCTGTAGAGCTTAGCCAGATCCACAAAACTTTCCATGTGTCTCAGTTGAGGAAGTGTTTGGTGGATGACTCAGCAGTTGTTCCCTTAGAGGATATTCAGGTTGATAGCAGCCTGAATTATATTGAGAGGCCAGTCGCGATTCTGGACCGGAAGACAAAGACCTTGAGGAACAAGGCAATTCAGTTAGTGAAGGTGCAGTGGCAGAACTAGAAGGGGTCTGAGTGGACGTGGGAGGCTGAGGAGGAAATGAGAGAGCACTACCCGGAGTTATTTGCAGATTCAGCCGTGGCAGACTTCGAGGACGAAGTCTGAGACAAGTGGGGGAGAATTGTAACGCCCCATTCCTGGTACGTTGCTTCTGTGGCATTTATTTAGAAGTTTTTGAGAGGGACTCGGCGAGTCTATGGCCCGACTCATCGAGTGGGGACGAGATTTTGAGCACGTGTTAGTCGGCGACTCGGCGAGTCTGCCTGCCAGGTAGAAACCCTAAATCCCCGGGTTTGCACCCTATTTAAACCACCTTATGAGCCCCAAACTCGTCCCCTTCACCCTCAGAGCATCATTTAGCAAACCCTAATTGTTTCCTTGGTTATTTGTGCATCTTTGTGTGAATCTTGAAGTTTTGAAGAGAAGAAGGAGGCTAGATCCAAAGCAGAAGAAGAAGAAGATCCAAGGTCCTGCTCCCATTTCAGACTTCATTGAGGTATTAGCCGAATTCCTTCTGTTTCTATGATTGATTTCTCTTTAGCAAGCATATTTAGCCTCTTTTAGCCATTTCCTAGCTTGTTCTTGGTAGAGAGGTCACATTAGATAGATTAGCCTTCGGATCTAGCCATGTTTCAGTTCCAAAATCGTAGATCTATCACCTTTATGGAGCCATTTTGCAAGATAACCCTATATCTACTCTTCTAAATGCCTTTTTAGCCTTTATCTCCTTTTTCATGTGGATGTACACGTAAAGTTGGAAACTTTACATGGTAAATCAGCCTTAGGAACTCAGATATATAATTTGTATGCGGTGGTGTTAAGCAGAATCGAGTTTTTAGGATCTACATGCATGTGACTCGGCGAGTCGTTCTTCGGACTCGACGAGTCCGGTCGCGAGTCCCCAATCTTTACCCCCTTTGAGTGATTCCGAGTGGAGGTCAGTGAGCAGTAGGATGGACTCAGTGAGTCGGAGGGTGGACTCAGTAATGGTGGGACTCGACGAGTTGTTCATACAACTTGGCGAGTCCAAGGCAATCTTCTTAGATCGAAGAACAACTCGTCGAGTTGTTCATATGACTCGGCGAGTCGAATGAAGATTGTCTGAGTTCTTGGATCGAGAGGGTACTCGTCGAGTCGATGCCTTACTCGACGAGTAGCCATGAGTGGGGTTGAGAAGTGAGACTAGAGACTCGGCAAGTTGGCGGCCCAACTCGGCGAGTCAGGTCAACTGTGGGTTGACTTTGACCAAGAGAATTGACTTTGACCAAGGGTAAAAGAGTCATTTTACCCCAGTGCAGTGTTTAGCATTTGATTGAGTGTGTTTATGGACTTGTAGCCGGGGAGATACCGGAGCAGCAGCAGTTAGCTTCCAGAGCCATTCACACAGCAGCCAGTTCATGAGGTGAGTTTCCCTTTAGTAGGAACGAGTCTAAGGCCACAATGCCGGCCCGTTCAGTTAGCCGTAGTTTCTGGACTTCGGTCCAATGCAGAAGCTAGTATGTTTGACGCCTTCGTGGCTCAGACAGGATTTATGTGTTTATGCTAGTTGATATGTTTATGCGATGTTCAGTCAGCTCCGGACTTCGGTCCGATGTAGGGGACAGAGGTGCCAGTCAGCTTCGGACTTCGGTCCGATGTAGGGGACGAAGGTACCAGTCAGCTTCGGACTTCGGTCCGATGTAGGGGACAGAGGTCCCAGTCAGCTTCGGACTTCGGTCCAATGTAGGGGACGAAGGTCCCAGTCAGCTTCGGACTTCGGTCTGATGTAGGGGATAGAGGTCCCAGCCAGCTTCGGACTTCGGTCCGATGTAGGGGGCAAGGTCCCAGTTAGCCCGGACTTCGGTCTGATGTAGTGGGCAAGGCCCAGTATGTGCTTATATGTTATTATGTGGTATGTGGTAGTTTGGGGGAGCTCACTAAGCTTCGTGCTTACAGTTTCAGTTTTGGTTTCAGGTACTTCCGCAAGCAAAGGGAAGAGCTCAGGATGATGGCATCGCACACACCACAGCTTCATTTTGTCCTGGGAGTTGATTTAGTTTTCTTGATATGTTTGGATACAGTTGTGATACAGTTTTTCTCACAGTATTTTATTATGGTTTTTGAAACACGCAGCATATGGTTTTATTATGTGATACTCAGTCTCGTGGTTTTTGTTATAACAAAAATCGAAATTTTTGGGTGGTATTTTTGGGTTGTTTCAGTTTGACGTAGTGTAACCATGTGTACATCCTTAGTGCTATGTAAGAAGAACTTTCTCCGTAGCCATATCGGCAAATAAAGGTTCTTCCGAACCTAAACATAATACAAATAATCAAACCCAATGCGATCCGTCAGTCGTCACTTTTATTTCAAACCTTCCGAAGTACCCAGGAGAAGGGTACCACGCGCTGTTGACCAACCCCTCTTAGTCAGATGGAAACCGAAGCGGAAGACACTGCGAGATACTCCAGAAGACGATAACCATCCGAAGCATACTTCGTAGGTTCCCCAGAAAGACCCTTCGCACCTCGCACACTAGGTTCGCGAACCCAGAGAATAGAACTCATAGGAATGACCACTATAACCAGGTATATGCGTAAAGGTGGTATATAATCGAGATCAAAAGATTTAAGATGTGTGCTTCCTCCCTACTCCCTGTTCCTCATTGGATTTTGGGTCTGGGGTGGAGTCTCACAACTGAACATCCTGCCAGTCTCAATTATATACGGCCTGCATACACCAAGTATTAGTGGTTAAGCCAAGTATGAGCTCTACCACGAACCTCATAGTAAAGCCCTTCATCCTATTCCATAAAATAGGAGTTGGAGTCAAGAGAACCACTGCGGGTTGAGCTACTATAACGACCACAAATCCGAAATTTGTTGTCAGACCGGTTAAGCCAACACAGTAGCTAACCCCCTCAGTTAGTAAAGAGATTAAAGTTCCGAGAGATGTGAACCTGTACTCACTAGATTTGACCTAGACCGGGAAAACTCAGAACCTTCGGAAGAGTAGTTGTAGTAGATGCTCGCACTACTTTGGCACTTCGTCCATCGGTTACCGACGAGTAGTGCCTAGGATCCTCCGCCCTCTCACATGGAGGAAGTCATCGGCGCCCTGTAGACGATAGACTTCATTCTCCGAAGTGAACACTAGAATACCGAGAACCACAGGATAACCTCCGCAGCCAAGAATACTTGATCAAAGTGCGAAAGTAGTTGCGTTAAGCCTCATGACCCAGATCCCGAAGAGATTATATACTTGACACCAGCCTTAGTGTTAGTCGAGGGGTTATGCAGGAGCGTGCGCTTTCCGCACTTGAATAAACCAAAGTCTTAGAGATTCATTGGACTATTAGGTGTTCCACGAATACTATCTCACGCATAAATAGTAGAACCACCTCTCGAGATAGTCCAACACTCATCTGGTGAAACCCTATCTCCCTGACCCTGAGGGTTTCCATTAGAAATACCTCAAGCATCAGAAGTGCAGGGTCATTTTGCACGAGCTTGAGATAGACACTCTACAGCAGACAGATAACCGTAGACACACAACCCATTCAATGATATAGAAAGTCTCTAAAAGCCAATGGACAGGAAACGTGAAACCAAGGACAACCTGAGCTTCCTAAGAGCCAACCTGAAGGACTACCCTACCAGTATGAGAGAGAACGTTAGGAACTTCGGAATGGCAATCACGCCAGTGATGATCTTGCCATAGAAGTACACTATGTTCTAAGAACTGAAAAGGCCTACCCTTCCGAGAGCTTAGGACCATCTAAGAATCCTCGCGGAGATTTGGTCCAACCCTCATCAGACCACTACTACTTCCGGATATTCCACAAGTTTCATACCCGATCGATCCACTCCTTAGACTTGATATGTGTTCACCCGACGCCACTCTTCGTATCCCACTCATTTTGATAGAGACCATGGAGAACCCTAACCTCGTAGATACACCAGTCGGAACCTACAAACTACACGAGACAAAATCCGCATCCCGTAGGTGAAGGTTTGTTGGAATGACAAACGCAGATCAGACTTCACTTGGGAATGCGAGGACAAACCGAATAGGAAGTACCCTCCTGCCTCTACTCGGTCATTCATACCTACTACCTTGCCTAGACCTGAATTTCGGGACGAAATTCCCTCTAACGGGGGGATGATGTGACAACCCAAAGTCTATTCCGTTACGTTATCGCGTTATAGTTAACGAAATATTCCATTTTATAAAAGTTCCGTTAATTTGAGGTCGTAAAATAAATAAACGTTTCATTTATTTATATTCTATGTCGTTATTCGTCGTAATAAAATAAAGTAAAAGTGTAAATTACATTTCCATATTATTTTGGAGAAAGTTAAATTTTATTACGACCACTAAATCGGGTGCGACCAAAAGCCCCGTATAACGACAGTATCGGGTAGATTTCCACTAAGCTTCAACTCCAACCCCTATA
The DNA here is from genome assembly GCF_002870075.4 of Lactuca sativa. NCBI lineage: Eukaryota > Viridiplantae > Streptophyta > Magnoliopsida > Asterales > Asteraceae > Lactuca > Lactuca sativa. The sequence goes on along the minus strand of NC_056627.2, from coordinate 65,952,592 downwards.
TAAGGGAGAGTAAACTCCATTTCCACCTTTTTTACTCTCTCTCTCTCTACAACTTTTTCCCGAGCCAAAAATCGTCCGTTTCGAGCCCCAAACGAGTAGGTAAACTATCCTAACTTGTTATATAGCTTATCTAGCCTAAAAATTCGAGTTTACAACATAAATTAGGGACAAAATGATGTGTTTACAGCCCAAGAACACTCTTGGACCGTAAACACCATTTAATGGGGTTTTTAAGCCCCAAAACCCCTCCAAATTGCCCCTAAGGCTTAGATATGACTTTTAGGCTTACATATTCGGACTTAGAACACCTTGGAACGAGTTTTTGGAGAGTAAACTTGAGTTTACTACCCAAGAACTTGCTTGGGCCGTAAACTCCCCTTCATGGGGAGTAAACTCAATTCCATGTGTTAGAAATGCCCTAAACACCCCCTATGGCCTTGGAAAAATAGCTTGAATGCAATACCATTGTTGTAAGGGCCGTAAACTTCAATAAAACCAAAGGGATAGAGTTCATGGTCGTGAACTCCCATAGAGGTGGTTCATGGGCCAAAAACTCCCATTAAGTGCCCAAATGGTGCCCAAACTCCTTCATTCGACTTGGAAAAATACATAGGATTTACTCTCTATCACTTAAGCCCTTAAAACACCCAAGGAATATGTCCATAGGAGTTTACGGTCGTAAACTCCCTTGGTTAGGGCCGTAAACTCCAAATTGGTCCATATAGGTGACTTAAATCCATTCATACACTTTATATTTGGACCTAGCAAAATTCCACAATTGATATAAGGCCTTTAAGCATCCTAGAACACCCTCACCATGAGTTTACGGACGTAAACTCATGGGGAGTTGTCCCAAGGCCGTGAACTCTATATATAGAGTTTACTCTTGAAGAGTAAACTCCATTCCTAAGTCATTCTAGCCCTTAAATGTTACCCGAGACACCACAAACACTTAACCAAAGTGTTTTCCGCTCTTTAGGGTGCGTATACTTGTTTAATTAGTATTATATATACTAATTGTATGTGAACATATGTTATCATATGTTAAATAGGTCACTAAGTTTGTCCAAGTCTTTACTTGACACCGAGCACCCAACCGGCACCTTCGTCGGATCCACTTACACCAGGTGAATTCATACCCCTGAATGAACCTTTTAAATGTTTTTACATGTTTTATAGGGGGGGAATACAAGTTAAACATGCCAGTTATCATATCAATCACATGTGATTGATAACCCGCATGTACAAGGATTTACCACACTGTAAACTGTCTTACCAAGTAGGATATTATAAATGGTTTTCTAAAAGGCTTTCACTTGTTCAAAGCTCTTACTTATACTGTTTTATCAAGTTCATTTTAATCTGGTTTATGAAAAGTTTTCAAAGAATTTCTAAAGGCTTTCAAACTTATTTTACCAAAGAACACCAAGTTGTGATTTTCTCAAGAATAAAGGTTTTCTTCCATGTTTTGATAGTCCCTCTGAGTTTAAACTCCTACTTGATAACGCTTTCACTTTGTGATGCGTTTATACTTGTTATTGCCTCTATTGCACTTATACTTGTAGTCGCTTATACCTGTTAGACGCTCTTACTTCACTTGTTGTCTCTTCTACTTTGTGATACACTTATATTTGGTATGCTTATACATCACCATTCGGCTATTCCACACTGTACGTTATACATCACAAGTCGGTTATTCCACATTGTACGTTATACATCACGATTTGGTTATTCCACACTGTACGTTATACATCACGATTCGGTTATTCCACACTGTACGTTATACATCACGATTCGGTTATTCCACACTGTACGTTTACACACCACGATTCGGTGTTACTTCACGATACGTTTCCACTTGTTACACACTCAGTCGAAGTTAGATGTATGTCTGTGCTTGTATAGGTGCATATAAATAATGATTGAAGGACTTAGGAAAGTTTGTCCGCCCTATTTCCTTTTCTTCGTTGAGATGTGGTCTGGTGGGATCGGATGGCCGTCCGAAGGTCGTTTGATTCATTAGTTATATATTATGTATACGAGCACAGACATATAGGTTTACTCTAGTCAGTCTAGTTATAAGTCTCTAGCTCTAATTCAGCACTTACATATGAAACCCACTACCCACTATTAGGGATTCATCTTCGGGACACGGTCTTCTCCGTCGTCTAGTTGGTAACCAGAGTCTCCTGTAGGGAGAGCAGACATTGTATGTATAGATCTATACAGGATTGACACCCCCGCACCCTAACTGCTAGCTACAGTCCACGGCCTACGAAGCCAAGGGGTGACAAATGTCATATTTTATAGACTCTTATAGGGCGTCAGGTACTCTAGTGTCGGTTAGTATGGTTACGAGTATCCCAGGTTACCTTATAATTCTTGGCCTTAAGGTAACGGTATTTCACCAGCAATTTACAATGTATGCTGCAAACCCATTCTCAGATTCACACTGTTTTTAGACCTTGCTAGCTGTATCTTTAATTTGATACTGCATGCGGTCTGTATTCGCTGTTCTAGACCTTCCTAGCTGTATCTTTCATTTGATACTGTCTGCGGTCTATATTCTCTGTTCTAGATCTTGTTAGCTGTATCTTTCATTTGATACCGTCTGCGGTCTGTATTCTCTGTTTAGACCTTGCCAGCTATACCTTTCATTTGGTATCGTCTAGGGTCTGTGTCTCCCTTTGTTAGACTGAGTCAGGCGTGTTGTTCGTTCGATACTCTCCTGGAGTCTATGATTCCTTTGCCTTAGTCAGCAGTCCTCACTGCTGAGGCATACGTCATTTCCCTGATTTCTCTTGCTTTCTTTAATAATCAAATTCTATATTTGATAATGATAGCGATTAAGGGAAAACTACTTTTTACCACATAACTCTGTCCAGTGTTGGTAGAAGACTGCTTTTATTAAAGAAAATATAGGATTTTCTAGAAAGGACACTAATGTAATGGATACTCTAAAACTACCACTTTTATTAAATTTATTTGATTAAAATGACACTAAATACTTATGAACTCACCAGCATTTGTAAAAATGCTGATACTCGCTTTTCAAATAACTTGTATTCTCAGGTCAGCATTAGACAGGTACATCCCCGGAGCTGTTGATGAAGATAGCTTAGTACCATGTTGTACTTATTATATTTGCTTGTATTACTTTGATATATTGCAATGTAAACCATGTAAAACTATTACTATTAATGCAATGTTTTGTTGTACTTTGATTACTATAATGCATGTGTTGTGATACTTGACATGACGTCATCCACCCCAGAACGTTTCCGCCGTTCCGGTTTTGGGGTGTGACAGATTGGTATCAGAGCATTGTTTATAGTGAGCTAAGTATATCAATTCATAAAAGATATACAGCCTATAAATACAAAAGGGATAAAACACTCTGACCAAGAATTATACTTTAAAATATAACCATATTTTACCAAAGTATAAGAACATCCAGAATCTAAACACTCGAACACAAGTATCACAAGAACAACAAGAATAAGAGTCTTCGGATGTTGAGCATTACCGTCAAACCTGGGCAGTTATGTAATCGTAAGTTGGAATAAATGTAACCTGATCAACTACATTTATTCGAGATGCGATGAACATGTGTGACATGCCCAATTTCACGGCCAAAAAAAACCGATTTGTTTATGCTTTATTTTAAAATCAGAGTAATCGTTTAAAGAAAACGGTTGCGGAATTTGTTCCCAAAACAAGATATGATAAAAACTTATCAAAACATTTCTCAAAGAGAATGTATTTTCATTAAATAATAAAACCTCGGGATGTCATGTTCCGATACAGACACATAAGCATAAACAGAACATACATTCATTAACTTTAGTGATTTACATCTCCTTAAATCTCTCAGTGCAAAGCAGCTTCGTGTCGATACCTGTGATACAATTAAACTGAGTGGGTCAGGCTTGGGAGCCTGGTGAGCATATATGGTTTTCAACCCACAATAATATAATTAATATATTTATTTAACAAACAATCAACCCAATTACCCATCCCCATTATTTTCCTTACTCTTAAGGGTCTACCCTAAGAATCATTTATTCGTTCACTCCGTATTAGGCACTAAGACAATAGCTGCCAAGGTTCCTTCATAAAGCACTAATTTCATAGCTGCTATGGTTCATTCATCGGGTACTAAATCCATAGCTACCAGTGTAGGTACTAAGTCCATAGCTGCCAACGTTTATCTAATAGTACTATATCCATAGCTACCAGCGTTCGTCTTTATGGTACTAAATCCATAGCTACCAAGATTTGTCTATACGGTACTAAATCCATAGCTACCAAGGTTTGTCTATACTGTACTAAATCCATAGCTACCAAGGTTTGTCTATACGGTACTAAATCCATAGCTACCAAGGTTTGCCTATATGGTACTAAATCCATAGCTACCAAGGTTTGTCTATACGTCTCATCCTCAAGCTCATCCGTCATCACTGTAACAACCCGAAGTTGTTCATCGCCGAAAACCCATTCTACCCGTATAACTCGTCGGAGATCGAAATGTCCCGATATCGTTTTTGGGTTTAGTTAACAAAAATTATATGTTTATTATCATTCAATGAGGGTCCAAATCATTTAGGAACTCATGAATTTAGCCCAAAACATTTATTTCATAAGTTCTAGAAATATCCTCGTCGGATGACGGAAACTCAATCGGGTGCGACCTAAAGCTTCGTTTAAGGCCGGTATCGGGTAAAATTCCACCGTGTCCAAGTTTTAGGAACTATATAAAAGTGTTTAATCTCTCATTTGAAGCTTTTTCCTTCTCTCTCTACTCTCTCTCTAACCTCTCTCCTAAATCTAAAGATTAAGGGTCCAAACCTCAATTTTAAGGCCTCAAATCCTTAAGGTACCTTCCTAGCCTTAATCTATAGCATATTTCGCTTCCAAATTTGACATTTAATCATGAAATAGTACATCATATGTGAGTTTACGGCCCAAGAGGCTGCCTAGGCCGTAAACACCATTTTGAAGGGTTTTAAGCCCTTAAACTCCTTCCTAAACTCATTTGGACTTTAGATATGGCTAAGGGACTTCAAGTTATGGACTTAGAACATTTAAAACATGAATTTGGAGGACTTTGAAGGAGTTTACGGCCAAGGCACAAGCTTGGGCCGTAAACTCATATTTAAGGGGTTTTCTTGACCTTAAACCCTTCCAAATCACTAATATGGCTTAGTTATGAATTATAGAACATTGGTTTTAGCATTTGGACACTTGAAACATGATTTTTGGGGGACTTATGTGAGTTTACGGCCAAGGCATGTGCTTGGGCCGTAAACTCCCCAAAACATGGCATAAATTCAATTCTAAGGTGTTAGAAAGCCATTCAACACCACCAAAAGCCTTGGAATAAATCAAAGGACCAACCAAAAATAGTTTAAGGGCCTTAAACACACTATTTGTGGGATTTTTAAGAGTTTAAGGCCAAGGCTTGTTCTTGGGCCGTAAACTCCTTGATTCATGGTGTTAGAATGCTAACTAAACACCCCTAAAGCCTTTAGATGAATTTTAGAAGTCCTTCCATGCAAGTTTTAGGCCTTAAAACACTTTGTATCACCCTATAGAAGAGTTTACGGCCATGAGAGGGGTCTCATGGGCCGTAAACTCCATAAACCCCTCAAATGTCCCTTGCAAACTCAAGTTAGGCCTTGGAATAATTCTATTAATCACATGTGATTTGTTTTGGAACCATTTAACACCATTTTCATGAGAAAATAGGAGTTTACAGCCAGGAAGCCATGCTAGGCCGTAAACTCCCATAAGTGGGTCTATTTGATGTTTTAAAATCATTTCAAGTCCTTAAACCAAGTCTAGAAATTATCCCCTAAATGTTTGAAGTCATTTTGTGCCATAACTCACCTCACCATGAGTTTACGGCCGTAAAATCATGGGTAGAGGGTCTTGTGGCCATAAACTCCTTATGGAGTGTTCCTTTGATGTCCCAAATCATTATCCTAACTATATGTGACCCTAAACGCCACCCGGGTCCCTCCAAACACTCGTATCGGAGTGTTTTCGCGACTTGAAGCAAGTGTCCCTATCATATAAATAAACTAAGTCCTAATTACATACAAATGTGTATCTTTACATTATAATTAGGAACCTCGTGTATTTACAAGCCCCGGATCAACTCTTAGCATCCAAATCGTCACATTTCTCGTCCGGTGAGTTCATACCCCTACGCCTTTTCCGTGTTTTTCAATGTTTTCAGGGGGGGAATACAAGCAAAACTATAACTGTTTTCGAATTATAACATTGATGTATTTCAAATAATATCTGGCAAACTTATAAACTCTTTTACTCCTTATGTATTATACTGAGCATAAGGAATGATTTATCAATTTCAACTAAATGGATTTTAGTTAAGAAAATAACCAAATTAATCAAATTATTATGGGAATAATTTGGGGTTCTATGTTTCTCTTTATATCATGTATTGATATCTGTATAAAGTTATTAGATAAACTATGTCTGATTCAGTTTATCTCCGTATCATTTGAATGTATTGCCAGATAGTTTCCTGTATGTGACTATTTTCACTGTATCATGTCTTAAAATCTTTGTATGACTATTATCGTATGAGAATCCTGTGAATAGTTTAATACTAGCTTGTGAGATAGTCACTACCCTTTATGGATGATCAAGTAAATCCTCTCCGGAAGTGTAACCAGAGTCTCCTGGAGGGAGAGCGAGGAATTTGTGAATAGATCTATTCGGGACTGACAATCCCACACCTTAACTGCTAGCTACAGTTAGGCGGGCACGCCTGGGGTGACAAATTCTGTATATCATTCGACGTCTGACTAACGTCAAGGAGGTCTCGTTGTCGTATCAGTATGGTTACCCGACTCACAATACGTATTAATATAAACTTATTCACAGCTAGGATTTTGTTTAGAATCTATATCTTGTTCGGGATGATAATCCCAGGGTCTTGTATCTATATCTCGTTCGGGATGGTAATCCCATGGTTTTATGTCTATATCTCATTCGGGATGATAATCCCATGATCTTATGTCTATATCTCGTTCGGGATGGTAATCCCATGGTTTTGAAACTAAATCTTATACGGGATGATAATCCCATGATTTTATCAATCTATCATATATCTAGTTTCGGGATAGTTATCCCATGGTTTATCAAGCTATCTTATATCTATTTTCGGGATAGTGATCCCATGGTCTTTATCGAATTATCTTATAACTGGTTCGGGATGTTAGTCCCAAGGTTTTCAAAATACTTTCTATATACAGTTCATCTAAATTATAGTTTTGTATATTAAACTATACTCTATGTTATTTAATCAATCTTGTATTTAGGAAAATATGGGATTTTCCTGGGGTTAACGTATATCACATAACTGAACTGTAATGAAAGTTAACGAAACTAATTAACATAAGAAAACATGGGATTTTCTTGAATAACAAACCTTTTCGGAAAACTAAAGGAAATCGATACATTTTCACAAAACAAAACCGCTTATGAACTCACCAGTTTTATGCTGATTTTCAAACTGCTTGTATTCTTAGGTCCAAGTTAGACAGGTACCCGGCGATATCTTTTGGTGAAGACAGAGTGTTTCGAAGACTTGTCTCTTTTGTTCATATGATATATGTATAACTTTTGTACAATTTACTTTTGAACCAAATGTAAACTTTCATATATATGTAATGTAATGGTTGTTTACTGTGATTACTATGTACATTGGATTTGATACTCAACGTGGAGTCAACCCCGGGAACGTTTCCGCCTTTGGTTTTCGGGGTGTGACAATCACACACCAACTAATCCGTCTACCCATGTTCTACCCAACGTATTTGTAGATATAACATACATATACAGTTTAGATCATTTAAAAACCTGTATAAAACAATCATTCAACAACCATCTCAAGTAAACCAACAACATATAAACACATAGCACGTATTTCATAGCAAATACTTCATATCTATGTGGTAGAAGAAAGTAACCACACACTCACACATATAAACAACAATATACTTAATACATTCAATCAATACTTGTATTATTATCGTGTTTATGAAAGGGACTATACACTCATACATATAAACAACTTTATATTATACACATACCACGTATTTCATAGCAAATACTTAATATTTATGTGTTAGAAGAATGTGACCACACACTCACACATATAAACAACAATATATAAACACATAACACATATTTCATAGCAAATACTTCATATCTATGTGATAGAAGAAAGTAACCACACACACTCACACATATAAACTACAATATACTTAATACATTCAAACAATACTTGTATTATTATCATGTTTATGAAAGGGACTATACACCCACGCATATAAACAACTTTATATTATACACATAGCACGTATTTCATAGCAAATACTTAATATATATGTGTTAGAAGAAAGTGACCACACACTCACACATATAAACAATAATATACTTAATACATTCAAACAATACTTGTATTATTATCGTGTTTATGAAAGAGACTATACACTCACTTGATCAGAAGATGATCAGACAACACTACGGCTTGTAGAAGTAGTATCTCTCCGCAGATCTGGAAGATCTTCATAAAAATCGAACTTCTCGCGGGCAGAGCTTCGGCTCGGGAATCACGCTCTTCGGGATTCTCGGGGCTTCGGATCTTGCTTCGGGACTCGGTAATGATACCGGGGCTTCGGGGTACTTCTGGCACGCAAATCGCGGTAAAACGGGAGGGAGAAGAGAGAAAATAGCAACCCTAAACAGCTGGCCCTTCAAATCTATTTATAAGGCAAATTTGGCCCTTTCCACGTCGTGGCAACCTTTTTTCACGTCGTGGGCTTGGTCGTCACTGCATGCGTCATCCCAAGTTGCATCTGGGGGCCTCCCGGAGGTGTCAGGAGACTTGCCACGGCGTGGCACTGCTTGCCACGTCGTGGTCTTTGACAGTTTTGGGGTTTCGCGCCCCGAACTTCAGAAATTCATAACTTTCGCATACGAACTCCGTTTTCGACGTTCTTTATATCGACGCGAAGGTGAGATTATGATCTAAAAATTTTGTTTAGACTCCATTGGCTAATTTTGACTTTATTTTTAATATATTATAATTATATTACTTATATATTATTTTTAGTAGGCCGGGACAGGAAAACTCCGTTATAAACTCATAACTCCTTCATCTGAACTTCGTTTTCGTCTGTCTTTTTATCGTTGGACTAATATCGATGAGATATTCAATTCTCATTTAGATTGTTTTGGATAAATATCGCTCTAACGTAAATTCGCTATTTACGTCACGTTGTGTCGTGCCGGTTCTGTCGCGAAACTCTGACAGGTCATAACTTCTTCGTTATAACTCGGATTTTGGCGTTCTTTATATGCACGGAAACCTTGTGAAATATATTACAACTTGGTTAAGATTAATCCTTCTAAATAATCTTCCATCAAAAAGTCATTTTTGATGCTTATTGTCTCTAAATTGACTAGCCCGGATCTACGAGCGTTACAATTATCTCCACCTTAGGATGATTACGTCCCGGAATCATCAACGAAAATAGGACTTGCATAATGATTCCACACGTTATTTATTCATCCTAGGTAATAACCATAACTTCTATGTTTCCTCGAAAGAGTATTTAACTCTATGGCTTTCTTGACCGTAGAAGATGCCAAATCTTGCATCTGCTTAGCGTACTATGTTGTACTTTCAATCGTAACCTTCAAGTTACCAAATAAGTCCTTATTGTGGACTCCTTCTTCTTCTCAGGATAATTACTTTCATTTATCTATTGTAACGAACCGATGGGTAGTTCTCTATTGACCTCTCATCGCACGATGCGACGCTTAGACTCAGTCTTTAATAAATTTAAATCCCAGAATGGAATATACCTTTCTTCATATTCTAATGTGATATAATCACATTTCAGCATGTAGCATTTCTACCTGCAAACTTCTTTTAACAACGAGCGCGACACTATCAATCGCATTAACTTCAACCTTCTGAATTTAGTCGGATGTTACATCTAACTTGGTCCTCTAGACCACGTAACGTACTCCTCGTAGTCTAACTCAAATTTAAATATGACCACTAGGTTCGAAACAAGAACCATCTTACTAGTCATTACCGAAACAATGGTAATGACATACCAGAATAAAATGGAATCAATCACTAGCTTCTTGGTAACCTTGTGACATTCCCTGATCCAAGTGTGAGTCCTGTGCTTCCGGTAGTATATGCATCTACTACCTTTCACACCTACTCATACTCATCCCAAGTATTGTCCCGCAGTCGACCAAGTCACCATACAATAAAATCACAAAACAATTTAACACATATGAATGTGTCCAAATAATCATAAACAATTTCCCTAGACTCTACTAGGACTTCTTCATTGCTAAATCTTCAATCATCAACTCTACTTCAACTCGATTGGTGATGGAAATACTAGACGATGAGACAACTTCAAGAATTTCATCAATCGTTCCATAATCCTGCCAATCGAAGGTTTACTTCAGACGTACCGTACTCCTCTAAACATACTGTTATTTCATAAGACATACTCTAAAGGCAAGATACCACTCTTACGATATCTTCTGATAGGTTTCATCCACTATCATAAGCCTTCTTCAATTCCTCCATTTACTCAATTTCTCTACGAGTCTTCACCATGACCTCTTGTACATCCAAGCAGACATTCGGTGTACCAAGCGAGAATTTAATATAAGAAAGCTTTAATTACGATAAACGTATAAATCTCCTTATCACTCCGAAACATTTACATGCTAGTTCTAATATCGTAGTCATACGCTTAGAATCCTACACACATAAGGTTTCCAGATCCGGTCGGCAACAGACCATAGATCCGAACAAATAATAGCATCAATTTAGCTATCACACAAAACAATTATCACATAAAAGCATTTTAGGCATCATTCCTAAAATAAACTAGTGCTTGTGTCCATTTAGGTGTACTACCTAACATATTTTAGACACACTCCTCACAATCATTACTTAGCATTCTAAGTTTAAGTCTAGAAATTTCCTACAAATTCCTAGTTCGCTTAAACTAATGCTCTGATACCAACTGTGACATCCCCAATTTCACGGCCAGAAAAGACCGATTTGTTTATGCTTTATTTTAAAATCAGAGTAATCGTTTAAAGAAAACGGTTGCGGAATTTGTTCCCAAAACAAAGATATGATAAAAACTTATCAAAACATTTCTCAAAGAGAATGTATTTTCATTAAATAATAAAATCTCGGGATGTCATGTTCCGATACAGACACATAAGCATAAACAGAACATACATTCATTTACTCTAGTGATTTACATCTCCTTAAATCTCTCAGTGCAAAGTAGCTTCGTATCGATACCTGTGATACAATTAAACTGAGTGGGTCAGGCTTGGGAGCCTGGTGAGCATATAGGGTTTTCAACCCACAATAATATAATTAATATATTTAATTATCAAACAATCAACCCAATTACCCATCCCCATTATCTTCCTTACTCTTAAGGGTCTACCCTAAGAATCATCTATTCGTTCACTCCGTATTAGGCACTAAGACAATAGCTGCCAAGGTTCCTTCATAAAGCACTAATTTCATAGCTGCTATGGTTCATTCATCGGGTACTAAATCCATAGCTACCAGTGTAGGTACTAAGTCCATAGCTACCAACGTTTATCTAATAGTACTATATCCATAGCTACCAGCATTCGTCTCTACGGTACTAAATCCATAGCTACCAAGATTTGTCTATACGGTACTAAATCCATAGCTACCAAGGTTTGTCTATACGGTACTAAATTCATAGCTACCAAGGTTTGTCTATATGTTTCATCCTCAAGCTCATCCGTCATCACACACCAACTAATCCGTCTACCCATGTTCTACCCAACGTATTTGTAGATATAACATATATATACAGTTTATATCGTTTAAAAACCTGTATAAAACAATCATTCAACAACCATCTCAAGTAAACCAACAACATATAAACACATAGCACGTATTTCATAGCAAATACTTCATATCTATGTGGTAGAAGAAAGTAACCACACACTCACACATATAAACAACAATATACTTAATACATTCAATCAATACTTGTATTATTATCGTGTTTATGAAAGGGACTATACACTCATACATATAAACAACTTTATATTATACACATACCACGTATTTCATAGCAAATACTTAATATTTATGTGTTAGAAGAATGTGACCACACACTCACACATATAAACAACAATATATAAACACATAACACATATTTCATAGCAAATACTTCATATCTATGTGGTAGAAGAAAGTAACCACACACACTCACACATATAAACTACAATATACTTAATACACTCAAACAATACTTGTACTATTATCGTGTTTATGAAAGGGACTATACACCCACGCATATAAACAACTTTATATTATACACTTAGCACGTATTTCATAGCAAATACTTAATATTTATGTGTTAGAAGAAAGTGACCACACACTCACACATATAAACAATAATATACTTAATACATTCAAACAATACTTGTATTATTATCGTGTTTATGAAAGGGACTATACACTCACTTGATCAGAAGATGATCAGACAACACTACGGCTTGTAGAAGTAGTATCTCTCCGCAGATCTGGAAGATCTTCACAAAAATCGAACTTCTCGTGGGCAGAGCTTTGGCTCGGGAATCACGCTCTTCGGGATTCTCGGGGCTTCGGATCTTGCTTCGGGACTCGGTAATGATACCGGGGCTTCGGGGTACTTCTGGCATGCAAATTGAGGTAAAAAGGGAGAGAGAAGAGAGAAAATAGCAACCCTAAACAGCTGGCCCTTCAAATCTATTTATAGGGCAAATTTGGCCCTTGCCACGTCGTGGCAACCTTTTTCCACGTCGTGGGCTTGGTCGTCATTGCATGCGTGTCACAACTAGAATTTTTGTGTCCTTTAATCACTATAATCAAGCAATTGGAAACCCTAGAAGTTCTTGGTTAGGTCCATTTTGGACTAGGGCTTCCTTATTGGACTCAATGGACCAATAAGCTTCCAATTTGACTATCATGGGCTTAGAACCCTAATTGGGCTCTAATTGGACCCACAATCATTTATTTCAACATTTTGGGCCATTTTGGGCCTAGAATGAAATGAATTAAAAGCTTTGATCCATGAATAACCTAAACTAGTCCAACAAAAATGTAAAAATCATACTATATTCTTTTAGGTTAAAACTCACCCAAACTAACTCCAATATTGGGCTTAGGGGCAAAAAGCCCAAATTTTCCTTTTTCCTTCAAGATTCTCGGCCCAAGGCCCAATTCCAAGAAGAAATGGAGAAGTGTTGACTATTTGCATGCCACCTCACTTATATCCAACATGTTTCCATGCACCTCTCATACTTCTAGGAACATATCACTTCAAAGATCACTTCTTCTTTCCCTCTCTCACTCTCGGCGGAAACACACACACACACATACACAAATCTCTCACAAATTCTCTCTAGAATACTCAAGAACACATCCTTTCTCTCCACTCAAAAATCTCGAAAATTAGGAGGCTTTCAAGAAGATATTTCCACAAACTCTTCATCTAAGGTAAGGTTATGCTTGGATCTATTGCTTAGATTCTTTGTTTTATCAAAATCTCTTCCTAATCCATGCAAAAATCGTGATCTTGCATCCTAGAACCACCTCAAATTCGAGATCTTCAAGAAAAGGGTGCTAAGGCCAAAAATCACCAAGTTTTCTTCCATCTTTTCTTCAAAAACCGAAACTACACCCTAAGGTGAGCTTCATACTCCCTATTTTTCTATTTTATAAGTTTTGTGGGGGGGGGGGGGGGGGGAATACAAGTGAAAGTGTAGATCTATATGTGTTTTGTATGCCTTGTATGATTTCTATGCTTATATGTGTGTTTTTGTGTGTTTATAATGTTGGATCTAGCCATAAACCCCTAAAAATCGAGATATACTTCATGTTAAATGATACTAGCATCAAATATATTTCTACATACAAAGTGTTCCAAGAAAAATAGCTAAATGGCTTAATAACATTTTATTTGGGCTAAAAACTCAATTTTTGGACATTAAATGTTAAAAATATAAAGTTAAAGGGCCCAAAACGAAATATTTCGAATTCTGATGGATGAGATGAGTCAAAACAGTTCCCATAATGTATTTTCTGAAAATATACCCTTTTGGAGGATTAAAAACATAAATTTCAAGCTTAATGGGCTAAAAATGACATTTTCGGCCCATTAGGGCCCAATATGCGAAATTTTCTGTTTTGAAGGGCCAAAACTGTGTTTTTCTGTAAAACAGTGGACTACTAGTGTTCCAAGACCTTTTCTAAGGTTTAAAATGCTTTTCAAATTTAAAAAGGATCAAAGTTGCAAAAAATTTCCAATTTGGGCCAAAATTGTAAAAACTACGAAACAGAGGGGTTATAACCGAGAAAACTGAATTTTCAGGGACTCAAACTGTTTTCAATTAAAAATATGCTGAAAAATATCAATTTCAATAAGTTTTGGTGTTAAAATGTCAAGAAAATTGGTTTAAGGACCAAACCGGAAATTTATTTAATTAGAGGGTTGAAAAAGTAAATTTTCAAATAAAAGGGTGGGCTGAAAACAGAAAATTTTCAAGGCTAATTCAATACACTCAACGTGATCAAATATAGGCACCGCGACTACCGACGAAATACAATACACAACAATACCAAAAATCGTTGTTAAACGAATTGATTCGGTCTCGAATCAATAACAACCCGAAACTACTAACACGGCGATAACTCGATTCACACAAGTAATATTTGGGAATTTAACACACACGTGAGAGTGCACAGACGTCGACGCACCATCTTTGGGCCCCAAAGTGTAAAATCTTGTTTGTTGGGCCTAGCTAGCCCAATGACCTGATCTTAAGGCCCGAAGACTTCTACCTTACGAGTTGTTGGGTCTTACATGATCTAACACAGCGTAAAAGGACTTTCAATGGCTTTTATACTATTGGTCCCCAAGGGTCCTTTGGTACTGCTAGTAAAGTCGGTTATTTAATGCGAGGCGGGTCAAGGGCCCCTCGTACTCTTTTTTTTTATCCCCAACCGGCTACGGAGTTATCGAGGTCTTCGTGCCCTCTTTCTCTTCGGATGTGGGATTACTCGAAGTCAGGGCGGTTGGATTACGTGAATAGTACGGACGACGCCTATGGGATCGTTAGTATAGTTGTAAACTAGTCGTTTGTGTAACGCGTGTTTATAGCAATTCACCATGCACAATAATCCGACGTCGCCTGGAATTGATGACTTCACACGCAGCGATGGTTTTATTTTCAACTTCATGGAATTCAAAGAATTAGGAAAACATCGGGTTTTCCTAGGGTTTTTCAATACATACGGTTTTCCGAAACATACGCAAGTTTAATGAACAAATTTTTTTTTTTCAACTATAGAAACAAACAAGCATACTTATGGATCTTCACAAACTTTTTCAGAAACTCTTTTCAGAAAATATCGGATTTTCTGGTGGTTTTCCAAATAATACAAAACGTTGCTTTTCAAATACCGCTTATGAACTCACCAACATTTCACATGTTGACGTTTTTCAAAATACTTGTATTCTCAGGTAACAAGTGAACCAAAGGAAAATGTGCTCAGTGATGGCTTGCAGTTTGTTTATTTATGAACCGAACAATTTATTTTTGGGAATGTAATGTTAAGACAATTTACTCAATGTAAACTTTATCGGTTGTACTATATTAATGCATGGTGACGAATGATGTTATGTTTCATATATATTCAATGTTATGGTATTCAATTAAGTCACAACAGCCCTCGGACGTTTCCGCCGTCTGGTTCGGGGGTGTGATAATGCGTCATCCCAAGTTGCATCTGGGGGCCTCCCGGAGGTGTCAGGAGACTTGCCACGTCGTGGCACTGCTTGCCACGTCGTGGTCTCTGATAGTTTTGGGGTTTCGCGCCCCGAACTTCAGAAATTCCTAACTTTCGCATACGAACTCCGTTTTCGACGTTCTTTATATCGACGCGAAGGTGAGATTATGCTCTACAACTCTCGTTTAGACTCCATTGGCTAATTTTGACTTTATTTTTAATATATTATAATTATATTACTTATATATTATTTTTAGTAGGCCGGGACAGGAAAACTTCGTTATAAACTCATAACTCCTTCATCTGAACTCCGTTTTCGTCTGTCTTTTTATCGTTGGACTACTATCGATGAGATATTCAATTCTCATTTAGATTGTTTTGGATAAATATCTCTCTAACGTAAATTCACTATTTACGTCACGTTGTGTCGTGCCGGTTCTGTCGCGAAACTTCGACAGGTCATAACTTCTTCGTTATAACTCGGATTTTGGCGTTCTTTATATGCACGGAAACCTTGTGACATATACTACAACTTGGTTAAGATTAATCCTTCTAAATAATCTTCCATCAAAAAGTCATTTTTGATGCTTATTGTCTCTAAATTGACTAGCCTGGATCTACGGGCGTTACAACATGTGCTTGGGAGTGATAGTGGTGTGCAACAGGTCTGAAACTTACCAATTAGGAATGTTAGAGCCAAACATAAAGTTAAAATACTATAGGAGTATTTTAGAACACTAAAAGACTCACACTAATCCCAGAATCATGTTCAGAAGATAAGAAAGCAAACAAGAAATTAAAATACCATAGGGATATTTTAGAATCCATAACCAACCTTGTGTGAGAACTAAAAAGATCCTTATTGATATACCTACAACTACAGAGGGTATACTTCCGAGGTTATATATAATAAGGACCCTATAGGCTAAGAATGTGTGGTTTCCCCTAAGGAGGATTATTGATTTAGACTAATTGTTATTTTGGGTAATGGTAGCTCGGGGAGTCGAGAGATCAGCAGTTCGGGGATCTGCCAGCTAGCAACGAGAGGTTTATTCGCAGGATTCTACAGTTATCTTGTGAGGTGAGTCTCATCACTGTTTGTATGGGTCTACGACCACAATGTCGGCCCATTTAGTTTATGTATGGTAGGAAGACCCGGGGGTTAGCCCTATGCACTATGTATGAAAGACCAGGGGGTGGCTCCTAGCACATAGTATGTTATTATGTATGGTAGGAAGACCCAGGGGTTAGCCCTAGGCAATATGCATGAAAGAAAAAGAGGTGGCTCCTGGCACACTATATGCTGATTAGATAAGTAGAGTAGTGTGTATGCTAGTTATCTTTGTGATGCTTGCATGGAAGACCAGGAGGTGGCTCTTGGCACTTGTCTGTAAGACCTAGGGGGTGGCCCTCGGCTTGGCAAGAAAGACCACGTGGCGGCCCGTGGCATAACAGCAAGACTTTGTGCGACACATATCAACTTATTTGATATATGATTGATATGTATGGCTCATAGTATGTATGGCATGTATGTCCCATTTGATATGTATGGTATGTGGTATTTGGGGAACTCACTAAGCTTCGTGCTTACGGTTTTACAGTTTTGGTTTCAGATACCTTTAGTTTTCAGATAAGGAGCTCAAGACGATTGCATCGCATTCACCCATATT
Organism: Lactuca sativa; assembly: GCF_002870075.4. NCBI lineage: Eukaryota > Viridiplantae > Streptophyta > Magnoliopsida > Asterales > Asteraceae > Lactuca > Lactuca sativa. Next base: position 65,935,012 of record NC_056627.2, on the reverse strand, counting down.
ATTCCGCATTACGTGATATTTGGGATTAGACTTTGATATTTATTTTAAATGAAATGTTTTCAATGTTTGGGACAAAGTTACTAAGTGTTTTCTTATATATCAAATGAAAATTTTTGGTATTGAATTTTGGGATGTTAGAATGGTCTTCCAAACGTCAGCATGTTGTCTCACGCTCATCTGCTGAAGCAGAGTATCGAGGGGTAGCTAATGTGGTTGCTGAAGCTGCATGGCTTTGTAATCTCCTTCTTGAGTTATCTTGTCCATTATCTAAAGCAACTATTGTGTTTTGCGATAATGTGAGTGCCATGTATTTGGCATCAAACCCAATACAACATCAACGTACCAAGCATGTAGAAATAGATATACATTTTGTTACGGAGCATGTTTCCATTGGCCATGTGTGTGTTTTACATGTTTCATCGGCTCACCAGTTTGCAGACATATTTACTAAGGGTCTTCCCACTAAGTTATTTTTAAAATTTTGACAGGATTTAAACATTTGTAAGCCCCATGCTCAAACTGAGGGGGTGTGTTAAGTTTTATGTTATTTATTCGTATACTGTAGGGACCCCTTATGTAAATTATGTTGATATATATTCATTGCAGATTCGACCTGGTCCTCCGGTTATCTCGAATGATGGTTCTGATCACATGAGATGGTATTGGGTGCTCCGGGAAGACCTTCAAGGTCACAACTGGGAGAAACCGTTAGCCGTTCTCTGGGAGGGGCTCTCGGGAAAATGCTCCGACGGACAGTTAGTGGCTAAACTGAGAGTGTATGGTGTGAACTATAAAAACCGACTTACAGTACGGGGATAAGGTCGTTAGGTCCGACATGATACAACGCCTTGATTGGTTAATCGTGCTCCTCGTATTGCCAGAGTTAACGATTGATTCACGTAGTAATGATCTGAGCATACTCCTTGTCGCTTGGAGCCGTTGGGTTTGTCGCAAAGTGGAAGGTGCCCACTGAGGGATAAGCCTTCCACGGGAACTGCTGGGACACCCGCGAGCGCGAGACTTCGTCGAGGCAGCTATGCTGGGAGTAGCGTGGCCTGGTGGCCTGCCTTAAGGCATCTTTAGCGCGTCCTGAGCGCGGCTTCTAGCCCATGCTAGGGGCACGTTATCAATTGCAATATAATGCCCCTAATCAAGGAGGCTTTTCCACAATTAACACATTTGACTCATTTTTTCCGACGAGTCTTACCCTTGAGGATAGTAACTCCGAAAAAAAAGAAAGAGAATGAGATCTAAAGCAAAAGATATTATGGTCGACGTAAATTCTATTAATAATTAAAATGATGTTAAATAACAAAAGATGATTAAAATAAGGTTTTGGGCGTATATGATATTTTAGGTGTTTATTTAAGGTGTATATGATATATTAATACTAGATAGACAAGTTAAATATGATATTTAACTTTTTATTTAGAGCATATATGAAATTATTCGTTTTTTTATTTAATGTTGTGTTTTGTGAACAACGTTAAAGAAGTCATTTTCTTGTGTTAAATGTATTTGTGCCATTTTTTCCTTGTTTTCTAGGATTATTATTTATGAAAATATTAAGAATAGTCAACATAGACCTTATTAGATATGGGAATTTAACTTGAAAACCTAACCTTTAAATGTTTTAGTTTGATTGTTGATTAGGCCAATGAAATGCCAATGTATGCTTAATTGTGATATATTATTCGTCTTCCTAATAGATTATGCTAGTGATCGGTGTTGTGTTGAATTTATTAATTCTATATTGTTGACTCTATATTGTTGATTAAATGGACCAATATAAAATAGGATAAATAGCATAAAAGACATTACGTTTACACGAAAATCCTAATTTGACACTGTGTTATTTTTTTGTCTCAAATTTGACATTGTGTTTTCTAATTTGTTACAATTCTGACAATTTGACCGGTCAACCCGGTTACTTGCTGACGTGGCATGATGATATGTCAGTTTTGATGACATGGCATGTTGACATGACATGCTGACGTGTCAGAATTGAATTTTTTTTTTCCACAAAAGACATTAAGTTTTTAATTTTTTTTTTCAATTTTGTATACTATTGAAACCGGTAACCGGATTAAAACTAGATTTGAAATCGGGACGATTTCAATAATTTTTTTTTCAATTTGGTCAAAACCGGTTTTGACCGAACCGGTTCATATTGAAACCGGTAACCGAATTAAAACTAGATTTGTGTTTCAGACTAGGAATCGGATTGACCCCCGGATCAGGAACCAGTTTTAAGCCAAACTGGATTGAAAACCGGTTTGAAACCGGATTTGGAATATTACCGTTAAAAAATGCGCATTTTAACAAAAAATCGATTTTTTTTCATTTTTTTCTAGCTGTTAAAAAATGGGTATAAACGGCTATAATGCATTTTTTGTGTCTTTTTTATACCCTGACCACTTATAAATAGTATGTATTTTGCTAGATTTCAAGTTTTTAATATACACATATATTTTTCACGTCTTCTAGTTTTGTTAACACTTCAAACAAAAATGAGCTCGAGAGATTCTACCGCCACCGGTGCTCAAGAATCGGATGCAACGATGGTGAAAATTTTACCAATCGATCGGAATAAAGAAGTTTGGAAACATTTTGATATGGTGCTATTGTCGAACGGGAATCAAAAAGCTCGATGTAAGAAGTGCAGGTTGTTAATGGGTAAAGATGGCAATAGTACATTGAGGAGTCATGCAACTAAAACTTGTCCGATTGTAAAAGCTAAAGGCGATTCGAGTCAACCTAATATTACTCCCTACGGGGCGATATTTATTTACAACAATGAAGACATTCGTGAAAGCTTTTGCAAGTTTGTGATGCAAGAGAGATTGCCTTTTAACCACTTCGACAACCCACAACTGACACGGATTTTACGGGAAAAAATGCAACCTCAATATCGGCAAGTAAGTCGCACTACTCTTAGACGTGATGCTATAAAGTATTGGGGTATAGCCAAAAAAGATATGCAATTGGGATTCAAAAAGGACTGCCTTTCAACCACTTTGACTACCTTTTGGAGGAACAAAACAAACGAGCACACATTAACCCCTAGTAGAAAACTTGAAATTTATATGGGGTCAAACTTTTTAAAATTCATGAGTGCACCACAATTTAAAATTTTGGATCTTTTGGCTTGGTGGAGAGAAAAGGAAGCACAATTTTCTATTGTCTCCGTCATGGCCCGCGTTTTACTAACCGTCCAAGCTTTCATGGTAGCTTCAGAATCCGCTTTTGCTTTTAGTGGTAGAGCTTTATCAAAGTTGAGGACGAATCTTACCCCGGTTGCGGTAAAGGTTTGCGTTTGCTTGAAGGATTACTTGGATTCAGTGGAACGTATACAACACTTGACATCACTAGAAGGCTCACTAGGACAAAATGTTGAACCGTAGATAATGGAAGAAGATTATGAATAAGGCTTATCAACACCTCCAGAAATAAACGAAGACGATGACGATGAAGAGAAAGACGAAGATGAAGAATATGATATTGATGATACCCTTAACCAGTTGCATGACAGTTGAAGAACATTTTAGTGAAGGTGGCACAAAGTGGAAGACCGCAAAACTCTTTCTATTTGGCAAAATGTTATAAAACCACTTTATTATTATTATTATTATTAGTTAACTAGTTTCTAAACTCTTTCTATTTCGATGTTTGATGTATGTTTTAACTATTTTAATGAACCTATGTTGCATTTTGTGTTATATATGAGGTCCTAAAAATCTTTTATTTATTTATTTTTGTTTGTAAATTTCGGATCGGATTAAACCGATTCAGATTCGCAGAAGGGAAAACCGGTCAAAACCGGATGAATTTTTGATGAAAGCGGTTTCTGTTTGACATCATCAAACCGAATCGGATCGGATTAGATCAATTGTTTGGGCATCTCTACTAGCCGGTGGTTGTTGGTAGGAGTGGGAGTCGGAGGAATGGGAGTGCATGTGGGCCCCATTTGTTGATAAATAAATAAATTTATTTTCTTTAATTAAAAAAAACTAATAAAAATGAAAAAAAAAGTATATATTAAGGGCATTATAGTCATTTCCTATTAGGCAAAGACTTGGAACGTAACAAAATCAATACTTAGGGATGGTCTGAATGCAAGACAAAAGATAGAGATCAAACACGAAATTTTGGTAAACCATATGGAGGATTTCAGTAATTTATTCTAAAAATTAAAACTTTAATTGTCATATTTTCGAAATTAAAAACTACAAGAATAAAATCTGTAATTGTTATATTTTCTAAATTAAAAACCATAGCGATGAAAATTATTATTAATGCAACTTAAAAACTACATATATCAAAACTATAGTTAGTGTCCTTCCTGCAGACTAAAAAAAGATATAAATTTATAATCTAATTGGTTTATGTTAGGGTAGTGATCCCTACACAATAATTTTTGGTCATACAAAATAATTCGTGTTTTATGGAGTTGTACAGTACAAACATATAAAACACAAATTGTTGTGTATGGCTAAAAACTGTTGTGTACTCTTGGTTATGTATGCATATTATCGTAATAACTTATATATACCAACATCTATTTTGGCGGGAACCTTGAAATATATTTAATGTTGTGTTTTTCACTGTAAATGATTGAAATGGACAGGACGTGACTCGACAAAACTTGAAATATATTTAATTTTGTTTTTAGGAAATTAAGTAATCTAACCACATTTTAATGTGTAGAAATTAAATTGCTTCCTACATTTTATGCCTATAAATATTTTTACCCAATAATATTATTACAAGTGTCATCATTCCATATTTTTTTTAACTATCTCAATAAGAGTATATTAGGAATATATCAAATCAAATTAAATTGATCGGTGAAATGATGAAACGTGTCATAATATTAGTAGGTATAAATATTTGTTAAGATAAAAAGTATGAGATAATTTAATTTCTCTTTAATGTGTATTTAAAAAAAATAATAAACAAAAAAAATTGTTTTTAGCAAAAATAACCACTTGGTCCGGAATGAGGATTCTGGACCAAGAAGAAACACTTTTTCAGACAAAAAATATATTTCAAATTGACATTCCAGAATTACGAACCAACATTTCGGGTTCTAGACTGAAATTTTGGATTTCGAAAAAAAGCATTTCGAAATTTCAAGAACAAGTCTGAGATCTGATGAACAATTTCAGAATTTCGAGAAAAAAATTTTGTTTTTTACTTAAATCTAACAAAAAGTTAAACAAACATAGTGGATGTGATATACCATATTAGTGCATTAAATCAGACATTTTATTGAAAAAATGTGACATTAAAAACTTCGAAATAAACATTCAAGATATAAGTAGCGAGATTTTTTGAAAAAAACCGAAAAAAAAGAACTCTGGAATATAAATAATAGTCAAGAATTAAGAATTCCACATAAAATGGTTATTTTCAAAAACTTAATAACAATGATTATTTAAAAAAAAAACCTTATTTACGATGGTTAGATTACTCTATTTCCCTATAAAATTGTAATCTAATTGGTGTTTGTTATGTACATTGATTATCTTTTTGGTTATGTATGAATATTATCATAATAACTTTTATATACCAACAAATATTTTGGCGAGAATCCTGAAATATATTTAACGTTGTGTTTTTTACACTATACATGATGGAAATGGTTCGGATGTGACCGGGCAATTTATTTATTTATTTATTTGTTTTTTGTATTACATGAACTAGTTGTGAGACCCATGTATTATATGAGTTTATATAAAAGAAATTTTAAATATAAAATTCAAAATATTTGAGAAGTTTGAATTTATAAAAAAAGTGAGAAAATATTGAATTATAAAATCTAAAGTGTTTTTTTTCTCTTTAAATTTAAACGAATGATTTAAATAAATAAATAAAGAAAATTAATAAAACTTTAATTTAGTAATTTTGAAATCGGAAGGAAAGTTCATTAATGAAATTGATATGCATTTATTATTAGGTTTAAATAATATATATAATTTAATAAAATAGAAAAACCATAAAATGACATGTTGATTAAAAATTAATTTAAAATAACCATAAAATTACATGTAACAAAAAAATCTTTATTTATTAGAATAGATGATGACATTCAATTTTTTTGTAAGAAAAAAAAATAAAAGAATGAGTTATTATTAAATTGTGAATTCCGATTGCTTTTGGATCTTATCGCCGATTTATTAAGACCAAACAATAAGGTCCCAATAGGGAATTTTTCCAGGCCCCGACCCATATACAATTTTGTGGTCGAAATCTAATACTTGGCAATTTTAGCACCTTATAAGTATCTAGCTTTATATATAGAATATCGATGTAATTTTTAATATAACTAAAATCAATAAACTTCATTACTTTTGCTTATCGTGTGAACCATATAAATCTTATGTGTTTTTTATTTTTCTCCTTATCATTAATGGTGATTTTGTTGTTTGAAACCCTAAGAGTTTTGTTTTACCTTGTCTTTACTTGTTCTATTTTTTTGGTGGAACAAACAGTTGTAACTTAAGAAATGTATATGTTCGTTGTTAATAATAATAATAATGAGACCGATTGGAGTGGGGCTTGTTGCACACCGTGGTAGTTGACGTGTCACTATGGAGAACATGACACCGTGTGGGTTGGAAAGGTGTGGTGGCCTTATCGCATGAGAAAGTTATACCGCATGAATGTATTTTGAACGTTTGAGGGGGGAAAATATATAGTAAGGTACGGTATCATTCCTATCAATTTTGTTAGATGAGAAAATGATAAGGGTGATACTACACAACTGACCATAAATACAGTAAAATTTAGTACAACATCCACCCGTTTAAAGAACATATAGGGTGATCTTAGATGTCCTTTTGTTGCAGAAGAAATCAATCATACTCAATAGGATTGCCCAAAATTTAAGAAGCGGTTGGATAAAGAAGGTACATGTATATTTATATCATTTATGAGTCATTTTTCGTTTATGCGCCTCTAATAGTTATTGGACTAATAATGGCTTCATGATTCGCCTCACTAACTCCGTATGGAAAAACACTGGAGAGAAACGAACGACCCATAAGATTGGAGACGAACTTGATATTCATGTTAAGTCAAAGTTAGTCTTCCATTATTGTTGGAAACTAATCTTTCTTACTATTTTTTTAAATATATGATATTTTAATTATATATATCAAACCTCGATCTAAATTCTACTTTTATTATCAAAGTTGACCAAGTGAATATATATATATATATATATATATATATATATATATATATATATATATATATATATATATATATATATATATATACACACACACGAAGCTTAGGAATAGTAAACTTGACATTTTTTTGGCAGAAATGGTCCCTACACTTTGTTCATCATTCTTTATCAATTTTGACATTTTTGGTCCTTGCAATAATATATTAACGATATGAATCTTAGGAATAGTAAACTTGATATTTTTTTGGCAGAAATGGTCCCTGCACTTTGCTCCTCATTATTTACCTATTTTGACATTTTTGGTCCTTGCAATCAATATTTTTACACTTTTTAGGAACCTTTTAATATTTAAAGTTTGACCACAAAACTTTAACGATTTGACAACTTTGATCCCTTTTCTAAGAATTTGCTAATTCCTACCCTTTTAATTTTTTAACCGTTTTGAAACTTCTGATCCTTGCGGTCAAAATTTTTTTATTTTTTCATAAAAACATGAAAAAAACGGTCCGGGGCAAACTCCGGGCTTTTCATCCTTGCACTTTCTACGTCTATCATATTTATCGATTCGGAAACAATATTGAAAGCGTCTGGCCCCCGTGTAATGGGGGTAACCTTTCTAGTTATTATTATTATTATTATTATTATTATTATTGTTATTATTATTATTACTAAAGAATTAAATAACAAGAAAGACAATAACTTCAAAATCGAGGCATTAGACATAGAAGGGATATATATATATATATATATATATATATATATATATATATATATATATATATATATATATATATATATATTATCAAGATGGATCTTGGAGGTTACGGACACCAACCTTGCCAAATAAAAAACGAAAACGTTCCGCTCTAAGCGGTTTGGTAAAAATATCTTCAACCTGGTTAACAATGGTGATGGGAAGCAGTTGAACATCACCACACTCGACTCTTTCACGAACGAAATAACAATCCATTTCAACATGCTTAATTCGTTGAAAGATTGGATTATTAGCAATTTGACGAGTAGCTTGATTATCATAGTAAAGAGTCGTTGGACCAGGTTGAGGGGCCTCAAGATCACGCAGCAGCCAACGCAACCATAAAATTTCATTAACGGTAGTCGCCATAGCTCGATATTCAACTTCTACAGAAGAGCGAGAGACTACAAACTGCTTCTTTGTATTCCAAGAGATTGGAGCTCCTCCCAAAATAATGAAATAACAAGTTTTGGATCTTCGAGTAAGTGGACAAAAAAGCCAGTCTAAATCGCAAAAAGCACTCAAAGAAAGATCTCCTTTTGACGAAAAGAAAATGCCTTGACCATGGGTCGATTTCAGATAACGCAAAACACATTGAGCTGCATCTAAGTGCGTCTTTCGGGGAGAGGAAACAAACTGACTAAGATTATTAACAGCAAAAGTAATATCAGGTCGTGTCACATGTAGATATAAGAGTCGTCCAATGAACCATTGACACTGGTCGACATCCACAACCGACGAGTCAACTGCATGATCTAACCAAGCGTTTAACTCCATTGGGAACGAACTTGGACGATATCCTTGATGCCCACTATCAGCTAAAATGTCCATAGTGTATTTTCTTTGACTAAGGACCATGCCATCAGGAGTACGCGCCACTTCGATACCAAGGAAATATTTTCAAGATCCAAGATCCTTGATGCTAAATTTTCCATTAAGATAAGTTTTGAACTTTTCAATTTGATCAACTTTAGTCCCATGAAGTATGATGTCATCAACATAAATGAGTGTTGCAACATAAATAGTCTTGATTTTGAAGATGAATAGAGAGTGATCTGCTCGAGAATATCGAAAGCCAATGCTCAGAAGCGCATTAGTGAGTTTCTTGTAGTAGTTGTGTGAAGCATGTTTGAGACCGTACAAGGATTTACTTAGGCAACATACATGAGAATCTCTTTCTTTTGCAAACCCTTGTGGAACCTTCATGTAAACTTTTTCTGTAAGGTCTCCATGTAATAAAGCATAGTTGACGTCTAACTGATGGATTGGCCAATTCTTTTGTATTGCAACAACTAGGATAGTTATAACAATTACCAATTTGGCAACCGATGCAAATGTCTCGTGAAAATCAACGCCTTCAACTTGTGTAAAACCCCTGGCAACTAATTTGGCTTTGTACCGTTAACTTCTCCGGAAGGTTTGTATTTTATTTTGTACACCCACTTGGAGTCAATAGATTTCCTTCCTAAGGGTAGTTTGGTCAATGTCCAAGTGTTATTACTTTCGAGTGTCGAAATCTCTTTCTGCATACCATCTCTCCATTAGGAATATTTAACTCCCTGTGAACAATGTTATGACATCCCCTAATTTCTCGTCCAAAAAAGAGTGATTTAATTTATGCTTTTTAAAATAAAGTCAGAGAAATCCTTTTAAAAGATGTTGTAGAATTGGTCCCCAAAACAAAACATGATAAAAGTTTATCAAAACCTTTCTTTAAGAAATATATAATTTCATTTCATATCAAAACCTCGGGATGTCATATTCCGATACAGATCAAAAGCATAAAGAAGAAACTATAAGCCTTACAACAGTTATTTACAACTATTGGCCTATAATTCAAAAATCTCTCATCACCCTCCGACTATGCTCGGGGTCCACTACCCGTAACATAAAAAGCTGAGTGGGTCAGACTTGGGAGCCTGGTGAGCATATATGGTTTTCAACCCACAATAATAATAAACTTATTAAGTTCGCCAATCAACAATAACCCTAATTACCCATTCCCGTTGTCCTCACTTTACATCCCTAAACACCTATCACAAGGGACCTAGCCTAAGGAATATCATCGGGATGGACGCTACTGCTAAGGGGACTCCTCAGCCATACATGTCCTAAAGGCAACCATGAGGGAGATGGAGTATGCCAATGAACATTTAGTTCACCAACACCTACAAGTTGCAAACCTGCTAGTGTTCCACTGGATTGTCTAGAAAGGTTCGTGGTTGTCATCTATACTCCGCTAGACGACTACAACAACAACAACAACAACAACATCTAGGCCTCTCACCATTTTAACACACATTGACTATTTCGTCTATCCATGTTCTACCCAACATATTTGTAGATAAAATACATATACAGTTTAAAACATGTATAAAACATCCATTCAACAGTTACCTCAAATAAACATTTAATATAATTACACATAGCATATATTTTATAGAAAATACTTCATATCTAGGTGTAAAATGAAAGTGACTAAACACTCACATGATTTGATGATAATCGGGCAGCACTTCGTTTCCTAAAACGATCGATTCTAATAAAACCGAGAGTTTTATTGAGAAACCGGGCTCTGTGAGGGTTGGGCATCGAAACCGAAAAGATAAATTTCTCGGGCTTCTCGAGCACTTCGGGACGTGTTTCGGGTGTTTGGTATAATACCGAGGCTTTGGGGGAAGTTGGAATGAAAGAAATATTGAAAGAGGGGTTAAAAATGGCAAATTTTCAAAGTATCACCGGGAGGTCTCGCACCCTTCTATTTATAGGGGCGAGGCTCCTGATCCAACGATTGAGAGGCTTCTAGGTGGCAGCAAATCCGAAGAGGAGGCAGATGGGTTGCACGTGCGAGGGTCCTGCTGGAGGCTTCTGATTTGACCGAAGTCTAGGGTCCGATGAGGGGGGGGGGGGGGGGGTTCGTGGCGCACCCGTGAGGCTCGGACACGTCAGTAGGGCACGCGTCGCTCTGCGGTTGGTCCAGCGCTTCGGATGCAATGAGTCACCTGGACACGCGTCGGACGGAGGCGAGGTGGCTTCCGACGGTTCTCCGCATTCGAACACGCGTCTGCCAGCTGCTCGGATGACTCAGCAATTTTGGACACGTGGCACATTATGAGCGAGGGTGACGTGGCCGAAGTCCACCATGCGAAATTTCTCGGATTTGACATTTTTTTCTCGATTTTTGTGCAAAAAACTTCTAATATCCATAACTTTCGCATACGAGCCCCGTTTTTGACGTTCTTTATATGCACGCGTAGGTAAAATTACGCTCTACAACTTTCGTTTAGACTTCGTCGGTTAATTTTGGCTTTAATTTTTATATTATTATTTTTAACAGACCGGGACAGGAATTCCGTTAAAAATTCATAACTTCTTCATCCGACGTCCGTTTTCGTCTATCTTTTTACCATTGTGCTACTATTGACGAGACCTTCGATTCTCGTTTAGGTTGTGTCGACTAAAAATTACTCGATCTAAAATTCGAGTTTTTAGCTGTCTACTACTAAGCTGAAACTTAGAAAAATCATAACTTCCTCATACGAAGTCAGATTTGGGCATTCTTTTTATACATACTCTCGGTCTGACGAACACTACGACTTTCGTTTAGATCACTAAGGCTAAAAAGTAGTTTATCAAAAACTCACTTTTTACGACATTCGGCACCATGTCGGTTTTGTCGTGGAACTTCGACAGATCATAACTTCTTCGTTATAACTCGGATTTCGGTATTTTTTATATACCCGTAATCCTTGTCATGAGCACTACAACTTTCTTAATAGATATCGACTTTATCTAATATTTATTTTTGACGCTCATTGTTATTCTTAATTAATTAAATCCTAATAAATAAGCATAAAACACATAATATTCACATAATTCCTTTTCATTTCTTCAAAATGAGTTACAAAGGTTAATCTAGACTATCACATCAATATTAATGCCTAGCCTAGAAACACGGGCATTACAATTCTCTCCCCCTTAGGATGATTCCGTCCCCGGAATCACACATCAACAAACAACTGCGGGTCCCGACTCATCATGTCACTCTCTGTTTCCCAGGTGAGAGTTGGCCCATTCGTATGTTTCCAACGCACAAGCACTAAATCGACCATCTTGCTTCGCAACTTCTTAGTCTTACGGTCAAAGATTGCCTCAGGTTCTTCAATTAACCTCTTGTTTTCATCCAACCTTAATTCAGAAATGGGAAGTATGTCGAGCACATCTCCTGTGAACTTTCTTAAATAACACACATGAAATATGTTATGAATACCCTCTAGTTCTTCCGGTAATTCTAGCTTGTAAGCTTGATTCTCGATCCTCTGAAGAACTTTAAATGGTCCAATAAACCTTCGACTCAATTTTCCCCTTTTACTAAATCTTATAAGTCCCTTCCACGGCGAGTCTTTAAGTAAAACCGAATCTCCAACTTTGAATGAATATTAGTTGTCTTTTCTTGTCAGCTTAACTCTTTTGTCGATCTTGAGCTGCTAACATCCTTTCCATAATCACTTTCAACTTTTCAGCAGTCTGATGGACTATTTCGGGTCCCATAAACTGCTTTTCCCCAGCTTCCAGCCAACATGACGGCATTCGACACTTTTCCAATACAAAGCGTGATAAGGTGCCATCTTTATGCTTGAGTGGAAACTATTATTATAGGAAAATTCTACTAGAGGTAAGTGTTCATCCTAGTTACCTTGAAATTCTAGGGTACATGCTCTCAGCATATCCTCCAATGTTTGAATTGTTCGTTCGCTTTGACCATCGGTTTGCGGATGGTAAGATGTACTCAAACACAACTTAGTACCCAATTCCTCTTGTAGACTCCTCCAAAACCTTGAGGTAAAATGACTGTAACGACCGGATACAATCGTTAACGGAACACCGTGAAGCCTCACAATTTCCTTCACGTAAGAATTCGCAAGTTTATCCATAGACCATTTCTCGTTGGCTGCTATGAAATGCGCACTCTTAGTGAAGCAATTAACGACCACCCAAATCATGTCGTGACTGTTCCTTGTTTTGGGCAGTTTAGTCACAAAATCCATGGTGATGTCTTCCCATTTACCCATGGGTACAGGTAAAGGTTCTAAACTCCCATACGGTTTCTGATGTTGTGTCTTAACCCTAGCACATGTTACACACTCGGCCACATACTTAGCAACATCGAGCTTCATCGTCGGCCACCAGTAATAGGGTTTTAGGTCCCTATACATTTTTGTACTGCCGGGATGAATCGAGTACATGGTCTTGTGAAATTCTTCCATCAGAATATCTCTTACTCCTCCCGTCTTAGGTACCAAAATCCTATCTTTGAATACCTTCAGTCCTTGACCGTTTGTATCAAACACCAACGTTTTGCCCAAACGTTCCTCCTTTCGGTCATTTTTCTCTAAAGCTTCCTCCTGAGCTTTCTTTATACTTTCCACAATTGTCGAGACAACTTTACTTCTTAATGCTCTTGGCCTTTTCTTTTCAAGATTTACCTTCTGACTGAGAGCATCAACAACAACATTTGCTTTACAAGGGTGGTAAAGTATCTCACTGTCGTAGTCCTTGAGTAATTCTAGCCAGCGCCGTTGCCTCATGTTCAATTCCTTCTGATTCAAAGAGATATTGAAGACTCTTATGATCAGTGAAAAGTTTGCATTTAGTACCATAAAGATAGTGCCTCCATATCTTTAAGGCGAATACTACCGCTGCCAACTCCAGATCATGAGTGGGGTAGTTCTTTTCATTCTCTTTCAATTGCCTCGATGCATACGCTATCACTTTATCCCTTTAGGTCAGAACACAACCTAACCCAACTCCATAGGCATCACTATAAACTGCGAAGTCATCAACTCCTTCAGGTAACGAAAGAATCGTTGCTTCACACAACCTCTTCTTTAACTTCTCAAAGGCTTCCTTATGCTTCTCATTCCAAGTATAAGTAGTTCCTTTGTGGGTCAAAGCTGTTAATGGAGTAGCAATCGAAGAAAAGCCTTGGATAAATCGGTGATAATATCTGGCTAATCCTAAAAAGCTTCGAATCTCCGTAGGACTTTTTGGTTGTTCCCACTTCATCACAACTTCAATCTTTGCTGGGTCAACCATTATTCCTTCTTGGTTAACCACATGACCTAAAATTTGGACTTCTTGAATCCAAAATTCACATTTGGAGAACTTTGCATACAACTTCTCCTTTTTCAAAACTTCTAGCACTTCACGCAGATGCTTGTCATGCTCCTGCTTGCTTTTCGAATAAATCAAGATATCATCTATGAATACTATCATGGATTTATCAAGGTATGGTTTACAAACCCTGATCATCAAATCCATGAAAGCTGCTGGAGCATTGGTTAGTCCGAATGACATAACGAAAAATTCATAGTGTCCATATCTTGTTCTAAATGCAATCTTTTTGATATCCTGCTCTCTCACCTTTAGTTGATGGTATCCTGACCTAAGATCGATCTTCGAGAAATAGCTCGAACCTTGCAACTGATCGAACAGGTCATCGATCCTCGGCAACGAGTACTTGTTCTTTTTTGTCGCTTTATTCAGCTCTCTGTAATCGATGCACATTCTCATGCTCCCATCTTTCTTCTTACAAATAACACCGGGGCTCCCCAGGGTGATGAACTAGGTTTTATGAAACCTTTGTCCAATAACTCCTGAAGTTGTGTCATAAGTTCTTTCATCTCTGTTTGTGCTAATCGATACGGTGCTTTTGCTATCGGCGTCGTTCCTGGTAACAAGTCGATACAGAATTCTACTTGTCGATCAGGGGGCAATCCGGGAAGATCTTCTGGAAAGTCTTCCGGATAGTCACACACTACCGGAATATTCTGCACCTCCTTCTTTTCCTTCATAGCATCGATCACGAACGCTAGGTATGATGTACATCCCTTGGCCAAACACTTTATGGCTTTCATTAGGGAAATGATTCCAGAGTTTACTCTGCGTTTGTCTCCATACACCATAAACGACTCTTTCCCTGGCGGGTTTACTTTTACTATCTTCTTCCTACACAATATTTCAGCATCATTGGCGCTAAGCCAATCCATTCCTAAAACTATGTCGAATCCATTTAACTCAACATGCAATAATTTCTCTTGGAACTTATTCCCATTCAAGTCAATGAAGATGTTTTTCATACGATGGCTAACAGGTACAAACTTGCCACTAGCAATCTCGACTATTATAGCATTAACTAGTCTAACTACAGGCAAAGCTAGTTTTCTACCAAATTTATGCGAAATAAAGGAGTAATTGACTCCAGAATCAAACAAAATTTGGGCAGGCAATTTGTTTACGAGAAAGGTACCTGAAGCGACATCGGCTTCTTCTTTCGCAGCTTCAAGTGTCATCTGAAAGGCTCTCGCCTTCGGATTTGGTGGAAGATTGGACTTTGCTGCATCCTTCTTCTTTGGACAGTCTTTCAAAATATGCCCTTCTTCATGGCACCCAAAACAGACGTTCTTATTGAAGGTGCATTCATTGGCATAATGCCCTGGCTTTCCATATTTGTAACAAGTGAGTTCCACGCTGCATTTCCCAGCATGTTTCTTCTTACACTTGTCACACCACTTGGCTTCGGCTCCTCCTTCGAATTTTCTCGAACCAGTCTTTGAGAATTTGTTCTTCTTATTGGAACCTGAAGTCCCTTCAAACTTTTTATTTTCGTCAACTTTAACCTTGCTGGCGGATCTCCCCTTAATCATATCTTCAACAGACTTGGCAGCCCAGATAGTTGCCTCCAATGTAAGTGCCTGACGTACTGGCACCGCATACTCCTATGGAAGTCCCTTTGCGTATCTATCAATTTTTTCCAGCTCATCTGGGACAATACGCAAAGCAAACTCCATTTTTTTTGTGAAGTTATTCGTATATTCGTCAACGGTCATACTCCCCTTCTTCAACGTTAGAAATTGGTTTTCTAACTCAAGCACGTTTTGGGCCGAGCAGTACTTGCGCTTAAAGTGCACCAAGAACTCTGCTTAAGTTAGTTGTAGTGGCTCATTAGGGCTTAGGGTTTTCCCCAAAGTGTTCCACCAACGAGCAGCACTACCCCTAAACTGACGCACTGCAAATGTGGTTTGCAACTTGCCTTAGCAACCACAAGTCATGAAAGCCAATTCCATTTCCGAGATCCAATCCATTACTCCGGCAAGATCTTCTTTTCCAGTGAAGGTGGCTTGCAAGTGATAAAGTCTTTATACTTGCACCCATTTATCTCCACTCTATCTTCATGGTTATTTCTCCAACCCACAAGCGGTTCACTATGACCAATAGATCTACTGTTGTTTCCTTCTTCAGATCGATCGTCATTTAATTCACGTTGTTTAACAGGAACTGAAGGTTCATGCTTGTTGTTCAGCAACATTTACCTAAATTCCTCCCTTTGTTCAGCCACCATGGTCTGAATCATAGTTCGTACTCCAGCCATGGTGATGGGTTCTGGTGCAACTCCTACTATAGGCACATGTTCCACCACTTGAGGTTGAGGTTGTTGGTTTCTATTTGCATTTGCCGCTCCACTTCGAGTTCTTGCCATTATAATCTATATACTGAATAAGGCAAATTTAGGTCTTTATCCTTGATAGATATTTCAATTCCCTTATTACTCCGAAACATTTACATGTTAGTTCTAATATCGTAATCATAAGCTTAGAATCCTACACACATAAGGTTTCCAGATCCGGTCGGCAACAGACCATAGATCCGAACAAATAATGGCATATATGGCAAACATATAGCATTTAGCACATAAAAGCATTTTAGGCACCTTTCCTAAAATAAAATAGTGCTCGTGTCTAAAATATGGTAGACATTCATCTCATAATCATCACTTAGCATTCTAAGTTTAAGTCTAGAAATCCTACGATTTCTTAGTTCACTTAAACTAATGCTCTGATACCAACTGTGACATCCCCTAATTTCTCAGCTAGAAAAGACCGATTTAATTTATGCTTTTTAAAATAAAGTCAGAGAAATCCTTTTAAAAGATGTTGCAGAATTGGTCCCAAAACAAAACATGATAAAAGTTTATCAAAACCTTTCTTTATGAAATACATAATTTCATTTCATATCAAAACCTCGAGATGTCATGTTCCGATACAGCTAGATCAAAAGCATAAACAAGACATTATAAGCCTTACAACAATTATTTACAACTATTGGCTTATAATCCAAAAATTTCTCATTATCCTCCGACTATGCTCGGGATCCACTACCCGTAACATAACAAGCTGAGTGGGTCAGGCTTGGGAGCCTGGTGAGCATATAGGGTTTTCAACCCACAATAATAATAAACTTATTCAGTTCACCAATCCACAATAACCCTGATTACCCATTCCCGTTGTCCTCACTTTACGTCTCTAAACACCTATCACAAGAGACCTAGCCTAAGGAATATCATCGGGATGGACACTACTGCTAAGGGGACTCCTCAGCCATACATGTCCTAAAGGCAACCATGAGGGGGATGGAGTACGCCAATGAACATTTAGTTCACCAACACCTACAAGTTGCGAACCTACTAGTGTTCCACTGGACTGTCTAGAAAGGTCCGTGGTCATCATCTATACTCCGCTAGACGACTACAACAACAACATCAAGGCCTCTCACCATTTTAACACACATCGACTATTTTGTCTACCCATGTTCTACCCAACATATTTGTAGATAAAATACATATACAGTTTAAAACTTGTATAAAACATCCATTCAACAGTCACCTCAAATAAACACTTAATATAATTACAGATAGCACGTATTTTATAGAAAATACTTCATAACTAGGTGTAAGATGAAAGTGACTACACACTCACATAATTTGATGTTAAACGAATAGCACTTCGTTTCCTAAAACGATCGTTTCTAATAAAACCAGGAGTTTTATTGAGAAATCGGGCTCTGCGAGGGTTGGGCTTCAAAACCGAAAAGATAAATTTCCCGGGCTTCTCGGGCACTTCGGGACGTGTTTCGGGTGTTTGGTATAATACCGGGGCTTTGGGGGAAGTTGGAATGAAAGAAATATTGAAAGAGGGGTTAAAAATGACAATTTTTCAAAGTATCACCGGGAGGTTTCGCACCCTTCTATTTATTGGGGCAAGGCTCCTGATCCAACGGTTGAAAGGCTTCCAGGTGGCAGCAGATCCGAAGAGGAGGCATATGGGTTGCACGTGCGAGGGTCCTGCTGGAGGCTTCTGATTGGACTGAAGTCTAGGGTCCGAGGAGGGGGGGGGGGGGGTGGTGGCGTACCTGCGAGGCTCGGACATGTCAGGAGGGCATGCGTCGCTCTGCGGTTGGACCAGCGCTTCGGATGCGAGGAGTCACCTGGACACGCGTCGGACGGAGGCGAGGCGGCTTCGGACAGCTCTCCGGATTCACACATGCGTCTGCCAGCTGCTCGGATGACTCAGCAATTTCGGACACATGGCACATTATGAGCGAGGGTGACGTGGCCGAAGTCCACCATGCGAAATTTCTCGGATTTGACATTTTTTTCTCGATTTTTGTGCAAAAACTTCTAAAATTCATAACTTTCGCATACGAGTTCCGTTTTTGACGTTCTTTATATGCACGCGTAGGTAAAATTACGCTCTACAACTTTGGTTTAGACATCGTTGGCTAATTTTGATTTTAATTTTTATATTATTATTTTTAACAGACCGGGACAAGAAATCCGTTAAAAATTCATAACTTCTTCATCCGATGTCCGTTTTCGTCTGTATTTTTACCATTGTGCTACTATTGACAAGACCTTAGATTCTCGTTTAGGTTGTGTCAGCTAAAAATCACTCGATCTAAAATTCGAGTTTTTAGCTTTCTACTGCTAAGCTGAAACTTAGAAAAATCATAACTTCCTCATACGAAGTCAGATTTGGGCGTTCTTTTTATACATACTCTCGGTTGGACGAACACTACGACTTTCGTTTAGATCACTAAGGCTAAAAAGTAGTTTATCAAAAACTCACTTTTTACGACATTCGGCACCGTGCCGGTTTTGTCTTGAAACTTCGAAAGGTCATAACTTTTTCGTTATAACTCGGATTTCGGTATTCTTTATATATATGTAATCCTTGTCACGACCACCACAACCTTTTTAATAGATATCGGCTTTATCTAATATTATCTTTGACGCTCATTTTTATTCTTAATTAATTAAATCCTAATAATTAAGCATAAAACACATAATATTCACATAATTCCTTTTCATTTCTTCAAAATGAGTTACAAAGGTTAACCTAGACTATCACATCAATATTAATGCCTAGCTTAGAAACACGGGCATTACAAATGTCTAAGATCGTCTTGGGCAGATATGGCAGCCAAGAAGATTTTTTGAGCATTAGAAAAAAAATTATAAGACACAAAGTTAGATAGATGGTGTACCACCGAGGTTGCTGAATTGGCCTTGGGGAGAGAATGGTCAATGGAGGATGACAAGTAAACTTCAAAATCATCATACCTATGCGGTTGAGTTTGAATTCTCTTAGAACGTCGAGTTCGTTCAACATCAGAATTTTCATTTATGTTTAATCATGTTTCGTTACTGTTCCTGTGATTAAGCTGCTAAGAATCTGAGTTTTATGGCCTTGACTGGTCTGCTGTAGGCACAACAGGCTCCCAGGTATTGGGCTACTGTTTCTCGATCTGTTGTGGCTCATCAAGAATGAAGTCACGTGGGTTATTTGGTGATTGTGAATCCTGCTTTGTGATCTGAACAAATTCATTATTTTGGAAGGGGAAGTAACATTCAACAAACCTAACATATCTAGAAACGACAATTCTTTTTTCACTCAAATAAAAAACTTGATAACGCTTTTATCCTTGTAGGTACCCAAGGAACACACACGGTCTCCCCCTTTCCTTGAATTTATCCTTTCCCGCTTTATTTTCTTTGACATAAACCAAACAACCAAAAACATGCATGTGTTCATAGGGTGGTTTGTGTTGGAACCTGAAAGTGAACCTCTAGCAATCCTAAGTCCTTATTCCGAAGGGTGTGACTTCCGAAGTGAAGACTGGTCCGGAACCTGTTCGGACCAAATAAGGAGATAAGAAGAGTGAAGGAATTCCGAAGCTGATCCTTACGTCCGGAATGCATGCTGATCCGGAACATCTTGTTTTGTCTCTTGTGCATTTATTTTTTTTGTCTTGTTATTGATGTAACGTTTCATAGGACTAAATCAATAGTTGTATTAGGATAATCAGAATGTCAGACTTATGTCTTTTGTCCGGTCCTATGTAAACACTTGGGTTAATTAGCTGTAACATTCAATCCTATCTAAAGGAGCTTTCAATACAAGTCAACAACGTATCTTTCACTCACTTTTGGCATTTACTCTTATCATATTCAAAACATTCTTCTTGTTCTTCATTTATTAACTTTACCTTGATCGTTTACTACTTGTCTTCAATTAATGTCTTGATCATTTGTTAAACTTATTATCTAAGACTTGACTGGTCTTTCCAACCTCGACTTGAACATCTATTAGCAAGTAGACATAGATCTCAAGCATTCACTCAAGGTTTGAGTTTTCAAACCTTGTCCCTGCGCATCGATCTTGTTCTCACAATTGGTATCAGAGCTTGAGTGGTTGTGCTTTGAATCCATAAGATCAGATTATGATTGGTTTGAATTTACCTTGGTATCTCAACCATTTTTGTGATAAGGATAAAAGTTCTTCTATATACAACTTTAGCTTGAAGATATCTTGACTTCAATGGCTGCTTCTAATCCTCAGCAAATGATTTCAATGCAAATTGAAAATAGTGTGGGTGGCTCTACACGTGCCCCATTGCTAGTTGTGGAAGAATATGATCACTGGAAAGTTAGAATGGAAAGGTTTTTACTAGCCAAAGATAAAGGTGAACAAATCTGGAGATCCGTCAAAGAAGGCCCTCATGTTCCTGTAAGAACAGTTGTAAGAGATGCAACTGCTCAACTCATGCGAGAAGATGAAGTTCGACCGGCTCCTCTAACTGCAGATGATATCGAAAAACTACATGTTGATCAAGTCGCCTTCTCAGACATGGTGTTTGGTATTCCTCATTCACTCTTTGAGCATATCAAGCTATGCAAATTAGCCAAAGAGATTTAGGACACTCTTTAGGATCTTATTCAAGGTTCGGTAAATATGATGGACAAACACCTCACCTCAGTTGTCAATGACTTTGACACCTTCACCACTACTCCAGGTGAATTTGTGGCCTTTGCCTCCAACCGTTACCGAATTGTTTAAACAACATGACTGCACATGGGATTATCCGAACTCCTCTGGAGTACAATCTTAAGTTCATAAACAGTCTTGGCAAAGGATAGGGAAATGTAAAATCTTTCCTTCAGAGCAATGGTTCTTTGAAAAAGTTAAAACTCTATCAACTTTTTGATGAGCTTCAAGGGCATGAGTCAAACGTTGCTCAAACCATAAGGGAACTTTCCGGAGGTCCTCTTGCCCTCGTCAGTTCCTTTGAATCAACCATTCCGAACTCATCCGCTCCAGAACCTTAAAAACCCACTGTTCCATTGATTCAGTCATCCGTACCTACCTTACCCACACAAATCTATCTTGCTGATGAT